>NC_133617.1:122704933-123025433 GCF_048593235.1 Sminthopsis crassicaudata
TTTCCATTCTTTTTAGTATGATATTAGAAGTTTTCAGTGAAGATAAAAATAGCATCAATTGAAAAATGGCATAAAAGTGCCCTCCTGGCAGTTACAATTACTAGTCTGTCCAAGGCCCAATAGAATACCTTTGACCACTGACCTTTGCAATGTCAACTCTACTCGGCTCGCGTCCTCTGAGGCCACAATTTCTTGAATAGTAGTTTAATAACCAATAACATGCTCAAGAACAGCCACGTGTAATCTTAAAAGACTTTATTATACCTACTCACATAATGCCCTGACTTAATGCCCTGACTTGTTAGCTCCCTAGTGAACACCTGGTCTGAAGACCCAAGTGTTCACTACCAAATTCCTTACCTCTCTTGGCTATCCATCAGCCAAAGACTAAAAAGACATTTAGCAAAGACTAAAATGAAGCAATTTATAAAAAAATTCTTAGATGATTGTGCACTCAGTGGATTGTCTGAGACTGTAAAAGAAACTGCAAAAAAGAATCGATCAATTCTCAGTTACTTATGCTAATTTTGGCCTAACAACACTAAGAAAACAAACACAGGTTCTTCACTAGTCAGCACCATATTATTCATATGTGGAGCCATCAATTATTAAAAATTGAGAAAATGTGATTACTGTGGATAAGTGCATTCACCCTGGCAGTATACTTTTCAGATATGAACAAAAAGATGGTGAAAATGTTGACACATTCATTGCCAGAGCTAGCTAAATATTTGGGAGACTGAAGCAAAGTGTGGGAGAGAAGAGATATTAAGCCATATACCAAAATGATTTCAGAGCCATTGTGCTGACCTCAGTGTTGTATGTCTATGAAATCTGGACAGCTGACCAGTGCAATGCCAGGAAACTGAATTACTTTCCTTTAAATTATTTTAGGAAGATTCTGAAGACCACTCAGCAGAATAAGGTACTAGATACTGAGATCCTTTTCTTAGACTAAACTGCTAATTATTTAAACTCTACTGCAGAGACCAAAACTTCTAGGCTGATAATATTGTTTGAATATCAAATGTTTAAAGAGAACTCAAGCAAGCAGGCAATTCACTGACATGGAATTCAGAAGAAGCAATACAAGGACACTTCAAAGTCTCTCTGAAAAAAATTTTGGAGTTAATTGCATTACATGGGAGACACTATCAAAGGAGAATCCATCATAGCACACATGTATCAAAGAAACCATTGTGTTCGGTGAGCAAAGAAGAAATCTAGTGGATGAAAAGAAACATAAGATGCACAGATACAAAGACACCTCCACTCCAAATGTTCATGTGGAATGTTTTTGAACAACCAGTGGTAGAGCCTTTTGGATTTATATTGATCTAATCAACCACAATCAAATCCCCTGTACCATGATTCTAACATATGATGTAATTTTGATCTTCTTTGAGAAGGAAAACAACTAAACAAATTTGGTTCATAAATTGCAATTCTCTTGCCTCCATTAAAAATCTTAGTTCTTGCTACTTTGGCACTTTTATTTGTTTAGGGGTTGCCACTGGCATAATAACAATCATTCCTGCAAGATTTACATGACTGGCTTAAAAGAGATTTAAGTCACATTTCTTGGAGCTGTATTTCTTCACTGCTCTGGAAAAGAAGAAGTTAATTACAGGATTAAAATTGAAGGGTGGTGATTTTGTTGTTGTTGCTATTGTTTTTTGTTTGTTTTCTTTTCTTTTGTTTTTGCTGTTATAAAGGGAATTTGAAGTCTTTCTGGAGAATAGCATGGAGAGTGAGAGAGAGAGAGAACTGTGTAGAGTAAGAAGCATACTGAGACAAAGAAGTTGAGAACTAAAGACCTGAGTTTGAAAGAATAAGTAGCAGAAAGAATAATAAAAGGACAAAAAAGCACAAGATCTGCATCAGGAGTTAGAGACAGGGATCTTAAGTGCATTTTAGAGCAGCAAAGTGGTTTGAAGTCATTAACTTTTAAACCCAACTTTTCAATAACTGAAGGAAATTCTGAAAAAGAAACTGAATTAGTAAATAAAATGTAATCTATATTGCTGGATAAATATAACCTTCAAATCTATCAATTGTTAATGACTGAGAATTTATGGGAAAGTTTTATGAAACAATCACTACACAGCTTTCTAGGAGAGAGATTCTGGAGTATGAGCTAGATCAGGAGTGAAAAGTATGGAATGTACCCCTCTGACATTATATGTAAATATGTAGGCATAAATATATGTACATATATGCATGTGTATGCATATATGCAAAAATCTTGTAAAATTTAGTTATTGTTGTTTTGAATTATTCCTTTTCTTAGAGCTTCCGTTAGTCCTCCAGGCAATATGTAAAAATATTGACATCAATTTGAGCCTTCTTCAAAGCACCTATAGAAATGATGACTCTTTAATTTCCACCTTTTCTGTTATACCTTAGTCCTACTTTTTCTTTATTTTTTTCCTAGAACTTCTGGCTTACCTTTTAGTACACAAACCTTTTCCACTAAGCTGTAAAATTTGAAAATCTCTTCTCATTTCTGAAATAGCTTCAGCTTTTATCACAAGGTTTTAAGGATGTGACTGGATCCTTTAGTCCCCAAGAAAAGACTTTCTATTAAATCTAATTGAAATATCAATGACAGATTCAGAGGTACCTAAGCAGAGTTAATACATTAATCAGAATACTTGATTCACCTATGTACTTTTACTTAATAGAGATAATTGTAATTAAGTGGGGTGGGGTAATCAGTGGGTTGACCCTGACAAGGACCAAAGATTCAGACCTACTGGAAATCTTAGAGGCATTTAGTCCTTTTCCCTCTCTTTTTACAGATGAGAGATTTGAGGTTCAGAGAGGTTAAACTATTTGCATCAAGTCACAGAAGAATTAAGTTAATACCTACCAGGTCTGGGATTCAGTTCCTTTGATTTAAAATCTTCTTTTTTTTTTTTTTTTTCTTTTTCTGAGGCTGGGGTTAAGTGACTTGCCCAGGGTCACACAGCTAGGAAGTGTTAAGTGTCTGAGATCAAATTTGAACTCAGGTCCTTCTGAATTCAAAGCTGGTGCTCTATCCACTGTACCATCTAGCTGCCCCTCCTCTCATTTAAAATCAAGAACAGTTCCTATTGCATCACAAAGCTTTTTCAGTGACAGATAAACTTATTGACTGTTAGGGGAAAAAAAAAAGACAAGCATTTTTACTATAAATGAAGCTAACAGACAACTTCATAAATAAATGGAAAGATGATTTTCCTTGGAATGGTAAATTTAAAAGGTGGTAGATTTGCTTTCATTATATATTAAAGCAATAGGAAATAAAATATTCTATTACGATCATCCCAAAATAAAAAATCTCAGGGAGATCACAACCAAAATTCAGAGTTTCTAAGTCAAAGAAAAAGTACAAAAATTAGACAAAAGAAAAGAATTTAAGTTTTGAGAAGTCACATTCAATCTTGTATACAATCTAATTTGTAACCATTACAAAAGAATAGGAGCTTGGGGATAAAATATTTGAGAAAGCAAAGTACATGGGCTTTAATGTCAAACAAGCAATGTACCACTGAATATGAATGTATTCCTATGTAACTGGGGGAAAGAAGGAACAGATCGTAAATGAAATATCAGACTTCTAATATTTCCTAAAGAAAAGATTATTGCTAAAAAACAAATTAACAAAAAACTTGGAGTGCAAAAGCAAAGAAACAAAGAAAAGTATGAAAAGGTAAAAATGAGTAAGGAACTAAATGACCATAAACTGTTATCTTTCTATTAAAAGAAGATGATACATATTTTCCTTCAGAATTTTATCTTCATCAGGGTCATTGAAAAAGTCTAATTAGACAAAAAGTCTGTGAATGATCCTGTTATGTGCTGATGATATAATATAAAACAATAGAAAAGAGTTAAAGAGAAATAATCTTGGTTGGTGAGGAAGAGAAAATCATTTCACATAGGTTGGGTATGGAACTAGAAATATAATACAGACAACTGAAAGGAGTGGGCAGTAAGTGTGACCATTTAACCTTAGTGTCATATATACTAATTAAATGATGGAAACTTATAAAAACATGGTTGGGTACAGAAATATATTTCACACAACAGGAAAACAGGGAAGAAAAGAGTAGAAGGGGAAGAGGATAACAAAAGTATATATAGGTTATGGAGGTTTTATTCCTAAGTAAAACAAACTGTAATAATATCTTAAAATATTTACAAATCTTTTTTTTTTCTCACTATGGCATAGAATTGAAATTACAGAAGTACCTACCTGCCAAATGGGAAATGGTAGGACAAAAGATGAAACAAAAATGTGATACTATTGTGCTATAAGAAATGATGAAAGAGATGGTTTCAAAGAAATCTGAGAAGATTTAGAGTTAGATAAACAGAACTAGAAGAACAGTTTATATAGTGACAAATATCATAAGGACAAATAATTTTGAAATGCTTAGGAATTCTGGTCAGTGCAAAACTAATGAGAGAAGAGTGTGTATAATGTTTCTTGAAAAAGCAATCAATAAACATGTATTAAACAATTACTGTGTGTCAATGTCATTGTTAAGTACTGAGGACAGAAAGAGAGGCAGAAGGCAATTCTTGGCCGTAAAGAGCTCACAATCTAATAAGGGAAGATAACACATAATAAGAAGCTGAAATATGGCTGTTAGTAGAAGGCAGCAAGAATATGGGATGTGATAAAAACTAGCAACCCAGTTGGAAATGATGAAATGGCTACTCTGAGCCACCTGCCTATATGGAGGATTTGTGAAGAACTCTTTAATATTTGCCTTCCACTCTTTCCATGGGGAACAAGGGAGAAATCCCAGGGCTAGGGAGTACTGAAGAGCTATGAAGAATTTCTATAAGAAGACTATCCATACTTACAAAAAGATGGCTTCTGGAAACATTGTGGTAAATCTTATTCTCCTCATCTTGATGCTCATCTTGATGTTACTAGTTGGCAGTTAAGTAACCTGATAAATAATCCTTGCTAAATATTTTTTCAGATTACCTTCTGCCTTATCATATATATTTATTAGTGAAACATTATAAAGTGCCAACTTTATGTATTCATTTTAGAGTAAGCTAAGCGGCTCAGTGAAAAGAATGGTAGACCTAGAAGAAGGAAGATCTGACTTCAAATCCAGCTTTAGACATTATTGTGTCAATGTGAGCAAGTCATTAAACACTATTCTTCAGTTTCTACATCTATAAAAAGGGAATAATAAAGTGCCTATTTCCCAGTATTGATGTGGGAATAAAATCAGATATTTCTAAAATGCTTTGCAAACTTTAAAACACTATAATTTGCAGTTACTATTATATATACATATATATGTATATAGACATGTATATGTATATATATATACAAATATGTGTAATGTATAATAGACATGTATATGTATATATATGTGTGTGTGTATATATGTATATATATATATATATATATATATATATATATATATATATATATATATATACAAACATGTGTAATGTACATAAACATATGTTCCCTGCCCTAATTTAAATATGTTTCGATATGGACATTTTTTTGAATTGGTAGTAATAAAACAAGACCTAACATATTGTAAGTGCACTCAAGAATCTAAGCTTGCTAAAGGAAATTTGGGGCAAAACTTTATACCATCCTTCATTTCCTATCCCATGCATAGTAAATGTAACATCAGCTGAAATGATGGAAGTTTAAACCTTTAAAGATAGATACTTGCGATATTAAGTAAGATTTAACATGCAGTAGATGGGGTTTAGTCACTGGAGGTATGTTATATCACCTCTCTGGTCTTACAGCTCTCACATTCTATAATGCTGTAAAACCAATTTTAAATCTGTAACCATCCTAATCCATATCTATATTTTCCTGCATGATCGTTTCTCTCATTTTTAGCCAATTAAAGTGATGATGCACCAATTTTTTACAAACTATTCCTATTGTACTTTATGTTCTGACTGGAAATATGGTGTCATAGTTCCAATTCTCTGGAGGCTATTGCTTAAAGTTTGTCAGTCAGCACTCCCTGTTGCTGAGTCTTTTTCTGTGATGTGCTTAAATGTGACCACTGCCCCAGGCTCTCTGAAGAGCTGTGAAAATGTCAATCTAGAAGCTAAAATTTTATAGGAAGGGGAAAAAATAATCAGTACTCCACTTGTGTGTGAATATGTCTGAAAATTGGTCCAGCAAAATGTTCTGAAAGTCAAAAGAGTAAGTGCTTTCCTTTGTAGCAACAGGAACTCCACTGAGAGATGAAAATCCTCAGCAAATACATTTTACCTCACATCCACCTCTTAGAATTCCTAGCATCCTTTATAGTTCAAATGTCATCTCCTATGAAAAGGTCTTTCCTGAACTTCAAGCTTCTAATACATTCAACAAAGTACTTATTCATTTTTATATTGTTTCTTTTAATAAATCCTAGTTTCTTGAAGACAGGGACTGCATTTTTAAATATTATTTATACTCAGCATACAGCACAGTACCTAACTCATGGTCCACATTTAATAAATATCAGTTAAGGGATTGATTGTTCTCTCCATCAAATGAAGTTAAGAAAGACAGATTAAAAATTACAGATTAAAAAAGACAAACCAAAACCAAAACAAACAAACAAACAAACAAAAAAAAAAAAAACAGATATTAGATGTTCAATGTCACCATGCTGAAAGGATTTCCTGTGGAACATCCTAGGAGTGTATACATTTGTCCTTACTTTTTACCTTTTTTTTTCCTAAACAAATTAAATGAATGCATATATGGAATGCTTATTAAGTCTATAGGTAATAGGACTATAAGAGAGAAAATTAACACTAGAAAATAGGATCTATTTTTTAAAACTCTTGGCAAAATGAGACATTGCTTAAGATGTTCAATAACATAAAATTTCATAATAAATGTTAAGTGTATCCTTCAGTAAAAAAAAAAAAAACAATATTAATTTTGTAAATACAAGATAGAGCAGGGATAGGTCATGATTAGATAAAAACTCTAGGAGATAAAAACAGAATCTTGGAAATTTTGGTGGACTTTACTTTCAATTCAGAGCTTTAATGTATCAGAGAAATGACCTAATATGATATTAGGTTTACAATAAAATAATGTCATACGGGTGAGATTACTTCATATTTACAATGTGTAAAACTTGCAAATACATTGTTGCTTGGGTGTTATACTGTATATTAGAATATGAGCTTCTTAAAGACAAGAGCCACATTTTTTTGTTTGTTTTTTGCCTTCCTTTTTATAACCAGTGTTTAAGGCAAAGCCTGACATATAGGAGACCTCTAATACTGATGTACTGGAGAAAATGCATACTATATTAGCTAGGATGGTAGAAACCAGTTAATATTATAAAAGACTTGTCTAGCATAAGAGAGAGCTTGTGTCTTCTAATTAGAGTTTAGTGTAGAAACAATGCTTTAGAAATGTCATGAGGTCAGGATTATGCATTATATAGGGCTTGAATTAAAGAACATTGAGTTAGGTAAAGAGGATGTCAAAGCAAGAGAAGAGAAAGTATTAGCAAGATTGAAATCAGTGAGAAGAATTAGAGAGGAAGAATAAGAAGGGTGCACAAAAGAATATGTCATCAGAGAAAGCATCTCCCCTGTATGAGAGCCCTTAAGACCCATGAGCCTCAACTTAAACATGACATACTCAAATTATGCTTCTGGACTTTGTATGGGGTCAGAGCATGGATAAAGAAATAGGTTCAGAATTATATAAAGAAAGAAGCCTCTGATACATTTAGCCTCCAACAGACCATATGTTCAGAGAGCAAGTGTCACCTGAGTTTCAAGATCTGACCTACTTGTATCTCTCCTTAACCTGTGAAATCAGAATCACATCACAATTTTCATTTGTGAGAATCATGATTTATATGATTTATTGGAGGATTTTGAGTCATTCTGTTAGTGAAAATATGTCACCTTCCCTTGCAAGTTTGTTCAAATGTAATAGAAAAATTGATGGGATAAACCATTTGGCATTTTTTTTCTGGAAAGCAGTAAGTGTTAAAAAGGTTCTTTTGCTCTGTGGGAACATAATGTGGCTAGTGCAAAGACTGACTTTCCCAATCCCAAAGGCAGCAAGAAGAATATTGGTTTTACTCTACAGAAACATTCAAATTGTTGGAAGCTGCTCATCATTTCTACCCAGAGGCAGATTTTGCATACATTTTTTAGATAAATGATGACTGTTTAAACCAAGAGTGTTAGCTGATAGCATAACTATTTCTTATTATCTGTCTTTTTCCCTATGTGTAGCAAAATATCATCCAAGATTTTTGGGAGGAGTGGTTTTTCCCATTATCCTCTTGCTGCTACTACAATACTTTTAGGATTAAAAGTAAGTTCTTTAGCTCCCAGAAAAAAAACAAGATCATTTCTTTAACTTTGATATCACTGTGGTGACTATTTTTGAGATATCTATTTAAGAATAAAGAGTTGTAGAGATTCAAAAAATAAATAAACAAAGAAAAACAAAATGCCATTTAAGGATCAATTGAAGGAACTAGAAATATTTAGCCTGAAAAAAATAAGTTTTTGGGTTTAGGATTGGAGGAAATAGAACATGATAGTTTTTTACAAATATCTGAAAGATTGCCATGTGAAAATGTGCTTGCATTTGTTCTATTTGACTTCAGAGGGAAGATTTAGGAACAATAGGTTGGAAATATAAAGAGATACAGTTAAATTTAGTACAAAGAAATACTTGCTAACAATTAGATTTTACATAAATGTCAAAATGGAATGGACTGCCTTTACAAGTTATAGGATAATTGATATAATGTTCAAAGAGAAATGAGATGCCATAGAATATAGCTTCCTAATTTTAGTAAAGAGAAAACTAAAGTCCAGAGAAACTAGATAATATTCCTAAACTTTGTTTCTCTTCACTGGAACAATTGATAGATTGACAGATAAATTATAGAGGGGATTATTGTTTATGGGAAAATGAAATAGATGCTCATATGTTATTTCTATGATTCATTAAGCAATGATAGATTCCCTATCTCTCTCTGCTTATGGCAGAGACAAATAACATCCAAGTTGAATTTTATATTTATATGAATGAGAAATAAAGCTTCACACAAATTTTATCCACAAACACTGAAATAAGCTGGCTAATGTTTCCAGGTTTTTTTGTCAATGTTTAGAATATCCTAGAATGTGGTTAGAGATGGTGAATGCACAAACCTCTCTGATTTGATGCTAGTTTTGAGATTCATTTGAAAATAAGTTTATAGCCTTATAGCTAAAAGAAGCTTTAGAGACTAAGTCCATTCTAGTAATTTTATATGTGAAGATAACATACTTTTAACATCACAAAATAATGCTTAATATGAAATTTATAGAATGCAGAGTAAATATAGATTGGAAAAAATCAACATATTAGACTTGATAAGACATAATCTCAGTAGTTTACATGTCTTTAAAATGAGGTAGAGGGATTT
Organism: Sminthopsis crassicaudata; assembly: GCF_048593235.1. Taxonomy (NCBI): domain Eukaryota; kingdom Metazoa; phylum Chordata; class Mammalia; order Dasyuromorphia; family Dasyuridae; genus Sminthopsis; species Sminthopsis crassicaudata. The sequence continues at coordinate 122,714,374 of NC_133617.1, forward strand.
ACTCTTTTTTAAAATTCCTTAAAGATTTAAGTGATATAAATAATTATTTTTGCCCCAATATTAGCCAATAAATCTGATAATCTAAGTGAAATGGATGAATTCTTTAAAAATATACAGATGGCCCAGAATAGAAGGGGAAAAAATTACCTACACAGTTCCATTATAGAAAAAGAAAATTAACAAATTATCAAATCCCTAAGAAAAATTTTTCAGGGTCAGATGGATTTACATGTGAATTCTACCAAACATTTAAAGAACAATTAATTTCAATACCATGGAAATGATTTGGAGAAATAGGAAAAGAAGGCGTCTCACCAAATTCTTTTTATGACACAAATATGGTGCTGAGCCTAAACCAAATATGGTCAAAACAGAAGAAAAAATATAGACCAATTTCCCTAAGGAATATTGATGCAAAAATTTTAAATAAAATATTAACAAAGAGATCACAGCAAGTTATCCCCTGTATAATACAACACCAACAAGTAGGATTTATATCAGGAATGCAGAGATGTTTTCGTATTAGGAAAACTATTAACATAATTGACAATATTAGTACCCAAACTAACAAAAATCATATGATTATCTCAATAGATGCAGAAAAATCATTTGACAAAATCCAACATTCATTCCTATTAAAACCACTAGAGACTATAGGAATAAATGGAGTTTTGCTTAAAATGACCAGTAGCATCTATATAAAACCTTTATCAAGCTTCATCTGTGATGAGGATAAACTAGAACCATTCTCATTAAGGGTGAAACAAGATTGTCCACTATCACCATTACTATACAATATGGTATTAGAAATGTTATCTTTGGCAATAAGAGAAGAAAAAAAGGTTTAAGAAATTAGAGTAGATAATGAGGAAACCAACTTATTACTCTGCAGATGATATGATGATAAACATAGAGAATCAACTAAAAACTACTAGAAACAACTAGAAACAACTTTAGCAAAGTTTCAGGATACAAAATATGTTCAAATAAATCATCAACATTTTTATATATTATAAGAAAGTCTAGCAGCAAGAGATACAAAAAGAAATTCCCTTAAAATAATGTAGATAATAGAAAATATTTGGAGTCTACTTGTCAAGACAAAGTCAGGAAGTATATGAATACAAATACAAAACACTTTCCAAAAAATAAAGTCAGATATAAACAACTGTAAAAATATCAAATGCTCATGGGTAGGGTGAACTAATATAATAAAAATGACAATGCAACCTAATTTAATCTACTTATTCAGTGCCATGCTAATTAAACTCCCAAGATATTATTTTACAGAGCTAGAAAAAATAATAACAAAGGTTGTCTGGAAGAACAAAAGGTCAAGAATTTCCAGGGAATAAATGAAAAAATGTAAATGAAGATGACCTAGCTGTACCATACCTAAAACTATATTATAAAGCAGCAGTCATCAAAACCAATTTGCACTGGCTAAGAAATAGAATAGTGGAATAGGTTAGTTTCACAAGACACAATTGTCATTAATTTAGTTTTCTTATTTTGTTTTGTTTTATTTTTACAAACCCACAGACCCCAGATTCTGGAATAAAAACTCACTATTTGACAAAAATTGTTGAGTAAATTGGAAATTAGTATAGCAGAAGCTAGATGTTGACCCATACTTAACATCCTATCCAAAGATAAGACTGAAATGAGTTCATGATTCACACATAAAAAAATGATACCATAAGCAAATTAGAAGAACAAAAACTATCCTGCCTCTCAGATCTGTGCAGAAGGAAGAAATTTGTGACCAAAGAAGAACTAGAGTACATTATGGAATGCAAAATGCATAAATTTAATTATATTAATTGTTTTGTACAAATGAAACCAATGCAGACAAGATTAGATGGGAAAACAATGAATTGGAATAAAAAAAAATTACATCCAGACATTCTGATAAAGACCTCATTTCTAAAATATATAGAGAATTGACTCAATTTTATAAGAATTCAAGCCATTTTCCAATTGAAAAATGATTAAAGATATGAACAGATAATTTTCAGATGAATAAAGTAAACCATTTATAGGCAAATGAAAAAATGCTCTAAATCACTATTGATCACAGAAATGCAAATTGAGACAACTCTGAGATACCATTATACATTTCTCAAACTGGCTAATGTGATAGAACAAGATAATGATGCATGTTGTAGGGGATTAGGAAAAACTAGGACATGAGGTGTGGATTTATCCAATCTGTAGAGAAATTTGGAACTATGCCCAAAGGGCTATCAAACTGTGCATATTCCTCAATCCAGCAGTGTCTGTACTGGACCTATATCCCAAAGAGATCATAAAAAAACAGAAAATGATCTACAAGTTGTAAAAATGTTTATAACAGTCCTTTTTGTAATTTCCAAGAAACTTGAATGTGAGAGCAAGCAAATCATTTGGAGAATTGCTGAATAAGTTTATGGCATATGAATATTGTGGAATTTTATTGTTCTATAAGAAACCATCAGCAGGATGTTTTCAGAAAGGCCTGGAGAGACTTACATAAACTTATGAAAAGTGAAATGAGTAGAATCGGGAGAACATTGTACACAGCACCAACAAGATTATATGATGATCAGTTCTGATGGATGTGGCCCTTTTCAACAGCAAGATGATTCAGGCCAGTTCAAATGGACATGTGATGAAGAGAGCCATCTGTACCCAGTACTCTGTGTGAATCTCCTCTGAGCATGAATCACAACATAGTATTTTCACTTTTATATTGCTGTTTGCTTGCATTTTTTGTTCTTTCTCATTTTTGATATGATTTTTCTTGTGCAACATGATGATTGTGGAACTCCCTATTGAAGAATTGTACATATTTAATATATATTGGATTACTTGCCATTTTAGGGAGGGGGTGGGATAAGGGAGGAAAAATTTGGAACACAAGTAAGAATTTTTCAGACTTACTTTTATGGATGTATGATCTCACTAACCTGTCAAATGAACTTTACAATTGGGTAAATATCCTCATAGCTTATGGTATACAGGTCCCTAACCTCCTGCATTTGGGAAACCAACTGGGTATAATAGTAATAGTGTTGTCTTTGTAGTACTTAATTTGGACTTTAGTTGGAATCTTTGAACTACAAATGAATACGTCTGTAACTTTGGACAAATCTTTGAATTTTGTTGTTGTTGTTGAGTTGTTTCAGTTATCTTCCATTCTTTATCACCCCATTTTGGGTTTTCTTTACACAATTACTTGAGTGGTTTGCCATTTTCTTCGTCAGCTCATTTTAGAGGGTATCAACTACCCTATCTACAAATTGAGATTTTGGAACTAAATGTCAGTCAGTCAATGAATAACCATTTATTTTGTCAGGAAACTGACCATAACTTTCTGGGATAAAAAAGATACAAAAACAGTGAAAGAGTTCACATTTTAATTGGGTACACTACATACAAACAACTGTATATACAAAATAAGCAAAGTTAAAGTGAATGGAAGATAATCCCAGACCAATTCTTAGCAATAAGGTGAATAAGAAAAACATAACCATAGAAAGTAGACTTTGAAATAAGCCTTGAAAGGAAACATAAAAGCCAAGAAATAGATGCTCTAAGTACAGTACCCAGAGAGAGAACATTCCAGGAATAGATTAAAAGCCAGTGAAAATGCAGTCAAAAGATATTGTCATGTGCAAAGAAGAATAGCAATTAGTCCAGTGACAATGCACCACAGTGTATTTGTGGAGTGGGATAAAGTGTAGGAGGATTGGAAACATGGAGAAACCAGAAAACAAAGGGTACCTTAAATGCCAGAGAACATTAAATATATAAATAAAATATGATTATGGAGACAATAAACAGCCACCAGAATTTATACAGTAGGGGAGTGAAATAGAAATATCAGTAATGTAGGGAAAATGTTTTGGCAGAAGAATATAAAATGGATTGTAGTCAAGAGAAGTGAGACAGAGAAGTGAACTAGAAGGCTTCTAAATATTTTGAGTATGAGGTTGTAAGGATTTGTATCTAGCAGTGGTTGTAGACATTAGGGTAACTAGGAATATGGTGATGCCTTTGGCAATAAGAATATTTTGGAAGAGGCGAGTGTTTCAGGAGAAAATTATTGATTTCTACTTCTGTTATATTTACTTTGAGTTATCTATGGAATATCAATTTGAATGTGGTCAAGAGGTAATTTCTTTTGATGACCCATCTAACTTTAAAATATATGTACTACTATGATTATGCCTATAGTATCCTCCATGTGCTAGTGACTTTCCTTAAGATGGTTTAGCTTTGCTATATAAAGACATATCATCTTTTATATATCCCTTACCCTTTCCACATGAGCAGACTCCTTGCTTTTTCATTCATGCGCTATCTTTTCATACAATTAGCTAAAATGCCAAACGTAAAAATATTCTGTTGAATAAAGCAATATATGTTCTAAAGGTGCCTCTATCTCACTGATATGTAAAATAAGCAGAGAATTATTCTCTGCCCTAGAATGTCATTACTTCCAGGATTTCCAGGATAATCCATTTTCATTTTCATTACTTCAAGCATTAGATATGCTAAATGGGGCTAGAACTACATTGAAATCTCAATCTTTTGTATTTGTTCTTAGATTTCATTCAGTGACTTCCCTTTGAAAAGTCTCAGTTCTGTGGGTAAAACTTAGAAGTAAAATGTTTAATGCCTTGAAGTTAAAAGGAAAGAATAAAAGGGGAGGAAATAGGGCAGAGATAAGGAGTGAAACTAAAAAGGGAAAAAAGGGATAGATAAAAGTATAACAAAACTTCCACTAAAGAGACTGCAAATTTGCTTGTTCCCAAGTCACTGTGAGTTCAAGAATTTCACTGTGCAACTTCTATACTTACCAAAAATCTGAAATATCTGCTTATTGCCTTGGTTAGTCTACCGACAATAACACATATATAATGAATGAGTGTTCACACATACACATGCACAGAGAGGTAGATAAGTAGGTAGATAGATGAATCAATGAATGGGTAGATACACACACACACACATACACACACACATATATACATCTATATCTATAGATGTATCTATCTATAGGTATATAGATATGTACATATATATCTAAAGATATATATACAAATCCATATAAATATATCTATATCTATTATATATGTGTATATATATATATATAAATTATATAATATATATTCAGAGAGAGAGAGAGAGAGAGAGAGAGAGAGAGAGAGAGAGAGAGAGAGAGAGAGAGATGGATTAATTGCATTTTAGTAAATTATTTTCCTTTCAGGGATTCTGGGTGATAAAATCAAAAGACTTTATCAGTCTGAATTGGCTAGTTCTTTCACAAAAAGGTAAAATCTATCCTGCTCTCAAGGAATTCACAATCTAGAAAAAGAAGGAAGGGACAGTATGAAATTATTGTTTTTAACTAAGCTATAGAAGGAAGAAATAATTGGAGGTAATCTCAGTGAAATACTAGCATTAAAAGTAATTAATAAAGGATTCTTGCAGTATCTAGAAGTTTAATTGACATTTGGTAAAAGCCAAAGAAACCATGAGACAGTGATGAGAAAAGAGAGAATGTCAGGCATGAAAGACAGTCAATGAAAATGCAGTATCTTGGAGAAATGATGTCTTTCATAAGGAAGAGTGAAGAGGCCAGTCACTTGATTAGAGAGAAGGTAAATAAGAGTAATATGTAAGATGTTCCCAATGTAAGAAGGTCCCAAGCTATGATGGAGTTTAAAAATAAAACAGAAAATATTTGTTTGGTCTTGGGGTTATTAAATATTAAATATTGGAATATTATAACAAATTACTACATGCAATGAATTACTGGAACATGTTAAAAATGAGGACCTCTTTAAAATGCAAAAGAAAGCATATGCATGCACTGGTTGTTGTTCAGGACTGTCCAATTCTTTGTGATGACATATTAAGTTTTCTTGGTAAAAACACTGGAGTGTCTTCTCCATTTCCTTTTCCAGCTCATTTTATAGATGAGGAAACTGAAATGAACAAGATTAAGTGACTTGCCCAGGATCACACAGCTACTCAAGTATCTGAGATGAGATTTGAATTCAGCTTACATTCTACTAGTGAAATACAGCAGATTCAAAGATAAAGTTGATTCAAAACCAAATAAATACTCAGGAATATGAAATACTAACAGATAAGGAAATAAAAAAAGATCTTTTGAGATTATCTCACTTGATCTAAAATTTGAAAATTTTAGGAGTTTCAAGAAATGTAAATGAGGAGGCACAGGGAATATGCTGGATAAAGTCATGGATTTAGAGGATAGAATATTATAGATATGGAAAAATGACTATCACATTGGGGTTTGCAGCACAGTAAAAATTAATGAAAGTCCTGTAATTTACTTATATAAGTAAAATGATTTCATATTGTAAAAGAAAAGAAATTTGTATTTTATCCAGATGGCAATGGAGAAACACTGGATGTTTTTTGACAATGGAGAGATGTAGTTAAACTTGAATGCCAATAATGTTAATTTGATAGTTGTGCAAACAATACATTAAAGATAAGAGTTTGTATATAGACAGATGAAAGAATTAGGGACCCTTTTAAGGTACCTTATACAGAATAGATACCACTTAGATCTCAATATTGATTGATTGGCTTAACAGATTTCTCCCTTGGGAGTGTATATATAGGACACTAGATGGTTCTCATAACATTTCCAATATTTTCATTACACACAGAATTGTTCAAATAGTTCATGCTCTCACATCTCAAGAGTCTACCTTTACAAATAGTATTTCAGACTCCTTTAACAAACAATATGTAATAACAGGGCATTTCTTCTAAAGATTAGGACTTGACATAGTAATAGATCCTGCCAGGTTCCTTTAGAGATACAAAAATAGCAAAGATGGCATCTTTGCTCTCATGTATTTAATGTTTTGTAAAATAAAATGAAATAAAATAAATTTGAATCAAAGACTGTCAGATAGAGAGGATATTATGTGGTACCAAAAAAAAAAAAAAAAAAAGGTAAGAAAATAATTCATACTCAATCAACACACCTTTACTTGAATATCTTCCATAAGGAAAACTCCACTAATTCTGAGGTGGCCCTTTTCCTTTTGGATCTCACCAACTGGGTTATATTTCCTTACATCGATCCTAAATTTTAATCTGCAGCTTGTGCCCATTGTTCCTAGTTCTGTCTCCTGAAGACTAAGTGAAACTAGTCATATCCTTCTACATTCCAGCCATTCCAAATGCCTAAAGGTGCCTGTCATATCCAGTGTCCACCTCAAGACCTTTTTTGTTTAATTATTTTTTGTCCCCAGACTCAGTTCCTCCGAGTAATCTTTGACACAAGAGTTCCCTAGCCTGGATCTTTGAAAAGGACATTTTTTTTTCATTGTCTAACACATAAAATCAGGGTTGAGGAAGATTAAATAAAGTAATTAGGGCTAACTGAAAGGCAAATACATATATTAGCGTATTAAGAAAGTTTGCTTTGCTTGGTAGCAACTTCAACTTTTGAGGTAGAGATTGAGTTTTTATAGCTTTATTGGCTCACTTAGAATACATTATCAATCAGCAGCATTGATGGCAAGAAGAAATGGAGGAAATGTGTCACTGTTTGAGTTACGAGAGTTGCTAAAGGTCAGATTTTTTTCTTTTTTCCCCTTGGGGAAGTGATTTTTTTTTTCCCCTCTGTGGTTACAGATCAGAATTCCCTGTGTTAGTAGGAAATCTCTAAGATGATAAAGGTTAAATTTTTATTTTAAAATATTTTTAAAATCTATTTTAAAATAGAATTATTCTTGTTTATACTGTTATCATTAAGGAAGAAAGTAAAATATAATCCTAGTAATTGTGTTACCTTAGCATCAAAGGTTTCTTTATCTGAGAAGATGCCTTCCCCAAAGTCACAATACTAATGGTCATTCTTCGCTACATCCCCATATGACTTATCTCAACGTCATTCACCATTCTTATAACCCTACTCTTTCTAATTCAAAGGAGAATATAGCTAATTCAAAAGAAAAGTACAATTAAAATCAGGGAGAAATCATTTTTATCCAATAAATCAATAAAAACCTTATTTTAAAAAGTTGCTTTTGACTTTAGTCTTACAAGGTGCATAGTAAAATGTTTCCTTACTATTGAAAGTTTTGTGTTTTATCTCTTGAATTATCAATATTAATGCTTCATGGATTAGCTTACATTTTCCCTTCTCTGTCACACTCTAAAAATGAGTAACTCTTGTTAAGTTCTTCTCTTCTAACTCCTCACACACTTTAAGTTTCACTATAGGGGAATTTTAAATTGAACTGAAGTTTTCTAATTGATTTATGTGAAGAGATTTCATTTGCTAATTACATAGAAAGCTTTAAAAAAATATTTGGGATGAAGTTTTCAATAATCGTCATAGAAACTAGCAACATAGTATAATTGCTTGCTTAAGAAATTAATTCTTCCTCCTTCCCAATACAATACTCAACAGCTTTCCCTGTGGTTCACTTATGGACATAAACAATAAGTCATATAATTCTTAGGTGGATCCAGTGATGAGACTTCTATTCATGGCTTTATGTTTAAACTGGACTGTTATATTTTAAATTTCATCAAAAGGCAGATAATTTTATTTTAAATGACTGGAAAGGCTCTTCAATCATTCTTAAATTACTTCCTGTTGCTAACCCGCAGAGTTTAAACCACATGCATTGTCCACTCAGTGGGCAGTCTAATGAGGATGGTCACTACCTTTACATTACTCACCACTCCTGTAGTGCTCATCTCTGTAGGGGATTTATTGTAATGTTTTGTTTAAATGGATTTATCTGAATGTGCTATTTTCCAGGTTTTTGCTTGGCTGTAGTATTTCTTTAAAATAGTATTGATAATAATAATTAATAATAATGTAAAATTATCTAGTAAGTAATGGCAATTTAGCTGCTACAAAATACATTATGTAAAAAGTAAAATAGCATTTTATGGAGTTTAAGATTTGCATAGCTGTGATGATTTAGACTTGTACAGATATGGATTTTTTGTTTGTTTGTTTTGAAAATAAATGATCCAGGGGACAGATAAGTGGCACAGTGGATAGAGTACCAGCTCTGAAGTCAGGAGGAACTGAGTTCAAGTCTGGTCTAAGACACTTAGCACTTTCTATCTATGTGGCCCTGGGCAAATCACTTAACCTTAATTGTCTTAGGGGGAAATAATAGAAAAGAAAATAGATGATCAGATGGGAATATTCGAGCCAAACTTACCTTTCAAAGATTATCCTAACATTTTAATGAGTTGTATTTTGTGTATAATGCATTAAATTAATATGTTCTTTCTCCTCTAAGACTACTAATCTTTAGATTTTAACTGTATAAAATGTTATTTTAATTAATCCTTACAAAAGATCAACAAAACTAACTGTAGAATCACACAGAAGACATTATAGCAAGCTACCATGTTTCTATATGATTTTCATTGGAATAGTTCTCTTTATGGTATGTTATAGCATAATGGAGTCAAAACATAATGGCAAAAATTAAAGCACTGAGAAATAAAAACAACAAATTACACTTTTTATGTCAGTGCAGCTATTGTTTTATTAATGTGAGTTCTTTCAACAATTTTGTTGTTTAGTCATTTCAGTCATCTTATCCTTTAGGATTTCATTTTGGGATTTTCTTTGCAAAGATAATTGAGTGATGTGCCATTTCTTTCTCTAACTTGTTTCATAGATGAGAAAACTAAGGCAAACAGAATTAAATGACTTTTCCAGGGTCACATAGCTAGTAAGTGTGTCAGGTCATATTTAAACTCAAGAAGAGGAGTCTTCCTGATTTTAAGTGCAATGTTCTATCTATGGCACCACCAGTAGCCTATTGGCCAGGAAAGTTATTATACTAAAAAAACAAACAAACAAACAAAAAACAAACAGACACAGGGCGGAGCCAAGATGGCGGAGAAGAAACACACGACTCAGTGAACATCCTCACTCCCTCACAACCAATTAGATAAATTAAGTCTCAGAATTAGCTCAGGACTGATAGATACCACAAGGACTGGAAGCACGACTTACCAGCTGAAGAGAATCTGGAGTTTCAACAGGAAAGGTCAGTCCCCAGGGGAGGAATAAGAAAGACCAGCACAGACGGTGGGGTAGGGGCACACTGCGCCCATTGCGCTGGGAAGGGCTCTGGGATTAGAGAAGCCACTGAGGTAAAGGAATCTGGCACAGGCTGTTAGGTCTTCTCTGCTAATTATTTGGCAGTTCAGAAGAGAAAGCCAAAATATTTTAAAACTCAAGTTAGATTTTCCCCGATCCTGGGGGTGACTCAGCAAATCTCTTGGCACCAGGGGGTGTGGCCTCAGCTACCTCCTGAGAATAGGTAAGAGATTGACAAGTGGGTGGATACGGCCCAAGGCAGCACACACTGCCTAGTTTAGCTGGAGGGAGTGGAACTCAGCTCCAGGAAGTCCCAGAGAAGCGGAACCTTTGAACTAGGGACCGGGGTTTCTGGCAGACACTTCCAGTTTGAGCACAGGGGCTTCTCACGTCACCTGCTGCAGACATCCACTCCCCACCCGGACACATAAGCTGGGCTTCGTGCTGTCTTCAATATTCTACGCCCTCGAAGCACAGTAGTGCTAATCACCTCTGAGGCACTTCCAGGGAGGGGGTGGGGAACTCTCTCCCAGAGCTCTCTCTTAGCTCAGGCGCAGGGGCCACTGCATCCATCCGGTCTGGGAGGAAGCTGGTAAAGAAGTAAATAATTTCCTACCCCAGGGACAGACCCCAAAACATTTTTTTAAATATGAGCAAAAAAGCTAGAAAAACTATAGATTCCTTCTATACAGAGAAAGAGCGGGTATCCAACCCTGAGGAAGTTGACAGCAGAGAATCAGCAGAAAACAACCTAAAGGGGAACGATTCCTGCCCCCCATCACATAACTCTCTCCTAGAAGAAGCTCTTTAAAAATTGAGGGAGATCGAAGAAAAATGGGGAAAGGAAAGGGAAACTATGATAGAGAATAACAACGTCCTGAAATTGGAGTTGGAAAAAATAAAGAATTCACAGGAGATGCAGGGAAACAAAATTAGTGAATTAGAAAAGGTTAAAAAAACACAGGAAAGTAGGATTTCTGAATTGGAAAAGATAAAAAAGTCTCAAGAAAATAGAATTTCTGAATTGGAAAAAGAAAATAATTCTCAAAAAAAAAATTAGGGAAATGGAAAAAAAATCAATAGAGCAAAATAATTCATTTAAAAACGAAATTGGGCATTTACAAAAAGAACTAAAAACTGTGAAAGAAGAAAATAACTCCTTAAAAGTCAGGATGGAACAAATAGAAATGAATGATTCACAGAGAACCCAAGAATCAGTCAAACAAAACAAAAAAAATGAGAAGCTGGAGAACAACGTCAAATACTGGGAAAATCTATAGACCTGGAAAATAGATCTAGGAGAGGTAATCTGCGGATTATTGGACTTCCAGAAAACTATGACCAAAAAAAGAGCCTAGATTCTATTTTACAGGAAATTATCAAAGAGAACTGTCCAGAGATAATAGAAACAGAAGGGAAAGTAGATGTGGAAAGAATTCATCGAACTCCTTCTGAAATAGACCCTAAAAAAAGAACACCACTGAATATAGTATTACCACACAAAGGAGAAAATCCTGCAAGCAGCTAGAAAAAAACAATTTAAATACCAAGGTGCCACAATAAGGGTCACCCAAGATCTGGCTGCCTCCACATTAAAAGATAGAAGGGCCTGGAACCTGATATTCCGTAAGGCAAAAGATCAAGGACTGCAACCAAGAATGAACTACCCAGCTAAGTTTAGCATCTTTTTCCATGGAAGAAGATGGTCATTCAATGAAACAGAGGAATTCTATATGTTTCTAAGAAAAAAACCAGACTTAAACAAAAAATTTCATCTACATCCACAAGACTGAAGAGAAACAGAAAAAGGTACACAGAACCCTTGAGAACTGTAACTCTGTTGTGGGTATATAAAAAATACTCAAGGATAATTTGATTTTACTGATATAAAAGAAAAAAAGGGGGGTGTAGTAAAGGGAAGGAGGTCGGTTCAGAAAAAGGGGAAGGAGTGATAAAAAGAGGGAAACTACATCCCAGGAAGAGACATAGAAAATACACCATATCTGAGGGAAGTTAGTGAGGGGGAGAATCATTGTGTGAATCTTACTCTCATCAGAAGAGGCTCAAAGAGTAAATAATTAACATATTTGTTTTTCAGAGAATTTTCTCTCACCTCATTAAAAGGGGGGAGAGGAAAAGGGGAAAGGAAAAGGAGAATAAGTGAAGGGACTTGGAGGGAGGGGGGAGGGATCCTAAAAAAAAAAATAAAGAGGGAGGGTTGCGCGTTGTAACGAGCTGTCGTCTCCAGAAGCTGCTGGATCGCTCTCTGGGAAGAGATCTGCTGTGTCTACTCAAATCTCTCAGACAGATTCTTCTTCCTGTAACGAACCGTTGTCTCCAGGCAGTTGCTGTTAACTCTTGTCCAAAGAAGTGACTTCCCTTCCTGCAGAGAGCCCCGTCAGGCCTGATGTAATACAGAGAGTCTTCTTCTTGAATCCTGGCTCTGAATCTCCTCCAACTCTTATCCTTCTTCAGGCCGATCTGCTGTCTGCGCCCAGTGCTGTCTCTTTTTATCCTCCCAGAGAATGGGCGTGGGATAATGCAAGGGCTTCTGGGAAGAACCACCCCAGCCAATGAGCTTGCCCCCTCTATCAAGTCAACCTGAGTTCTCACCTTGTAATTGTCCAGAAAACCTGAATTCTCACCTTGTCACCATCCAGACAACCTCAGTTCTCACCTAGTAATCCCAACATCTCCCCCTTTCTTTTGATTTAGAACATAGGACAGTCATGACCTTGAAACATAAATCCATCAATATGGGAAGTATTACAGATAATTACATAAATTACATAAGCACATAGTAACATAGTAACATAACACATGCTAGAAGTATATAACATAATCATAATCATAAATTGAAAATTTATAAATGTCCATAAGTCCATTGTCCATTATTCTCATCTTGTGTGAGGAAGTCCAATGATTCCTGCTGGTTTTTAAGTTCTTTAACAGTCTTCTTATTATCCATGCTCTTTCAGTGTCAGATGTTTCTTAGATCTTCTCCTTTATTTTGAGGTCTTTCTCTTTTTCTGTCTCTCTCTGATGGACAAGGCGAATATGACTTGTTGGCACCCATCTGATTCCTTCTCCTGCTGAAGAAATACAAGCAAACCCTCTCTCCCAGGCAGTTAACCTATCTAATTTCCTTCTATTTACCACTTTCTAAATCTCTTCTCATCATCTGACAATTACATTGGAGTTGTTTGCACTGGGCACAGCCCTGTTGGTTTAAAAGGCCTGTATTCTCCCCAAGTGTAATCCATTTTTGCAATCTGATTGCCTTTTGGCTCACTTATCAGGTAATCCCTTTCTGCCATGTGATTGCTTTTCTGCTGGTTGATTACATCAGAGTCCTGACCTTCTAAAGGCTCTTTGGGTGTAACATCAGCTGCCATCATGCCCCAAGTCTTTTTTGCCTGGGGCCCTGGACCTGGGCCCCTCATCCCATTTCCCTGAATTATTCTACACTCTGATGCCCAATGGAGTCCTCTGTTGCATTTTGGACATGGGGTTTTAGGTCTTCTTTCACCCTGTCTTCTCCCTGTATCTCCATACCTACACTGAGCTCTTATATGTCCAACTTTTCCACATTGAAAACATCGCCGAGTTTCTCTAGAAGTCCCTTGCCAGGAGGGACCCTGCCTTTCCACATTCATCATTGTCCGGGTGTAAAAAGCATTTGTTCCCACTGTAGCACAGCGTCTTATGATCTCCTCTAAAGGAGCATCTTTGTCTAATCCCCATATAATTCTTTTGCAAATCTCATTGGCATTTTCCTTAGCCAGATGTCTGGTCATTATTTCTGTAGCTGAATTTTCTCCAATAGTTCTTTTGACAGCAGTTTGCAAACGTCCCACAAAATCTGCAAAAGGTTCATTGGGACCTTGCTGTATTTTAGTGAAAGCCTCTCCACGATCTTTCTGTCCAGGAAGGACACCCCAAGCTTTTATTGCAGCCTTAGCAATTTGTTCATATATTGTCATGGTATAATCAGTCTGTTCTGAATTCTCTCCATACCGACCTTCACCAGCCAAGTGCTCAAAAGTGAATTGTGTGTTAACTCCTATTTCCAAATTGCATCTGACTTGAATTTTACATAATTCATGAAATTCCGAAAGCCATAATAAATTTTCTCCAGGTTCCAGGCATATCCTTGCTATGGATTTCCAATCATTCGGGGTTAGGACTTCATAAGACAAACCATCTAGTAACATTTTAACATAAGCTGATGTAGCCCCATAAAGGGTACAACCTTTTTTCAAATCCTTAATTTTATTCAAATCTAAAGGTGCATATCTTCTCCTTTTTTTACCTACAGAGTCAGTATTTTCAATCACAGGATATGCATGTATAAAATCACTTATATCCTGTCCTTCTCTCTTAGCTTTAACCAATGCTTTTTCTAATCTTGTCATAGGCTTAGGCTGCTTCACAGGCAATTCTGTTTGTGTTTCTGCCTCTTCCTCTCCTCCTTCTTGCTCTACCCATGAAGGGTTAATTGAGGGAGGAGATGGGAGGTGCTCCTGTTGCTCAGAATTGTACTTAACTTCATTGTTATCTGATTCATCCTTTTCACCTAGTTTAGTTGACACCTCCCCATTTTGCTCCTTCATCTCTTCCTTTAGAATAACATTTTTTAAAGCCATTTGGATTAAATTGTAGGTATGAATTGTATCTTTGGAAACTGAGTTTGGTCTGGAACCAAAGGGTAAAATGTCACAAAGGCAATTGTAGTGCTCACCTAATTGCTCTCCTACTAATTTCCGCTCATCTGGATCCAATTCTTTTTCCAGAGAAAAAGAAGGACATATGACCTTCACAGTTCTTAAAAGTTCAGTAATCTCCTCTAAAATTATAATCAAGCCTTGGCTTTTCATAACCTTGATGATGCTCTCTAAACATTTTCCTTGAACAGAAGGTGTTTGCCCCATTTCACTATAAGAGATTCCTGGTTTAGCCCTTAACAAGTTCCTTATTTATCTATTAGCACGCTCACTTAATCTTTAACAAAGTTTCCTCGTTACTCACGGTTCTGGGTCAGAGAGACTGAGATCTGGATGGGAGGCTTTTCCACTGGAATCAGGACCGTGTCTGTCCCTGTTCGGGCGCCAAATTGCGAAGGTCTGGTCTAGCTCCTCTTGTCAGAATAAGCAAAAGTCCTTGCCCCACGTTGGGAGCCAATTGTAACGAGCTGTCGTCTCCAGAAGCTGCTGGATCGCTCTCTGGGAAGAGATCTGCTGTGTCTACTCAAATCTCTCAGACAGATTCTTCTTCCTGTAACGAACCGTTGTCTCCAGGCAGTTGCTGTTAACTCTTGTCCAAAGAAGTGACTTCCCTTCCTGCAGAGAGCCCCGTCAGGCCTGATGTAATACAGAGAGTCTTCTTCTTGAATCCTGGCTCTGAATCTCCTCCAACTCTTATCCTTCTTCAGGCCGATCTGCTGTCTGCGCCCAGTGCTGTCTCTTTTTATCCTCCCAGAGAATGGGCGTGGGATAATGCAAGGGCTTCTGGGAAGAACCACCCCAGCCAATGACCTTGCCCCCTCTATCAAGTCAACCTGAGTTCTCACCTTGTAATTGTCCAGAAAACCTGAATTCTCACCTTGTCACCATCCAGACAACCTCAGTTCTCACCTAGTAATCCCAACAGCGCGTCACAAGGGGGGTCTGTAAATTAAATATCGGGGAGGGGGATCAGGGGGGTCAAGGGAAAAAAGTATAATCTGGGGATAATACGATGGCAGGAAATACAGAATTAGTAATTTTAACTGTAAATGTAAATGGGATGAACGATCCCATCAAACGGAGACGGATAGCAGACTGGATCAAAAAGCAGAACCCTACAATATGTTGCCTACAGGAAACACACTTAAAGCAGGGA
The DNA here is from genome assembly GCF_048593235.1 of Sminthopsis crassicaudata. NCBI lineage: Eukaryota > Metazoa > Chordata > Mammalia > Dasyuromorphia > Dasyuridae > Sminthopsis > Sminthopsis crassicaudata. The sequence goes on from NC_133617.1 coordinate 122,730,374, forward strand.
GATACATACAGAGTAAAGGTAAAAGGTTGGAACAGAGCATATTATGCTTCAGGTAAAGCCAAAAAAGCAGGGGTAGCTATCCTTATCTCAGATCAAGCAAAAGCAGAAGTAGATCTCGTTAAAAAAGATAAGGAAGGAAACTATATCCTGCTGAAAGGTAGCATAAATAATGAAGCCATATCAATACTAAACATATATGCACCAAGTAGTATAGCATCTAACTTTCTAAAGGAAAAGTTAAGAGAACTGCAAGAAGAAATAGACAGTAAAACTATAATAGTGGGAGATCTCAACCTTGCACTCTCAGATTTAGACAAATCAAACCACAAAACAAACAAGAAAGAAATTAAAAAAGTAAATAGAACATTAGAAAAACTAGGTATGATAGACCTTTGGAGAAAACTGAATGGCAATAGGAAGGAATATACTTTCTTCTCAGCAGTTCATGGATCCTATACAAAAATTGACCATATATTAGGATATAAAGATCTCAAAATTAAATGTAGGAAGGCAGAAATAATAAATGCCTTCTTCTCAGATCACAATGCAATAAAAGCTACATTCAGTAAAAAGTTAGGGGTAAATAGACCAAAAAGTAATTGGAAACTGAATAATCTCATCTTAAAGAATGACTGGGTGAAAGAGCAAATTATAGAAACAATTAACAATTTCACCCAAGATAATGATAATGATGAGACATCATATCAAAATCTTTGGGATGCAGCTAAAGCAGTTATAAGGGGAAATTTTATATCTTTAGAGGCTTATTTGAAGAAAATAGAGAAAGAGAAGATTAACGAATTGGGCTTACAACTTAAAAGGCTAGAAAAAGACCAAATTATAAACCCCCAACCAAAAATTAAACTCGAAATACAAAACTTAAAAGGAGAAATCAATAAAATTGAAAGTAAAAAAAAAACTATTGAATTAATAAATAAAACCAAGAGTTGGTTTTATGAAAAAGCCAATAAAATAGATAAACCTTTGGTAAATTTGATCAAAAAAAAGAAAGAGGAAAATCAAATTGATAGTCTTACAAATGAAAAGGGGGATCTTTCCACCAATGAAGAGGAAATTAGAGAAATAATAAGGAGTTACTTTGCCCAACTTTATGCCAATAAATTTGATAACTTAAGTGAAATGGATGACTTCCTCCAAAAATATAGGCTCCCTAGATTAACAGAGGAGGAGATAATTTGCTTAAATAGTCCCATTTCAGAAAAAGAAATAGAACAAGCTATTAATCAACTCCCCAGGAAAAAATCCCCAGGGCCAGATGGATTCACATGTGAATTCTACCAAACATTTAAAGAACAATTAGCCCCAATGTTATATAAATTATTTGAAAAAATAGGGGATGAAGGAGTCCTACCAAACTCCTTTTATGACACAGACATGGTACTGATACCTAAACCTGGTAGATCGAAAACTGAGAAAGAAAATTATAGACCAATCTCCTTAATGAATATTGATGCTAAAATCTTAAATAAGATATTAGCAAAAAGACTTCAGAAAATCATCTCCAAGATAATACACTATGATCAAGTAGGATTTATTCCAGGAATGCAGGGCTGGTTTAATATTAGGAAAACTATTAATATAATTGACCATATTAATAATCAAATTAATAAGAACCATATGATCATCTCAATAGATGCAGAAAAAGCATTTGACAAAATCCAACATCCATTCCTACCAAAAACTCTTGAGAGTATAGGAATAAATGGACTATTCCTTAGAATAATCAGGAGCATATATTTAAGACCTTCAGTAAGCATAATATGCAATAGAAATAAACTGCAACCTTTCCCAGTAAGATCAGGAGTGAAACAAGGTTGCCCACTATCACCATTACTATTCAATATAGTACTAGAAACGCTAGCCTCGGCAATAAGAGCCGAGAAAGAGATTCAAGGAATTAGAGTAGGAAATGAGGAAATTAAACTATCACTTTTTGCAGATGACATGATGGTATACTTAGAGAACCCCAAAGACTCTGCTAAAAAGCTACTAGAAATAATTCAAAATTTCAGCAAAGTGGCAGGATACAAAATAAATCCACATAAATCCTCAGCATTTTTATATATCACTAACAAAATGCAACAGCAAGAGATACAAAGAGAAATCCCATTCCAAACAAATGTTGAGAGTATAAAGTATTTGGGAATCCATCTACCAAAGAAAAGTCAGGAATTATATGAGAAAAATTACAAAACACTTGCCACAAAAATAAAATCAGATTTAAATAATTGGAAAGACATTCAGTGCTCTTGGATAGGCCGAGCGAATATAATAAAGATGACAATACTCCCCAAACTAATCTATTTATTTAGTGCTATACCAATCAGACTCCCAAGAAACTATTTTAATGACCTAGAAAAAATAACAACAAAATTCATATGGAAGAATAAAAGGTCAAGAATTGCAAGAGAACTAATGAAAAAAAACTCAGAGGAAGGTGGTCTAAGTGTACCTGATCTAAAGCTATATTATATAGCAGCAGTCACCAAAACCATTTGGTATTGGCTACGAAATAGACCGGTAGATCAGTGGAACAGATTAGATACAAAGGACAAAAAAGGGTACATCTATAGCAATCTAATCTTTGACAAACCCAAAGATTCCAACATTGGGGATAAAAATTCATTATTCGGAAAAAACTGTTGGGAAAACTGGAAATTAGTATGGCAGAAATTAGATATGGATCCACACTTAACACCATATACCAAGATAAGATCAAAATGGGTCCATGATTTAGGCATAAAGAGGGAGATAATAAATAGATTAGAGGAACAGAGGATAATCTACCTCTCAGACTTGTGGAGGAGGAAGGAATTTATGACCAGAGGAGAACTAGAGATCATTATTGATCACAAAATAGAAGATTTTGATTACATCAAACTAAAAAGTTTCTGTACAAATAATACTAATGCAAACAAGATTAGAAGGGAAGTAACAAATTGGGAAAATATTTTTAAAAACAAAGGTTCTGACAAAGGTCTCATTTCCAAAATATATAGAGAACTGACCCTAATTTATAAGAAACCGAACCATTCTCCAATTGATAAATGGTCAAAGGATATGAACAGACAATTCTCAGAGGAAGAAATTGAAACTATATCCACTCACATGAAAGAGTGTTCCAAATCACTACTGATCAGAGAAATGCAAATTAAGACCACTCTGAGATACCACTACACACCTGTAAGATTGGCTAAGATGACAGGAACAAAGAATGATAAATGTTGGAGGGGATGTGGGGAAATTGGGACACTAATACATTGCTGGTGGAGTTGTGAAAGAATCCAGCCATTCTGGAGAGCAATCTGGAATTATGCCCAAAAAGTTATCAAACTGTGCATACCCTTTGACCCAGCAGCGCTACTACTGGGATTATATCCCAAAGAAATACTAAAGAGCGGAAAGAGACATATATGTGCCAAAATGTTTGTGGCAGCTCTTTTTGTTGTAGCTAGAAACTGGAAGATGAATGGATGTCCATCAGTTGGAGAATGGTTGGGTAAATTGTGGTATATGAAGGTTATGGAATATTATTGCTCGGTAAGAAATGACCAGCAGGAGGAATATAGAGAGGCCTGGAGAGACTTAGGTAAACTGATGCTGAGTGAAATGAGCAGAACCAGAAGATCACTGTACACTTCAACAACAATACTGTATGAGGATGTATTCTGATGGAAGTGGAAATCTTCAACATAAAGAAGATCCAACTCACTTCCAGTTGATCAATGATGGATAGAGGTAGCTACACCCAGAGAAGAAACACTGGGAGGGGAATGTGAATTGTTAGCACTAATATCTGTCTGCCCAGGTTGCATGTACCTTCGGATTCTAATGTTTGTTGTGCAACAAGAAAATGATATTCACACACATGTATTGTACCTAGACTAATTGTAACACATGTAAAATGTATGGTATTGCCTGTCGTCGGGGGGAGGGAATAGAGGGAGGGGGGGTAATTTGGAAAAATGAATACAAGGGATAATATTATAAAATATATATATATATATATATATATATAATAAAAAAATTTTTTTCAGAAAAAAAAAATTTAAATACAAAATATTAAAGGAAAAAAAAAACATTGCCCAAAAGCCTATATAATAAATATGACACATTGTGTTCAGAAAAAAAAAAAAAAAACCAAAAAAAAAAAACAAGCTATTGGCTAGATTTGACACAGTCTCCAACTATTTCTTATTCTTGTGTTATTGATTAGCTATGTGACATTTTAAGGGTGCTTATCAATTACCATGTATGAAAATTGTAGTGAAAGTAGTTGGCACATTGCTAGGCTAGGAAACAGAAAGACCTGAATTCAAATGTGACCCTAGGCATTAAATAGCCGTGTGAGCTCTGTCAAGTGACTTTAGCTCTGTTTGCCTCAGTTTCCTTTAGTTTAAAGTAGAAAAATAATTTTATTCATGTCCCAGAGTTATAGTAAGGATCAAATAAAATACTACTTCTGAAATGTTTAAGGATAATGTCTGGTACATAAAAGGTACTCAGTGGATTTTCCTAAGTTGTGGTGAGGGAATCATTCTAGGAAGTTGGGGGAAAGTTTATTTCTAATAGCCACTATCTCTGCATTGCAATGGTAGACTTATCCTAGAATAAATCCTCATTTCAAATATAGGAAATAAGGAAAGCAAAACCCAATATTTTAATTTTTGAGAGTTGAAACCCCTGGCTTTATTTCTTTTGTTTTTTGCTTTTTATTTTCAAAATACATTTGTAGTTTTGAGCATTCACATTTGAAAAACCTTGTGTTCTAATTTTTTTTCCTCCCTTCTTCCATCCAAGTCTCTTCCTTAGACAGCAAGTAATCCAATATATGTTAAATATGTATAATTCTTCTATACATATTCCCACAATCATCATGCTGCACAAGAAAAATCAAATTAAAAAAGGAAAAAATGAGTAAGAAAACAAAAATCAAGGAAATAACAACAAAAAGGTGAAAATACTATGTTGTCATCCACTTTCAATCTCCACAGTCCTTTCTCTTGGTATACTGGATTTTTCCATGACAAGTTTGTTGGAATTGATCTGAATCACCTCACTATTGAAAAGAGCCAAGTACATCAGAAATGATTATCAAATAATATTGTTCCTATGTATAGTGGTCTTGATTCTACTCACTTCACTAACCATCAGTTCATTTAAGTCTCTCCAGGCCTTTCTGAAATCATCTTGCTGATCACTTTTTATAAAATTATAGTATTCAATAACATGCATATGCCATAACGTATTCAGACATTCTCCAAGTGATGGGCATCCATTCAGTTTCCAGTTCCTTGGCACTACCAAAAGGTCTGCTAAAAACATTTTTTGCACATGGGTCTTTTTCCCTTTTATGATCTCTTTGGAATACATACCCAGTAGAAACACTGCTGGATCAAAGGGGAGGCACAGACTGATAGCCCTTTGGGTATAGTTACAAACTGCTCTCCAAAATGGCTGGATCTTTTCAACATTCCAACAACAATATATTAGTGTCCCAGTTTTCCTGCATCCCCTCCAACATTTGTCATTATCTTTCCCTGTCATCTTAGCCAATCTGGGAGGTGTATAGTGATATCTCAGAGTTGTCTTAATTTGCATTTTCTGATCAATAATGATTTAAAGCACTTTTTCATATGACTAGAATTATTTTCAAATTATTCATCTGAAAAATTTCTGTTGATATCTTTTGACCATTTATAAATTGAAGAATGTCTTGTATTATGAATTTGAGTCAATTTTCTATATATTTTAGAAATGACCTTATCAGAACCTTTGGATGTAAAATTTCCCTACAATTTTCTGCTTTTTTTCTAATCTTGTCTACATTGGTTTTGTTTATACAAAAACTTTTTAACTTAATATAATAAAAATTATTAATATTGCATTTTATAATGTACTCTAGTTCTTCTTTAGCAATAAATTCCTTCCTTCTCTGAAGATCTGAAAGTTAGAATATTCTTTTTTTCTTCTAATTTGCTTATATTATCATTTTTAATGTCTAAATCATGAGCCTATTTCAACCTTATCTTGATATAAGTTGTTATGTGTGGGCCATTGACTAGTTTCTGCCATACTATTTTCTAATGTTCCTAACATTTTTTGTCAAATAGTTAAATTTTTATCCTAGAAGCTGGGGGTCTTTGGTTAACCAAACACTAAATTACTATAGCCATTGACTATTGTGTATTGAGAACCTAACCTATTCCACAGTTCTGATACTCTATTTCTCATCCAGCAGCAAATGGTTTTCATGACTGCTGCTTTATTATATAGGTCTAATATGGCAAATATAATTTATGCCTGATACAGGAAAGTCCAATATTTTATATAAAAGCAAGATATTTTCACCCAAAAGATTATGAAAATTAGTATACAGAGAGATGATATGATACAAGCAGAAGCTGTGTAGGTTATCCTGGGCTGCCTATGAAACCAGTTGATTCAATAAGTTTGGGACTTGGAAACACTTATGACCTAAGTTTAAATCTCAGTACTTAAGCTTACTTTATTGTGCTCCTAAGGAAGTTAGGCAACATTTCTGTGCCTTTATTTCCACATCTGCAAAATGAAGGGGTTGGGACAGATAACCTTAAAGTTCTATTTCTGTTGCTTATTTATCATTCTATCATCCTAATTCATCTAACCTTTCGTCAAATTAAGAGTATAATAATTGAGGTCCTTGGCACACAGTGTGATCTCCCTAGTGCCCTGGGTTGACCTAACTAGTAATAACCTTGCCAAAATTTCTCTGATTCTGCTGTGTTATTATTATTGCTCTGTGACCTTCAAATGAGGTGCTTTTCATGCTTCCTGATCTATAATGGGTTTGATGCCCTTAAGTCTAAGTTGAGATGATCAAGCAGGCAATGGTAAATTGAATTGCCCAATATATGCTGTCTCCTATCTTTCTCTGGGTACCTTGCTACTCCAATTATGCTAAATTGTCTCCAATTTATCTCTAGTTGGTACAAGGAAATTTCAAAGAGAAACTAAAAAAGAACCCTAAATTCATCTAGACATTGATGAAATATGTACACCAAGGGAAGTGTTGCAATGAAAATGCAAGATATAAAATATACATAAACACATACATGTGTAGTTTTGTCTTTTGAAATTACAAGCTGTTATCTGAACTGGAGGAGATTAAAGAGTTTCAAAATTAAATTGTCATGCTATAGTTAATTAAGGATGATAGAATCTTAAGACATAGAAAATAATATAGGAAAGATATAGGGGAGAAAATGTTGAGTATTGGCAGTGAGGTATAGGAGAAAAAATCCTGAAAAATGCATGAGTAGAAGAAGATAAGGAAAACTGGGAGAAGCTGAGAGGAGGGACCTTTATAACACTGGTGTTATACAACCTTCATTTTTGCATGAACCATTCATGATTCCAGGTGGTTTTATGTGCCACTGACCAATATTTTTGAAAAACTAAGGACAATATGCAGACACTAGTATATGGGAAGAATCTATCCCTGAGAAATAATGTGTAATGGTATCTGATAATCCCATAATATGAGAGATTGAAGATTAATGTATCTAGACATAACATAGCAATCAGAAGCCATGCATATTCACTAGGGTACCTTTTGTATACATTGAGAAAATTCACAAGATTATTTAAATCACAAGAATTATAGGAATCAAACCACTTCAAGGTTCAATTAAAAAATCAAGAAACAAGGTCTGGATTTTACTTTTATGAGATAGGACATCTAAATGTTAAAGGAAAAATAGTAATGGGTTCATTTCAAGAGACTACATACAAAGAAATAAATCTTATCAAAAGTAAAACTGTGAATTATAGATGTCACTTAATTGTTCTGATTATCAATTTTCTTTTATATTTTCCTCTGAAAGAAAAATGTAGAAAGACTAGATTATCTCTAAAGGCCTTTTCATCTCTAAATTCTGAGCTTATATCATTTTATTTTTAAAAATATCATTAAGTGAGAAGAAAACAAAGGTATCATCAGTGCTTAATACAGTTTATATAATAAGTACCAAATAAACACTTGCTCATTCATTGAATAAAATATCTCAATTAGAAGGAAAATGTCAACTACAGAAGTCAAAACACAAACAATTTTTTTAGTGACTAAATAGTTTTGTCTTGGAATTCAGAAGTTAAAAGTACAAACTTCTTTGAATTTGTTTGTATCCCTGGGGGGCAGGTCCCCACTCCTCCAAAATGTTTTATCTTGATTTTTTTTTTTTGGTCTTTCTCTGAATACTTTTGGAAGACCTAATCAAAGATTCGGAGGTCTTTCCTGCTTTTAAAAGCTTCTTTGTCCAAAAAATGGAAAAATACTGTTTTGGGAGTTCCTTAAGCAAAGTGATTCAGTGCTTGAGAGTGTAGGTAAACAATTACAATATTACCAGAGATACAAGGGATCACAACTCCCTTTCATAAAGACCTACTTAGTGACCACCAGATAAAAGTAACTCCCAGGGAAATATACTCTGATACAAGAAATCTTAAACTCGGAGGTCTAGAAATAATTATCACTCTAAAAACTCACGCCTGATTTTCAAGTCAAGGAAGGAAAAAGGAAATTAAGCTAAACTAACATTGGTTGGTTCTATGTCAGGATCCAGCCCACAACAGTTGATGTATAATCAATAACAACAATAATGACAAATTACCTAAAATCACAAATGAGTTGGGACTTGTGAAAAAAAATAAATGAAAAATAATAACAATAATAATTTATTTTTGTTTTTATTTTATTAAACTAACAATAGCATCTGGACTTGGTGGGGTTTATTATTATAGGAAATTTCTGAATAAGAAAACTTCTATTAAAACAAAGCTTAGACTTAGAATTGCTTTAGTATTGTGAAGTTAAATAACTTGCCCAGGAACACACATAATTAACATTTGTTTGAGGCAGAAAACCATGTTACTATCTACTGACTACACTGATCTGCCTCTCCCAGGTAAGAACTTGTAAAGAATAAAGATAGAGAAGATGTTCATCTTGGAAAAGTCATATATTAGCATATTGCAAAGAGAAGGCAAAACTACTCAATTTAGTTTATTTCTTTTCAGCAAGAGACAAGACTCCAGATGAGACCAACAGAGTTTGAGGTATTTTCTAATTTTCTGAGTTATCAATCATTTGTATCAATCCAATACCAGGCAAGCTAATAACATTTTTTTGTAATGGCAAGAAATTGGAATTTGAGTAGATGCCCATCAATTTGGAAATAGCTGAATGAATTATGGTATATAAATGTAATGAATATTAGTGTTGTGTAAAAAATGTTGAGCAGAATTATTTTAGAAAAGCCTAGAAAAACTCACTTGAATTGATGCTGAGTGAAGTGAACATAACCAGGAGAACACTGTACCCAGTAACTATAATAGTCTTTACTCTTCTCAACAATGAGGTAATTCAAAGCAATTATAATAAATTTGGGCCAGAAAATGCCATCCACATCCAGATAGAGAACTATGGAGGCTGAATGTGGATCTAACCATAGTACTTTTACTATTTTGTTGTTTATTTGACTTTTCTTTCTTGTCAGTCCTTCCGTTTTTCGTCTGATTTTTCTTGCACAATATAACAAAAAATGGAAATACATTTTAAAGTACTGTGCTTGTATAACTAATATCAGATTGCTTGCTGTCTTGGGGAATAATAGATTAGAGGGAGTAAGGGAGGATGGGTGAAAAAATTTGAAACACCAAATCTTATATAAATGAACATTAAAAAAGATATTTACATGTATTTAGAAAAGTAAAATACTATTGAGAAAAATTAAATTCCTATCCTTTCATTTTTTCTTTTGCCTTAATACTATATCTATTATTTCAATTTCAAGTCTCTCAGTACTCATTCTTTTCTATTATTATTTTCCATTATTCCATCAGACCTGCTTTGGTCTCATTTTCCTGTCTTCATAGCCTTGAAATTATGGTTGTTTGTTTCATACATATTCTATCTTTTAGTCTTTAATTATTTTTTCCCTTGAATTCTCTAAATATCTCTTCAATTACCTTCATCTTCTGCCTCCAATATTCCTACTGAATTGCCTCCCTCTTTTTCTACTATCTACCTATTCAAATTTCTATTCAGTTATGGCAGCTGTGCATATTATAAATTCTTGTTATTTTATCCCTATTAGGAACTCACTATTCTAGGATATTCACTTAAGTCTTTCCTGGTTGGCATACATATTTTAGACAAAATTGGGGGATCTACAATTGCACAGTGGTTAAAATACTGCATTTGAAGTCAGGAAGATATAAGTTGCAATGTGTGCTTATACTCTTACTAGATGCATAACTGTTAGGCAGTTCACTTTTATCAGCCTCAGTTTCCTCACATGCAAAAATGAAGATAATAATATTTCCTCCTCAGGATTGTGAGAACAAAATAAGGTAATATTTGCATAAAACTTTGCAAGCTTACTCAAATATCTTAGGCCTTTATAGACAATATGAAGTCATATCAGAAGCCCCTTGAGAAGGTCTATCTTTGATTTCTTTCTGGATCTACATTATTTCTCTTAGTTCTGTGAAGTTAGCTTTAAGTAAGCTTACATGCAGGTTATCTATATTTATATCCTTTCAATCCTGACCTTTCTTCTCAGCTTCAAAGAAAGATTTCAATTGTCTTAAAATTTCTTTTCCTATTTTCCTCTTGCACTTAAAATTCAACATGTCCAAACTTTGCACTTAAAATTAAACATGTCCAAAAGCAAGCGTATTATCTTTTTTCATTAATTTCCTCCTCTTTTTGACTTTACTGTTTCTGTCATTGTCATTGATATTTTTGCTATCTTCCATATTTGAAATATTTGAATTAATCTCATATTTAATCAGTTAGCAATTTCTGTTGCAAAATCTTACTTTCACCTATTCCTTTCTATCATCCTAATACCTAGCCTACTAATGAGTTTCCCTTCTTCCAATATTTTACCTTAGATTCATTATTCTAACCATCACCAGTCTTTCTAATAATCAGATAGAGCCAGAAATTTTGTGCTAAACATAACAATAAATAAACATGCAAATGCAACTTGCTTTACTCCTTTTTATGAACTTATCTGAACATCTGCAGTCTGGTATCATCCAACTTTCCCAAACTTGTATCAAGGTTACCTTGCCTCATTTACTTTACTTATTCCAAATCATAATGTGTTCTCTTATATAAATCACATGCTTTCCAGCCTCTGTGACTTTGCTCACACTGTTCTCCATGTCTAAAATATCCTCAACCTCTTCCACTGTGGTTCTTGAATTCAAAATGATTCTTTAATTCACAAATCAAAAGCTGCTTCCTGTGTAAAATCTTTTCTAATTCCCCCTGCGTGGCAGCTGAGAATAACTGTTTTTCTTTTTAATCTTGATAAAACACATTTTATTTTTATCTCTTTGATTAACATATTTTCTTACATACTATAATTATATAAATGTCTTATGCCCATGTACATTTCATTAGGGCAAAGATTATACTTTATCTAAATGTAAGTTTTCCAAATCCTAGATTCTATTATGAACACAGTAGGCACTTAATAAATGTTCATTGAATTTTGTTTAATCCCAAATTTCACCTATATAGACAGAGTATATTTATGACCATTCCTAATAATTATGATATTTCTTAAATTAGGAAGCAGAGAGTAATTAGTATTCTGGTACCAGTCATTATAACCCTCTACCATTGGAGTTTATTATTTTCAGCTGCTCATAGGGTGAACATTTGTTATGCACTGGCAGTTGACTTTCTTTTTCAATAACTTGAGAGAGTATTTTCAGTTTTAAAATTCTACTGCAAACATTATTTATAGGCAGCTAATACCATCAGAATGGGGGGAATGTGAGGGATAATGTGAGCAGGTTGATGGCAAAGCTGCTATTAAGTTACAAAAAAAGAAAAGAGGAAGTAGTAAAAAGAAATTGATAAACATGTATTTTTATCATCTATTATTTTTCCCAATTTTGAAACTATTAGCAATTTGTACCAATTAAATTATTAAAATAGTGTGATTATTTATTAATTAAATCCTTTCTCCTAATCTAGTATATTTCCTCAAAGGTAAAATTAAATACATATTGATTTTCAAGCATTTTTGCTGGATGAAAGAATAACAAATATATATTAAAAGAGTAAAGACAATTGGGAATACATCCAAACATTCTGGAGAGCAATTTGGAACTATGCTCAAAAAGTTATCAAACTGTGAATACCCTTTGACCCAGCAGTGTTACTATTGGGCTTATATCCCAAAGAGATCTTAAAGAAAGGAAAGGGACCTGTATGTGAAAGAATGTTTGTTGTAGCCCTCTGTGTAGTGGCCAGAAACTGAGTGAATGCCCATCAATTGGAGAATGGCTGAATAAATTGTGGTATATGAATATTATGGAATATTATTGTTCTGTAAGAAATGGCCAGCAGGATGATTTCGGAAAGGCCTGGAAAGACTTACATGAACTGATGCTGAGTGAAATAAGTAGGACCAGGAGATCATTGTATACTTCAACAACAATACTATATGATGATGATGAACTGAACCAGCTACGCCCAGGAAAAGAACTTTAGGAGATGACTATAAACCACTTCATAGAATTCCCAATCTCTGTAATTTTGTCCACCTGCATTTTGGATTTCCTTCACAGGCTATAATTATATACTATTTCAAAGTCCGATTCTTTTTGGACAGCAAAACAACTGTTTGTATTTAATTTATACTTTAACATATTGAACATGTATTGTTCAACCTGCCATCTGTGGGGGAGAAGGAGGAGAAAAAATAGAACAAAAGGTTTGGCAATTGTTAATGTTGTAAAATTACCCATGCATATGTCTGGTAAATAAAAACTATTAATAAAATTTTAAAAAGAAAAAAAAAGAGTAAATACAAGTAAGAATTCAAGTAGGCAGGATAATACTAATAACTCTTCAAATAAATCAATTGTTAAACAGTTTGGTTTTATTTAATATATGTATATTTTGCATATATTTTATGTGTGTATAGGTTAACAATATTTCAGTATAATTGGTTTCCTTTGTAAATTTATGTATTTTATCTGAAGGATTTAAAATAGTATTCTAAGGAGTCCATAGACTTTGCTAGATTAGCAACATATCTATATGAATATATATGATTGTATTTATATCAATATATATATGTATATATATATATATATGTATATATATATATTTATTTATTTGTGTATGTATATTCATTGAATTTGTGTATATATGTATATGCAGTGCATATATACATATATATGTATATATTCATTGAATTTTGATAAACTCCATACAATTTCAGATAGATAGATAGAAAGATAGCAGATAGATATAGATATAGATATATAGAGATATAGATACAAAAGGCAACCACTTTAGAAGCTTACACTTTTCTCTGACAAAATTACTCAGAATTTAGAAATTACTAAGTACTCAGGAAAGCAAATTGCAATAAATTTTTAAAGGAAAATGTGTTAACTGGAGTCCATTATCTACCAATAACTACTAGTTACACTGAGTCATTAATTCCACAAATATTAATTTACCAAATGCTATGGGCAAGAAATTGTGTATAACAAATCATAATGTGCAATAACTATTGTGTTTCAAGTTTGCAGTAACCCACATTTCCCTGGGGTCATATGTGATGCTACCTTTAAATGATTTGTCAATTTCCAAGTTTGCAGTGATTTGTATGATTTCTTAATGACACTAATGACATTCCATTGCAATGACAAATTAATGATCCTTATTTCATTGCTTCAATAAATACTTTATTAAAAATGAGATGACTCTGGACATTTCCAAGTACAATGTATTTGTTTAGTAAATACTTACTGATTGATTACTTTTTTTTCTCTTCCAAAGAGAATGATCTTTGGGCTAGAAGGGATTCTATCAAACATTGTTAAAAGGAAATTAATTGATACTAAATATAATTAGAGAGAAGAAGAGATTCCTTAGCTCTCTTTAATAATTTCAAATAATGAGACCTAGATGAATACTTCACAGAGTAACAGTGGTGAGTCACTGTCATTCTTTTTTTTATGAAATGATAGAAAGCAAATGAGGTACTTCAGAATTGAAAATAGGTAACTGATGATTTAGCATTTGATGTGGCAGATAGAGAAGAATAGGTAGAGAAGAATAAGTGTCGGATTTTGTGTAAGAGAGATATAGAGACAAAAAGAAAGACAGTAAAGACAGAGAATGATGGACAAACAAAAGAGTGAAAGACATACATACAGAGACAATTGGAGCAACTGAAACAGAAAGAAATAAGATGACACTGATTATATGAGTTGATAAGAGAGGAGAAGGAGGTTAAGGAACAGAGAATTCTTGAAAATAAAATACTACGGTTTCATATTTGAATGACTAAGGAAAAGATGAGGATTCCATGGACACAATTGTGGGAGTTGAAGAACAACATGTTGGAGGTGGGGCAAGAAGATGAGTTCAGTTTTCTACATCAGTTCAGCTCAAGGGCACTGATTTGGAAGGCATATTTTTTTCTGGTTGATATAAAATACATCTGGAAACACAATGCTATTTATTATCATGGTGACCAGCTAGGTAGTTTCATTTAGTATGATACTAAAAATACCTAACAGATGGATGTTGATGACAATGTGCACACCCCTTAGGAGAACCTCTTTGTACTTGAGGCAATGGCAGGTTAGGGCATTTCAAGCCAGATGTATTCAGAGAAGCTGTGGGTTTTTCTAATAGTTATTCTCTCTTCCTCACTATGAATAAATAAATAAATAAATAAATAATATGTATATATATATATATATATATATATATATATATATATATGCATGCACCAAAATGCACAAATAGATTAATAAATGCATTTTACTTATGATTGTCTGATAAAGTGATATTCCTTCAACCTCTGACTCTCAGAGGGCCAAAAATGCTAATAATAGAGCATGAAATCTCCTGTAGGTCTCTAATTTTGCTTATTTCTAATTTGTTTTAGTTCTTTTATATCAAGAGGGAAAAAGGCCTTGTTCATATTTATCATAGACATGACATTTAAGATCATTGAAATTGTTCCTGCATATTCTTAACAACTGACATGTTTACATGATTCATATCTAAATATAACTACAAAGAATGATGTTTTGCCAAATAAAATAAAATGATAATCTCCTGCAAGATTATTTTAAGCAGATTTAGTAATTTGCTTTCTTAATTCTCATTTATATCCACAATATCTATATATAAGTATATTATCTATACATCTACAAATTTTTTTCATTCATATTTATATCTGTATTTATCTATATCTATCATGTCTATATTTATCTGTAAATATGATTGGATTTTTAAATGAATATCCATCACAGATTTCACTAAGTATTATTTCTAAGACAGAAACATACAATAGTTATTTAGATTGTTGAAATCTCTGATTTTGTATCAAAAGTTTACTTTTCATGGAATTAATTTTGTGACTTTTCTTGACACTACTACTATGTTCTATGATTTAAATTGAGTAACCTTTATTCTCAGAATTAAAACTCAAGTGGAAAAATAATTTATAGAATGATCACTTCATTGTGCTAAACACAATTAATCTATCTTTTCCACATTTACGGTGTATAATGTGCATTGCTACGTGCTGAGATTGTTTGTCCTTTGTTCCTGAAGAGGACCTTGACATAGGGAGGTGGTGACATGATCTACAAATGACTTGGTTTTAAATGATGTGGGCTGTGCAAAATTACTGTCCTTATTTTCTCTTCCAGTGTGTTCTGGATCTAGTGTCAATATATAGATCAGGATAGCTAAAAGTGGCCCTGGATGCAGTGGGAGATCTTGGACTTTTTAGGGTTTTAACAGGCTTCACTTTGACTTAGTGATTAAAGGTCAAGAATCACTTATCAATGGTGCTATGGAAAAACAGTTTATCTGTCTTTTATGCTGGAGATATTGAAAAGATTTGAAAGGGAAAGTCAATATACAGTCTGTAGTAACATTAGGATGGAATTCCAGTAAGGGAAAGAATACTTTAGGAATTCCTAGTGATGTACAGCTGGCCTCTATTGTTAGTAACTTTAATCCATCTATCATATTTTCAGCCTCTGAGACTTGTACTCACTTCTGTTCCAAATTTTCCCCTTCTTCCCTCCATCCCCTCCTCTAGATGACAGACAGTCCCATACATGTTAAATGTGTTATAGTATATCCTAGATACAACATATGTGTGCAGATCCAAATTTCTTATTGCACAGGAAGAATTGGATTCAGAAGGTAAAGATAACCTGGGAAGACAAAAATGCAAACAGTTTACACTCATTTCCCAGTGTTCCTTCTCTGGGTGTAGCTGATTCTGTCCATCATCGATCAATTGGAACTGAATTAGATCTTCTCTTAGTTGAAGATATCCACTTCCATCAGAATACATCCTCATACATTATCATTTTTGAAGTGTATAATGATCTCCTGGTTCTTCTCATTTCACTTAGCATAAGTTCATGTACGTCTCTCCAAGCCTTTATATATTCATCCTTAAGTGTCAGCATTTCTTAGCATCTACAGGTATACATAGGTTTCCTTTAATCACTTCCAGCCAAACATCCCAGTAATATGTAAAATCTGCTCATTTGTCACCTAGCTATACTCATTTTGGACTTTCTTCACTTCACCATTTCTTCAGTAAGTTCATCACTTGGAAATCTCCCCAGCTTACAAGATGAAATCAGTCTCCATAATCACATTTTAAAAGCCTTCTGCCCCCTCTGAATAAATAAATAAATAGCTCCTCAAAGTGAATTTAAGGCTAGATTAGAGGAAATAATATTCAGATATTTTCTTAGTTGCCACTATACTGCATCATGTTGGACTTTCATGTGTGGATTTCATTCACCATCAATTCCTATGTGCCTTCTTGGTTTTTTCTGAAATAGCCTGTTCATTATTTCTTATAGAATAATCATATTATGTTACATTCAATACTATAATATATTCAGCCATTCCCCAAACGATGGATATCCATTCAATTTCCAGTTCCTTGCCACTATAAAAAAGAGATGCTACACATTATTTTGCACATGGGTCCTTTTCCTTCTTTTATGATTTTTTTTGGATACAAAACCATTGGTGAGACAGCTGGATCAAAGGATATGTACAGTTTTAAAGCCCTTTGGGCATAGTTCCAAACTGCGATTCAGAAAAGTTGGTTCATTTCACAACTTCACCAACATTTAAGTGTTCTAGTTTTCCTACATCCACTGCAATATTTAACATCTTCTCTTGTCACCTTAGTTGATCTGAGAAGTATGAAATAGTACATCAGAGTTGTCTTAATTTTCATTTCTCTAATCAATAATTATTTAAAGATTTTTCATATGACTAGAAAAAGCTTTAATTTCTTCATCTAAAATTATTTATTCATATCTTTTGACCATATATTAATTGCAGAATCATTTATATTAAAATTTGACTCAGTTCTATATATATTTTAGAAATTAGGCCTTTATCAGAAACACTGATTTAAAAAAAAATGCTTTTCCCTTCTTAGCCTGGCTTTGGTTTTGTTTAAAAAAAAAAAAAAAAAGTTTAATTTAATGTAATCAGAATGATCCTTTTCATTATGTTCCTCTTTAGCTATAAATTCCTCTCTTCTCCAAAATCTGACAAGCAGACTCCTCCTTGCTCTCTCAATTTGCTTATAGTATGATGCCTTATGTCTAAAGTATGAATCCATTTTGGTTCCTTATCTTTGTATATGGTATTAGATGTTGGTCAGTGCCTAGTTTCTGCTGTACTATTTTCCAATTTTCCCTAAAATTTTTATCATAATGGGTTTTTATCCCATAAGTTGGAATCTTTGTGTTTATTACACATTAGATTACTATAGTCATTGACTATTGTGTTTTATTCCACTGATCCACTACTCTACAGTTATCCTTTATAGTGGTGTGCACCTAACTTAATCCACTGATCCACTACTTTATTTCTTAGCTTTCCCAAATGATTTGGGACTATTACTTTATAATAGAGTTTTAGGGTTGGTATGCTTAGGCCACTATCCTTTTCATTTTTCCCCCTTTAATTTCCCTAATATTTTTGACCTTCTGTTCTTTCAGATGAATTTTGTTATTATTTTTTCTAGCTCTAAAAAGGAGTCTAATTCAGGTAGAATTGTCATTTTTGTCACATTAGCTTGGCATGTACATGAGTACTTTATATTTTTTTCCAGTCATTTAGGTCTAATTTTATTTGAGTGAAAAAAATGTTGTATAATTTCATTTATATGGTTCCGTTTTTATCTTAAAGGTAGACTCCAAAATATTTTATATTGTCCATAGTTATTTTAAATGGGTTTTCTTTTTCTATCTCTTGATGCTGAGATTTGTGGATATTATAGAAATACCAATGATTTACATTGCAGATAATTTTATCTGCAAAGAATGACAATGTTGTTTCTTCAATACCTAATGAAATTCTTTCAATTTATTTTTCTACTCTTATTGCCAAAACTAACATTTCTAGTATTATATTGAATAATAGTGAGCAATTTTATTTCACCCTTGTCTTACTGGGAATACTTTTATCCCTATTATATGTAATGCTTGCTGAAGGTTGTAGATAGATGCTCTTTATCAATTTAAGGAAAACTCCAAATATTCTTATACTCTTCAGTGGTATTATTTTTCAGGAAAGAGCCTTGTATTTTGTTATTTTTTTTCTACATCTATTGAGATAATCATTTGATTCCTATTAGTTTTGTAATTGATGTAATTGATTATAGTGATAGTTTTCTTGATATTAAACCAGCCCTACATTCCTGGCATAAATTTCAATTGATCAATATGTATTAACCTGCTTATGACCTTCTATATTCTCTTTTATAATATTTTATTAAGATTTTTGCATCAATATTCATTAGGGAAATTAATATATAATTTTCTTTCTCTGTTTTGGCCCTTCTTGGTTCAGGTAACAATGCTATATCTGTGTCATTAAAAAAAATTGGTAGGACTCATTCATTTTTCCAGATAGTTTATATAGTAATTTTAATCAAGTGTTCTTTAAATGTTTGATTGAATTCACTTGTAAATCCACCTGTCACTACAGATTTTTTCTTCTTAAGGAGTTCTTTAATAGCTTGTTCAATTTATTTTTTTCTTAAATGGGGTTAATTAAGTAATTTATTTATTTTTCTATTAAACTGGACAATTTATTTTTTTTTTTGTAAATATTGATCTATTTGAATTAGATTGTCAGATGTGTTAGCATACAATTGGGCAAAAAAGCTCCTAATTGTTTAATTAATTTCCACTTCATTGGTGATAAGTTCAACTTTTTCATTTTGATGCTGGTGATTTTAATATATGTTTTCCTTGTTCTTATCAAATTAACCAAAGGTTTATCAATTTTGTTGGGCTTTTCATAAAACTAACTCTTAGTTTGACTAATTAGGTCAATAGTTTTTTTTTTTTAATCTTCAACTTTATTAATCTCTCCCTTGATTTCAGAATTTCTGATTTAGTATATAATTGAGAATAATGTATCTAGTTCTCATAGAGGGAGCTTGAGATCCCTCATTACTGTAGTATTAATATTTATTTCTTCTTGCAAATCACTTAATTTCTTCTCTAGAAATTTGGATGCTAGTGATAACTTGATGCATGTGATAACTTGCATGTGCATTAATTACTGATATCACTTCATTATCTATTACCTTTTAGTAAGATATCATTTCCTTCCTTATATCTTTTAATTAGATTTTTTTTTTCATTTTGCTTGATCGGAAATCAGGATCATTATCCCAGCTTTTTAAATTTCAAATGAAGCATAATATCCTCTCCTCCAGTCTTTTACTTTTGCACTATATGTTTATCTCTGCTTCAAATGTGTTTCTTTCTCTACAATATATTGTAGGAGTCTGACTTTTAATCAGCTCTGCTATACACTTCTATTCACATTCACAGTAACTCTGTATTTCCCACCATTCTATTTTCCCTGTTTATATCTTTTCTTTCTCCTGTCACTCCCTCATCATCAATCTTTGCTTCTGACCCCCCAGTTCCTTCAATCTGCCCTCCCTTTTATCTGCTACCCTGTTATACCTTTCCCTTTCTTAGAAATCTTCTCTCCTTTATGTTATCTTCCCAATTTTTTCTCTTTTTTTCCTCTTGCTTCCCTATAGAGTAAAACAGATTTGTATATCAAACTAAGTATGATTGTTATTCCTTCTCTAAGCCAAATTGATGAAATTAAGATTCAAACAATGCACATCACCCTTTCTCTTTTCCTATACTGTAATAGGGTTTTGTGTCTATTTGTGTGATATAATTTACCTTGTTTTCTTCCTTTTTACTCTTTTACAAGTACAATCATTTTTCCAACTCTCAAAATATTTTATTTTTATATCATCACATTAGTCAACTTATACTCTGTCTATGTGTACCCCTTCTAACTGAATTGAAAAAGATACCATTCTCAAAAGATAGAAGTATCATCTCCCCATGTAGGGATATAAGCATTTTAACTTTTTTTAAAAAGTATTGTTCTTTCTTGTTTATCTTTTTATACTTCCCTTGAGTTTTGTTTGAACGTTAAATTTTCTATACCTCAATGGTCTTTTTATCTGAAATGATTGAATATCCCACATTTCCTTGAATATTTGTCATCTCCCTTGAAAGATAATGCTTAATTTTGTTTGGTAGTTAATTTTTGCCTGTTGTTCATGCTCCTTTGCCTTTTAAAATAACATATCCTAGGATCTGTGAGCCTTTATTGTGGAAGCTGCTATGTCCTGAGTAATCATAATTGTGCCTTCTTGACATTTAATGTTTTTTTCTTTTTTTCTTTCCATCTACTTGCAATATTTTCTACTTGATCTATTAATTCTTAAATTTAGCTACAATATTTCATGTACTTTTTTTTTCTTTTAAGATCTCTTTCAGGAGGTGATTGGTAGAATCTTTCAATAACTATTTGACCCTCTGTTTCTAGGACATAAGGGCAGTTTTCCTTGATTTCTTGAAAGATGTTTTCTAGAACCCTTTTTTGATGATGGCTTTTAGATAGCCCAATAATTCCTATAATGTGTCTCCTGGATATATTTTCCAGGTTGGTTGTTTTCCCAATGAGGTATTTTACATTTTCTTCTTTCATTTTCTCCTATTTTGTTTCAATGATTTGTGATGTCTCATTGAATCATTCCCTTCCATTTGTCCAATTCTAATTTTTCATAAATTATTTTCTTCAGCTAACTTTTTACTAATTTTTGCATCTGATCAATTGTACTTTTAAAGTAGTTGTTTTATTCAGTGGACTATTTCCATTTCACCAATTCCATTTTTTGTAGAATTATTTCCCTTTTGCCAATTCTTTTTCTTGTGTGTATGTATGTATATATACTTATTTTTTTAAGGAATTATTTTCTTCAATCTATTTCTGTGCTTCCTTTTCCAAGCCATTGGCAAATCCCTTGATTTTCTGAATCAGGACAGATTAGCCAATACTTCTATACTTTGATTAAGAGATACCTGCTAGATTCATCATAAAGTACTTCTCTTCCCTGTACCTGCATAAGGCTGTATACCTTGCTGCCTAATTTTGATTACCCTTTCTTGAAGTCCTTGAAAATATCTTTTTTTTTCTGGTCATTTTGTTAATTTTTAATATACTTTGCTTTATGAATTATGTTGGGAGAGAAAAATCCGAGCAAAAGGGAAAACCATGGGAGAAATTAAAAAAAACAAAACAAAACAAACAAACAAACAAACAAAAAAAAAAACAGAAACAAGAAGTGAACATAGCATGTGTTGCTTTGCATTCAATCTCTCTTAGTTCTTTTTGGGGGTGCAAATGGTATTTTCTGTCCAAAGTCTATTGGGATTGCTTTGGATCACTAAACTGCTGAGAAGAACCAAGTCTTTGATAATGGATCTTAGCACATTCATTGTGTACAATATATTTTTGTTTCTATTTGTTTCATTCAGGATCAATTCATATAAATCTTTCCAGGACTTTTAAAATCAGCTTGTGCATCATTTTAATAGAAAAATACTATTCCCTTACCTTCATATAGCACAACTTGTTCAGCCATTCCCCAAGTGATGGGTGTCTACTCATTTTCCATTTCTTTGCTACCACAAAAAGAATTGCTGTAAACATTTTTTCAGGTGTGGATCCTTTTCCCTCTTTTGGGATTTCCTTGGGATCCAGAACTAATAATGACATTGCTGTGGCAAAGTGTATGCAGAGTTTTATATCCCTTTGGGCATAATCCCAGATTGTTCTCTAGAATAGTTGGATCATTGTCAAGGTTCGGGTTAGCTCCTCTGAAGGGCTCAGAATAATTCCTAGCCCCACGTTTGGGTGCTAAATGTAATGTCCTGATGTCTCTAGATTATAATCCTTCTCTTGGGAGGAGGTTTCTTTTCTGTATAATCTTTTCCTCTGTGAGAAGTTTTCTTGGGAGGCTTCTGCAGTCTCCAGCCAGAGTGAAGGTAGAATCTCGAATTCACTTCTTCTGCTCCAAAAGTGTGTAATTGATGGACTTGTGAATCTATGGGATGTCTTCTCCTTGACCCAATCCAGAACTGACTCCTTCCCAATTGCCCTCCTCTTTTATCCTTCCAGAGAATGGGCTTGTGGGTATTCTAAAGGTGTAAACTCCTTTAAAGGTGTAAACTCCTTTTAAAGATGTGAACTAAAGGTGTGAATTCTGAGCTAGAGAATTGCCAAGTACCAACGTACCACCTAGTAAGAACCTAACATCTCCCCCTTTCTTTTGATTTAGAACATGGGGTGGTCATGACCTTGAAACAGGTATACATAAATTCATCAATATGGGAGATACTACACATAATTACATAAATTACATAAATACATAGTAACATAACACATGCTAGAAGTGATGTAACAAATAACATGATCAAATACTCATAAATTGAGAATTTAGATATGTCCATAAGTCCATTGTCCATTAGCTCATGTGCCAGAAATCCAATAATTCCTGAAAGTTTTAAAATCCTACAATAGTCTTCATCAACAATTTTTCACCTCAAGGAATCCAATGATCTCTGCTAGTTTTCAAGTCCTTTTAACAGTCTTCTTATCAATGATAGAAGAGAGATGTGAAATGATACCTCAGAGTTGTTTTAATTTGCATTTTTCTAATCAATAGTAGCTTAGAGTTTTTTTTTTTTCACATAAATATAGATGGCTTTAATTTTTTCATCTGAAAAATATCCCCTAAGACCTGCTTTGCCTGCATCCTATAGGTTTTCATATGTTGTTTCATCATTGTCATTCCCTTGGATAAGTATGGATTGTTTCTGTGATTTGTTGTTTTACCCACTCGTTTTTTAGAATTAGATTATTTAATTTCCAATTATTTTTAGTCTATTTTTTGCTCTCTCTCTATTCAACATAATTTTTATTGTATTGTGATCTGAAAAGGAAGCATTTACCATTCTGCCTTTCTGCATTTGATTGTGAGGATTTCGTGCCCTAATACATGATAAATTATTGTATAGATGCCATATAGTGCAAAGAAAAAGGTTTATTTATTTCTGTACCTATTCAGTTTTCTCCAAAGGCCTATCATATCTAGGTTTTCTAGTATTCTATTAAACTTCCTAGATTTCTTCTTGTTTATTTTCTGGTTTGATTAGTCTGAGTTTGAGAGAACCAGCTAAAAATACTTTTGCTGTTTACTTCTTTCTGTAACTGGTTTAAATTTTTTTTCTAGGAATTTTCCTGTTCTACCACTTGGTATATACACAGTTAGTGTCATTTCTACTTCATTACTTATGGTACCCTCTATCATGATGTACTTTCCTTCCTTATCTCTTTCAAAAAGATCTATTTTTTATTTTTGCTTCATCCAAGGTCAGTGTCTTTTTTTTAACATTAGCTGAAACATAATAAGTTATTTTCCTATATTTTCCCTTTACTCTGTATGTGTCTCTTTGTCCAAATTTGTTTCTTGTAAACAATGTATTATAAGATTCTATATTTTAATCCACTCTGCTATTCACTTCCATTTTATGAGAAAGTTCATCTCATAGACATTCACAATTATGATTACCAGCTTTGTATACCCCCTCCATCCTATTTTCCCTTCTTTATATACTTTTCTTCTCTCTACCCTGCCCTAAGTCATTTTTTTTAACCCATCCTTTCATACCTTATCTCTTATCACCCCTTCTCCTTCTCTTAATAATGTTTTTTTTTTAACTCACCCCACCTAATTTCTCATCTTCTATTATCCTTCCCTTCTTCTCTTACCCACCTTCTTCTCCACCCACCATCTTATCTTCTATCACTCCTTGCCCCTTCTCTTACAGTTTTCCTTAATGTATTCTTTAATATTTTGCCCTCCCTTCTATCCTGCCCTTCCCTTCACTTTTATTTTTCTCTGCTTAATTCTTTTTAGGTTTAGATACATTTCTATACACAATTGAATGATTAAATTATTCCCTCTTAAACTGATGATATCAACTTCAGACAACACTCATCCCCTTTCTTTTCCTCCATTGTAATAGGTATTTTGGGTTTCTGCATTGGAACTAATAGTGTATTATAACTCCCCATTCATCTTTTTCCACTACAGACATTTTTTGCACCCCTTAAAGTTTTTTTTCTTTGATGTCATCATAATAGAGTACATTTACAACCAAACCTACAGTCTATGGGATGCCTCGCACTGTCTGTTCCAGTTTCAGGTACAGTTCTCAAAAGTTACAGATATCATTTTCCCATCTAGGGATGTAAACAGTTTAATCTTTAAGTAGTATATATATTTTCTCCTGTTTACCTTTCTATACTTCTCTTGAGTTTTGTATTTGCAGTTGAAATTTTCTGTTTAGTTCTGTTTTTTTTACAATAAAAATAATTGAAAGTCTTTTACTTCATTGAAGTTCCATTGACTTTCTGAAAGATATTGCTCAATCTAACTGTATAATTTACTCTTGGTTGTAAACTTAGTCTTTTGCCTTTCAGAATTTGTCATGCCAGGCCCTCCAGTTATTTTTTTTTGGGGGGGGGAGGGAAGAAGATGCTAAATCCTGGGTAATCCTGTTTGTTGCTATTTGATGTTTGATTTTTTTTTTTTTATCTAATAGCTTGCAGTATTTTTATTTTGTATCCTGCAACTTTGCTAAAGTTCTGAATTATTTCTAATAGCTTTTTAGCAGAGTCTTTGGGGTTCTCTAAGTATACCATCATATCATCTGCAAAAATTGATTGTTTGATTTCCTCATTACCCACTCTAATTCCTTGAATCTCTTTCTTGACTCTGATTGCTGAGGCTAGCATTTCTAGTACAATATTGAATAGTAATGGTGATAGTGGACAACCTTGTTTCACTCCTGATCTTACTGGGAAAGGTTGCAGTTTATTTCTATTGCATATTATGCTTACTGACGGTCTTAAATATATGCTCCTGATTATTCTAAGGAATAGTCCATTTATTCCTATACTCTCAAGAGTTTTTAGTAGGAATGGATGTTGGATTTTGCCAAATGCTTTTTCTGCATCTATTGAGATGATTATATGGTTTTTGTTAATTTGGTTATTGATATAGTCAATTATGCTAATAATTTTCCTAATATTGAACCAGCCCTGCATTCCTGGTATAAATCCTACTTGATCATAGTGTATTATCCTGGGGATGATTTTCTGAAGTCTTTTTGCTAATATCTTATTTAAGATTTTAACATCAATATTCATTAAGGAGATTGGTCTATAGTTTTCTTTCTCAGTTTTCAATCTACCTGGTTTAGGTACAGTACCATCTCTGTGTCATAAAAGGAATTTGGTAGGACTCCTTCAATCCCTACTTTTTCAAATAGTTTATATAGCATTGGAGTTAGTTGTTCTTTAAATGTTTGGTAGAATTCACATGTAAATCCATCTGATCCTAGAGATTTTTATTTAAGGAGTTGGTTAATAGCTTGTTCTATTTCCATTTCTGAAATGGGACTATTTAGACTTACTTCTTCCTTTGTTAATCTGGGCAACCTATATTTTTGAAGGTATTCTTCCATTTCATTTAAGTTATCGAATTTATTGGCACATAGTTGGACAAAGTACCTCCTAACTATTGTTCTAATTTCCTCTTCATTAATGACAAGTTCTCCCTTTTCATTTTTAAAACTAACAATTTGCTTTTCCTCTTTCCTTTTTTTAATCAGCTTTACTAAGGGTTTGTCTATTTTGTTGGTTATTTCATAGAACCAACTCTTAGTTTTATTAATTAATTCAATAGTATTATTACTTTCAGTTTTATTAATCTCACCTTTTATTTTTAGAATTTCAAGTTTTGTGTTTGTCTGGGGGGTTTTAATTTGTTCCTTTTCTAGCATTTTTAGTTGTAAGCCCAATTCATTGACCTTCTCTTTCTCTATTTTATGCAAGTAGGACTCAAGAGATATACAACTTCCCCTTATTTCTGCTTTGGCTATATCCCACATTTTTTGGTATGATGTCTCATTATTGTCATTTTCTTGGGTGAGGTTATTAATTATGTCTATGATTTGCTGTTTCAGTTAGTCATTCGTTAGTATGAGATTATTTAGTTTCCAAATATTTTTTGGTCTATTTTCTCCTGGCTTTTTATTGAATGTAATTTTAACTGCATTTTGGTCTGAAAAGGATGCATTTACTATTTCTGCCTTACTGCATTTGGTTTTGAGGTTTTTGTGTCCTAGTATGTGATCAATTATAGTATAGGTTCCATGAACTGCTGAGAAGAAAGTGTACTCCTTTCTGTTTCCATTTAGATTTCGCCAAAGGTCTATCATATCAAACTTTTCTAGTATTCTATTTACCTGTTTGACTTCTTTTTTATTTATTCTGTTGTTTGATTTATCTAATTCTGAGAGTGCATGTTTGAGATCTCCCACTATTATAGTTTTCCTGTCTATTTCTTCTTGCAGCTCTCTCAATTTCTCTTTTAAGAATTTAGATGCTGCACCACTTGGTGCATATATGTTTAATATTGATACTGCTTCATTATTGATGCTACCCTTTAGCAGGATATAATGTCCTTCCTTATCTCTTTTAATTAGATCAATTTTTGTTTTTGCTTGGTCTGAGATGAGGATGGCTATCCCTGCTTTTTTGGCTTTATCTGAAGCATAGTAGATTCTGCTCCACCCTTTTACCTTTATTCTGAATGTATCACCCTGTTTCAGGTGTGTTTCCTGTAAACAACATATAGTAGGTTTCTAGCTTTTAATCCAATCTGCTAACTGCTTATGGGGGAGGTTACCCTATTCATATTTATGGTTAGAATGACAAATTTTATATTGCTTGCCATCCTGTTAAACCCTACTTATGCTATTGTCCTTTACTTCCCTCTTACCACCCTTCCCAGTATTAAACTTGTGAGGACCACTTGCTTTTCACAGCCCTCCCTTTTTAGTATCCCTCCCCCACCTTAACATTCCTCCCCCTATTTTATCCCTTTTCCTCATAATTTCTGTATTCCCTTCCCTTTAGCTTACTCCTTCCCTCCCACTTTTCAATAAAGTGGAAGAAGTTTCACCATCAATCAAATATGTCTATTGATACACACTATGTTCATCTCCCTCCTTTCTTTCTCTCAGATATAATAGGTTACCTTTGTCTCTTCATGAGATGTAGTACCACCACTTTACCTCTTTTTATAATATAATTTCCTTTCCACATCTAGTTTCTGGGACAAATTATATATGCGTTCTTTACATATCTTTATGGCAGAAATATAGTTTTCAAGATTTTTTTTTTTACCTTTTTGCAAATCTCTTGATTTTAAGATCAAACATTTTGTGTAGATCTGTTTTTTTCATCAAGAATAGATGGAATTCATTTATTTTCTTAAATGTCCATCTTCTTTCGTGGAAAACGATGCTGATTTTTGCTGGGTAAGTTATTCTTGGCTGCATACCAAGTTCCTTAGCCTTTTGGAATATCATGTTCCAGGCTCTTTGTTCTTTTAATGTGGATGCTGGTAGATACTGGGTTATCCTTATTGTGGCTCCTCCATATCTGAATTGCTTTTTTCTAGCAGCTTCCAATATTTTTTCCTTCATCTGATGGTTCTTGAACTTGGCCACTATATTTCTTGGCATTTTGATTTTTGGGTGCCTTTCAGTAGGTGATCAATGAATTTTTTCAATGTCTATTTTACCCTCTGTTTCTAAAACATTGGGGCAGTTCTCTTTGATAATTTCCTGGAAAATAGTGTCTAGGCTCTTTTTTTCCTCACATTTTTCAGGGAGTCCGATGATTCTCAAATTGTCTCTTCCGGGTCTGTTTTCCAGGTCTGTTGTCTTCCCAATAAGGTACTTGACATTATTTTCAATTGTTTTATTTTTCTGGTTTTGCTTGACTACTTCTTGGTTTCTCCTTGAGTCATTCATTTCTACTTGTTAAATTTTAATTTTTAATGATGTATTCGCTCACTTTTATATATATATATATATATATATATATATATATATATATATATATATATATATATATACACATTTTTTTTAAGTGAGTTTTTTTCTTCTATGGAATTTTTTATTCTTTTTCATCAATTTTATTTTTTAGAGAGCTATTTTCTTTTTCCAAATCATTAATTTTATTTTTCAATGATTTGATCTCTTTATCCACTCTATATGTCTTCTCCAGACTCTTTTGCCAAGCTTCCCTTTCCTTTTCCTGTTTTTCTTCTAGCTCTCTTGTGAGAGCCTTTTTGATTTCCTCTATGAGAGTCTTGTGTATTGAGGAGCAGATCATATCCCCTTTAGAGGATTCCTCTGGAAACAGTCTGCTTTTAGTCTCCTCAGGGTTTGAAGTCTGCTCTCTATCCATTAAGTAGCTATCAATGGTTACAGCCCTTTTAAATTTTTTGTTCATTTTGTCAGAGCGGAATCCAAGAAAACCAACTGACAAGAGAAACAATTGGTCTGTTTCTGGGTGGGGCTGGGGCTGGATGGGGTTACTGGGCTTCCTCTACAGACTGTGGGAGACAGCAGCGAGGCACTAGCAGGACAGTGATCACTGTGCACTGTGTATGCACTCTGAGGCTCTAAAACCACTGAGTCACTCCGGGTGGGGGGGGGCAGTAGCCAGGTCCCCAGAGACATTAGCTTTCTGGGGTTTTATTCTTTACCTCTGATGTTTACACCTTCTCTGCTGATCCTGGCTTGCTGCAAAGACAAAATATCCACATTGGGGTAAAGGTCATTCAGCAGAAATGGCAGAGATCACACCCCTCCCTCTATGATCTGAACATTGTGAGCTGCCTGCCTTGCTCTAGCTGCTTGCCCTCAGCCTGTGCCCAGTCTGTTCGTCCCCTTCCCCAAGCAAACACAGACCTTTTCTGGCGAATTTCAAGGATGTCTTCTATTGGTAATTATTTGTAGCTTTTTTTTTTTTTTTCTGCATTAATTCCTAAGCTTTTCATGAATTAAATTCTGAGAGAAAAAGTGGTGCTCAATCAGCTGTGCACCTCATCGCCACTATCTTGGTCAGAAGTCCAGCTTGCTGTATTTTTTTTTTTGGGGGGGGGGGGATTGTACTTTAGGAGTATCACAAGAATGTCCCTCAGTGTTATCCTTTTGGGATCTTTTCTTAAAGGTGATTGATAGATTCTTTCAATGCATATTTCCCCTCTTTTTCTAAAATACTGAGACAGTTTTTTTCTTAATGATCTCTTAGAGAAAGTTATCCAGGTTATTTATTATTATTATTTTTTTTTTGTCATGGCCATGAGGCAGTTCAATAATTTTAAAATTGTCTCTTTTTGATATATTTTCCAGGTTTGCTGTTTTTTCCAAGTACGTATTTAACATTTTCTTCCATTTTTCAATATTTTTCATTTGTTTGATTGATTTTTGTTGTCTCACAGAGTAATTAGCTTTTACTTGTCCTGTTTTAGTTTTTAATTTGTGATTTTCTTCAGTTAGATTTTGTCTGTTTTTCCTTGTGGTTAATTCTACTTTCTATTCAAATTTTTTCCTTCCTTTTCCAAGCTGATGAACTCTCTCATGTATACTTCTCATTTCTTTTCTCATTTTTATTTCTACCTCTATTATTTGCCTTGTAAATTCTTTTATGAACATTTCCAAAAATCTTCTTTGGGCTTCAGGCCAACTAATATTATTCTTTGAGATTTATTCTGTGCACATTTTGTGCTTGTCTGAATTAGTGTTTTGGATTGCCCTGTCACCACAGTAGCTTTCTATGTTCAAGGTTCTTTTCTTTTTCTTGCTCATTTTCCCCCTTTTCTTTTAGCATATCCTTTTTTTTTTTTTTTTTTTTTTTTTTTTTTTTTACTTTTATCATTGATCTTTGTTACTGGGATAAAGGGGATACTGTCCCAAATTTCCCATGCAGTTCTGAGCCTTGGCTTTGAGCACTAGCCCCTTGTTTTTGCAGGAGGTAACTTTGCTTACTCTTTCAGGAAGCAGCCCAGTTTCCCAGAGTTTACCTTCAGAGCTAAAATTGGAAGCTGGCCCATTGATTTGCTCTTATACTGAGCCAGGACATTGGGTCTTAGTTGCCAATTTCCTGTGATTTAGCCTCTCTCACCGGTTTTCCTAGAATCTATCTGAGCTAGGTTTAACACCTTTTCACCCCAGCGAGACTGACATTTCTTAATTTTTCCCAGTGTATGTTGACCTGGAGTGTGGTTTCATTCCATCAGACTCTGTTCAGTGGTTTGGTTTCATGTGGTTTTTGAGGGAAACTGGGAGAGCTTGAGCAGATTCTTGACTTTACTCTGCCATCTTGGTTCACTCTAAAAATCCTTCTAGAAACTCCAAAATATCTTAAGTTGAAAAATTATTACATTTTGAATGTTTATATGTTCAGTCCTTCTAAAAATACATTCAGAGGCTTGATCTAGTTTTGATTCTCTGGGAGACTGTGGAGAGCTCAGGTAATGGCATGGCTTCTCCCTCTCCATCTTGGCTTTACTACTTGAAATCTTTAAAGCATAATATAAATATTGGATATGTTTATTGTTTTTAACTCTTTATTGATTTGCTGAGAGATTGCTTTACAAATACTGTCTTGGAAAGACACCTAGAACCCTTATTTACATGACTTGTCCCAGATTACAAAGACAAGATGAATAAGAGAGGATATTTGAACTGACATCTTGGGCCTCCAAGTTCAGTTTTTCAAAGTCGACACAAATCTGACTTGCTTTATTTCCTTTCTCTTTCCTCTAATGTTTAATTTATAAAATCCCAAGAAGCTCATGGCACTGGGATTTCCAATGTCATCTTCATTGCCTGGTCTGCATGATAAATATTTATTCCTCCTCCAAAGCACCAGAAAAAGCACCTATTTACTCTACTAATAAGTAATGACAGCTAGAAAATTCTTTAGAGCTTACTCTTGAGCACTGGGATAGACAAATGCATTAGTTCTAAACTGAAGAAAAGAGTCTAGTATTAGAGATTTCTTGTAAATTTTACTTATACACTAACTCTCATGAATACTAGATTTCCCCCACTTCACTGAAAATTCAGATTTCCTTTAGTTCTTGCTTATTCAAACTCAATTTCTAGAAGTGCATATGGGCCTCCTTTTTATCTTTGATTTCAAACCCTTGCAAAGACAAATAAGTATCACGGATACTTACATTATGTAGTAATAGCAGCCACAGATGAACAGAATTGACTTATTTTCCTCATTGGTAGCCATATGGGAAGCATTAAAGAAACTCCCCAAAGGAGTCAAAGGACAGAAAAAAATAATATTTCTTCTCTATTCTCTTAAATATAGTAATATTGGATAATTGAATTTGAGGACTAGAATGTCTCTACATGACTAGTCACAATGAAAATGTTTTTTGAGGGCCAGTCATTCAATAAGCATTTATTAAATCCTTAATCTGTACCAGAAACTGTGCTGATTATTGTAGATTCAATGAAAGACTTTAACAATCCATATTTATATTCTAGTAATGAAGACAACATTCTAACAACAAGATACATTAAGTAAGATTGTTCGCAGAAATGGAAGATTGCATGAGAAAGATATAATATATCTATATTCTAGATAGACAGATAAACAAATAGAAAGATAGAATCTTAAAAGCCTTTTATAGAAGGTAAGATTTGAAGGGAAATCAATTTGAAGTCTTGCTATGCTTTGATGATTAATGCTCCGCAAGTTTTAGTCTTTTCCTAATTATATTTCCCTTTATGAATTGTTTTCAGTTCATTTTATTAGAGATTTCACAAGTTAAAATTTATTAGTGGTAATAATCACTATTTTTTCTTAAAATTCAAATTTATCAGCTATGTATGCCTTATTATTGATTGGTTCATTTAAATAAGCTTCTTCCTAAAATTGGTGCTTTGAATGAAAAGGATAATCAAGGAGTGTGACACATATTAGAACACAGTGACATTTTGTGTGGAGTGCCACTACAGTGTGTGTATAAGAGAGAGAGGTGACATATCTTAGGAAGTGAGAAAATTTGAGATTCTCAGGACTATGTAAGCGGACTATTTAAACTTGTAAATGTTTTGAAAAGAATATGATAATTTATCAAAGCAGCATATGTATCTTTTAAAAAAAATTTGCCTAGGATATCTAAATGAATAGCTATGAATAAAAATATAGTTGTAGAGATATAAAGGTAAAAAAAAATAAGCTGTACAAGAGAGACTGTAGGAAACAAAATTGACAGACTTAGTGATGGCTTAGTTTCTCTGTCATTTCCTGCCTCTCGTATCTATTTCTAATTTCTAAAACAAATCTCTTATATTTTGTCTTAAATAAAAACAAACCAAAAAAATGAACTTATCTCAAATGTACCTAGAAACATGATTCTTCTTAGACTTCTCTATGAAGTTATTCAATGTCTGCTAATGTCTAGATTCCTATTTTTAAGTACCATGTTTTGTTTTGTTTTATTTTGTTTTCTATTTTATGGAGTCATCTCCTCAATGGAAAGGGCCACTTTGGGAACAAAATTGTTTTAAAATGTGAAAAATAAAATTCTCCCCATTCCAAATCTTGTCATGTGGTCTATTACTGATCCCTCCATCTAGACATATTGTTCTACTAAATAAAAAGTCTAAGAACAGGATTGATAGCATCAAATCATTTTATGACTATAATATACTGATAAAGTTGCTCTATGTAGTTAGTTTGAGTTTCCTTATTTATAAGGGGGATTTAAAGACTTATTTCACAGGATATTTGAAAGATTATGTCTCTAAAGCAATTTGGAAAACCTTTAGGTTCTATGACAATAGTTAATTATTACTATTATTTTCCTTATTATTATTTTAAATAGCATCCTATTAACACTATAAGAAGACAACAAGCTAATAAGTCAGTAAGAGAATGGAAGCACAAAAAAGGAATAATTTTGACTTCTCCATTATAACCTAGGACTTCTCTTACCCTCAAAGGTTGAAGTGAAAATAAAGACTGATTCATTACTTGCCATATGGATTAATATGTGTTAGTATGAGTGCCCAAACCTTCATCAAATAAGAATTAGATTAGAAAACCAGAAAAATTCCAATGTAAGACCAGAATTCTGTTTACTCTGATAAAGCTGAATGGCTAGAAGAGCTGGTATATTACTTTTCAACATTAATAAACTATTTCTCTACTAAAATCACACCCTGCAGTTATTCTGTTTGTAATGATGTACTTTTCTTCTGCACAATGGAGAAAAACAGAAACAAAAATTTGTATTTCTCAGATGACTAAAAAAATTTCCTAGTGAATTAGATTGTCATTAATAATTTTCAGTTTATTAAAGTCATAATTAAGTTGAAAGTAACAATGTTTTCTCCTCTGTGTTTAAAAAAATAGAGAATACAAAATGTAGATAATACTGAAAGAACTAAGTCATTTGGTATGATAAGGTGAGGTACCTCTTATATTATTTTACCCTTCACTCCAACATTGCTCTCCTCAGAAATAATCTTGAACAGATATACAGGGATCTTTTTGTTCCCCTTCTCTTATACTCCACATGGGTTGGTGTAAAGGGCTGAAACTCTGAGCAGATACACTTGGACAATGGAGCACTTAAGGTTAATTAACGATTGGACAATACTCTATTAGCATATGCTTGGAGAATGGCCTTGCCCACTATTCTGTGCTGGCTCAATCTGCTGGTGTGTAGAGAGAATTGTAAGAGTGATTGGAGGGTGGAGTAAGACAAGCAAGAGTTACTTTTTGGCAGTAGAGAGAGAGAGAAAGAAGGTGTGGAGATTCCTGTGTCCATTTCCCGCTCTGCTACTCCAAAAGACCAAGAATAAAGATCAAGGACTTTTTCTTATCCTGACTCCAGCTGATTCTAAAGAATCCAGGGTGCTAACTCCGTTTTCACAGGTTGGTACTAACCTCTTCTTTAACCAATGGTGTCATTCAAACCTTTCCCCATCTCAGTGAACATTGTATCTTTTACTATGGATAGAAACTCTCTATACTTTGTTGCCACTAAATTCTGCGATCATTTTTATGACTGTACTATTTAAAGCCTAGAAAAGCAGTATGGATATTTATCATGGCTGGGAAAAGCCTAATTTAAATCTTTGCTGATACTGATGGTTCTACTGGATATCTGACATTTCTTCTTCCTTGCAGTTAAAATATTCTATAATTCTCTGATCATGGTGGTATGGGAGAAGTGACTGCAAATGTAGGACCCAGAAATGTCCTTTTATAAAGTAGCAAAAATAGAACCTTTCATGTAATAAAACTCTTGAGTATGTATATGGAAAATGTGGACAAATGTAATTTTAATGCAAATGCTATCATTTCCTGTTTCATAAGAATTTTTATGAAGAAATGGACAGTGAATAAGCTTGCAAACCAGCACAAAACCAAATTCGAAAATGACAAGTAATATGTCAAAAGTGAAAGTGCTGACACTATGAAATATTCAACTAATATGTTTATTCCATCTTCTTAAAAATCAAATTCCTTGGCTCAATATTCAAATATTAACTACAAGATTCTAATTCCATAGATGTTGAAATTGCCTGCATTTATCAAACACATCTACATTACATTTGCATACTTCTCATAATATTAATGAGACCACCCCATGTATTTAATCAGATTATGAAAATTCTGTGCAGACTCAAAGAATTCTTATAATCTCTCATTCCTCCTGCCTTGTGCCTATAAGAAATTTATATAAAAGCACCAAGTCCTACAATATTTTTTATGTCAACTCTTGTTATTTTTTTTCACCAAAATCCTTATAGTAAATAATCTCTCAGACAGACAGACAGATAGTTAGATATAAAAAAAAAAAAAAATCTTCCCAACCTCAGGATTTTCTTCATTTGTATTTTAAAATGAATATGATAAGACTCTTTACTCTGATAGTTTACTTAATAAACATATATATGAAACTAAACTAATTTTAAATAGTAGGGTCTTAGACCCTTGAACTTACATTTTTGGTTGGATTATTAAACTAGAAAATGAAAGAAATGCTGCAGATATATGTTAATTGGCCAAGCTTTTAAAAAAGTATTTCCATTCTTGAGTGTAAAATAACAAACACGGATTAGGCAAAATATCATTATGTAGAGGCAAAAACCAGTTATATGGCCAGGTTTAAAGACAAATTGTGACAAATTGCCTAATAGAGATTCTCATAGATTTGTTCACTCTGTCCTAACACATGCTGTTTAACATTTAATCAATGACTTAGATCAAGGAAAAGATGGTATGTTCTTTAATTTTGCTGATTACACAAAGTTAATACATTTGGTGATATATTAAGCATAACAAAGGATCTTGGCAGGGAAGAACATTAAGTTGAATATAATAAAGTGAAATTTAATAGGAATGAGTAGGAATTTTGACTTGGAAGGGAAATCAACTTTACAAGTGAATAATGGAGTCCTTATCTCAGATCAAGGAAAAGCAAAAAATGATCTAATTAAAAGAGATAAGGACAGAAACTATATCTTGCTAAAGGGTACCATAGAAAATGAAGCAATATCAATACTAAATATATATGCACCAAGTGCTAAATATATATGCACCATTAACTTCTTAAAGAAGAAGGTAAGAGAGTTGCAAGAAGAAATAGACAGCAAAATTACAATAGTGGGAGATCTCAACCTTGCACTCTCAGGATTAGATAAATCAAACCACAGAATAAATAAGAAAGAACTTAAAGAGGCAAAGTCGTAGTATTCAAAATAAAACCATATATGTCATCAGCCTTCTTATATATCACTAACAAAATCTAACAGAGTTACAAAGAGAAATTCTATTTAAATTAACTGCTGATAGTACAAAATATTTGAGAATCTATCTATCAAAGGAAAGTCAGGAACTATATGAGCAAAACTACAAAACACTTTCCACATAAAGTCAAATCTAACTAACTGGAAAAATATTAAGTGCTCTTGGATAAGCCAAGCAAATATAATAAAGATGATAATATTACCTAATCTATTTATTAAGTGCTATTCCAATCAGATCCCCTCCCCCCAAAAAAATACAAAACTATTTTAGTGACCTAGAAAAAAATAGTAACAAAATTCATCTGGAAGAACAAAAGGTCAAGACTTTCAAGGGAACTAATGAAAAAAAAAAAAAAGAAAGAAAGAAAAAAGAAAGAAAAATCAAATGAAGATGGTCTAGCTGTACCAAATCTAAAACAATATTATAAAGCAGTGGTTACTAAAATCATTTGATATTGGCTAAGAAATAGACTAGTTGAACAGTGGAATAGGTTAGGTTCAAAGGACAAAACAGTCAATAACTTTAATAATCTAGTGTTTGACAAACCCAAAGACCCCAGCTTTTGGGATAAGAATTCATTGTTTGACAAAAACCACTTGGAAAATTAGAAATTAGTATGGCAGAAATTAGGCATTGATTCACACTTAACACCATACACCAAAATAAGGTCAAAATAGGTTAATGATCTAGGCATAAGGAATGAAATTATAAATAAATTAGAAGAACATAGGATGATTTATCTCTCCAGCCTTTGGAGAAGGAAGGAGTTTGTGACCAAAGAAGTACTAGAGATCATTCATTATTGATTAAAAAATAGAAAAATTTGATCATATCAAATTGTAAAGGTTTTATACAAACAAAACTAATGCAATCAAGATTAGAAGGGAAAGGGACCTGTATGTGCAAAAATATTTGTGACAGCCTTTTTTGTAGTGTCTAGAAATTGAGTGGATGCCCATCAGTTGGAGAATGGCTGACTAAGTTATGCTATATGAATGTTATAGAATATTGTTGTTCTGTAAGAAATGACCAGCAGGATGTTTTCAGAAAAGCCTAGTGAAACCTACATGAACTGATGCTGAGTGAAATGAGAAGGAACAGAAGATCATCATACATGCCAAAAAGAAAACTATATGATGATCAATTCTGATCATGATTCGTACTCTCTTCAACAATGAAATGAACCAAATCAGTTCCATTTGTTCAATAATGAAGAGGACCAGCTATACTCAGTGAAAAAACTATGTGAAATGAATGTGAACCACACCTTAGCATTTCTACTCCTGTTTTTGTCTGCTTGCATTTTTTATTTACTTCTCAGGTAATTTTTACCTTATTTCGAAGTCCTATTTCTCTTGTGCAGCAAAATAACTGCATGGATATGTATACATATATTGAGTTTAACATATATTTTAACATAGTTAATATGTATTGATTTACCTACCATCTAGGGAAGGGTTTGGGGGGCAGGAGGGGAAAAGTTGGAACAGAATGTTTTGCAAGGGTAAATGCTGAAAAATTACCCATGCATATATCTTTTTTTTATTAAAACTTTTTATTTTTAAAATATATGTGTGGATAATTTTGCAACACTGACTCTTGAAAAACCTTGTGTTCCAAATATCTCCCCTTCCTTTTTTTAATTAATTTTTATAATTATAACTTTTTTTTGACAGTACATATGCATAAGTAATTTTTTTTTAACAACATTATCCCTTGTACTCCCTGCTGTTCCAAATTTTTCCCCTCCTTCCCTCCACCCCTTCCCCTAGATGGCAGGCATTCGCATACATATTAAATATCTTAGAGTATATCCTAGGTACAATATATATGTGCAGAACCGAATTTTGTTGTTGTTATTGCAAAGGAAGAATTGTATTTGGAAGGTAAAAATAATCTGGGAAGAAAAACAAAAACAAATAAACAAACAAAAAATGCTCACAGTTTACACTCATTTCCCAGTGTTTCTTTTCTTGTTGTAGCTGATTCTGTCCATCATTGATCAATTGGGATTGGATTAGCTCTTCTCTATATTGAAGATATCCATTTCCATCAGAATACATCCTCATATAGTATCATAGTTGAAGTGTATAATGATCTAGTTCTGCTCATTTCACTCAGCATCAGTTGATGTAAGTCTCTCCAAGCCTCTCTGTATTCCTCCTGTTGGTCATTTCTTACAGAACAATAATATTCCATAACATTCATATACCGTAATTTACCCAACCATCCTCCAATTGATGAACATCCATTCATTTTGCAGTTTCTAGCAACTACAAAAAATGCTGCCACAAACATTTTGGCAAATACAGGTCCCTTTCCCTTCTTTAGTATTTCCTTGGGATATAAGCCCAGTAGTAGCACTGTTGGGTCAAAGGATATGCACATTTTGATAACTTTGGGGGCATAATTCCAGATTGCTCTCCAGAATAATTGGATTGTTTCACAACTTCACCAACAATGCATCAGTGTCCCAGTTTTCCCACAGCCCTTCCAACATTCATCGTTATTTGTTCCTGTCATGTTAGCCAATCTGACAGGTGTGTAATGATATCTCAGAGTTGTCTTAATTTGAATTTCTCTGATCAATAGTGATTTGGAACACTCTTTCATATGAGTGGAAACAGTTTTAATTTCATCATCTGAAAATTGTCTGTTTATATCCTTTGACCATTCATCGATTGGAGAATGGCTTGATTTCTTATAAATTAAAGTCAATTCTCTATATATTTTGGAATAAGGCCTTTATCAGAACCTTTACCTGTAAAAATGTTTTCCCAATTTGTTACTTCCCTTCTAATCTTGTTTGCATTAGTTTGGTTTGTGCAGAAACTTTTAAATTTGGTGTAATCAAAAATTTTTATTTTGTGATCAATAATGGTCTCTAGTTATCCTTTGATCATAAATTCCTTCCTCCTCCACAACTCTGAGAAGTAAACTATCCTATGTTCCTCCAATTTATTTATGATTCCATTCTTTATGCCTAAATCTTGGACCCATTTTGATCTTATCTTAGTATGTGGTGTTAAATGTGGGTCCATGCCTAGTTTCTGCCATACTAATTTCCAGTTTTCCCAGCAGTTTTTGTCAAATAATGAATTCTTATCCCAAAAGTTGGGATCTTTGGGTTTCTCAAACATTAGATTGCTATTTTTATTCACTATCTTGCCTTGTGAACCTATCCTATTCCACTGATCAACTAGTCTGTTTCTTGACCAATACCAAATGGTTTGGGTGATTGTTGCTTTATAATGTAGTTCTAGATCTGGTACAGCTAGACCACCTTCATTTAATTTTTTTTTCATTACTTCCCTTGAAATTCTCGACCTTTTGTTGTTCCATATTAATTCTGTTGTTATTTTTTCTAAGTTATTAAAATAGTTTCTTGGGAGTCTGATTGGTATAGCACTAAATAAATAGATTAGTTTAGGGAGTATTGTCATCTTAATTATATTCACTCGGCCTATCCAAGAGCACTGAATGTCTTTCCAATTATTTAAATCTGACTTTATTTTTGTGGCAAGTGTTTCATAATTTTGCTCATATAGTCCCTGACTTTCCTTTGGTAGATATATTCCCAAATATTTTATACTATTGACAGTTATTTTGAATGGAATTTCTCTTTGTATCAATTGCTGTTGGATTGTGTAAGTAATGTATAAAAATGCTGAGGATTTATGTGGATTTATTTTGTAACTTTACTAAAGTTCTGAATTATTTCTAATAGCTTTTTAGCAAAGACTTTGGGGTTCTCTAAGTATACCATCATGTTATCTGCAAAGAGTGATAGTTTGATTTTCTCATTTCCTACTTTAATTCCTTGAATCTATTTCTCGGCTCTTATTGCCGAGGCTGGCGTTTTTAGTACTATATTGAATAGTAATGGTGATAGTGGACAACCTTGTTTCACTCCTGATCTTACAGGGAAAGGTTCCAGCTTATCACCATTACATATGATGTTTACTGACAGTTTTAAATATATGCTCGTTATTATTTTAAGGAATAGTCCATTTATTCCTGTACTCCCAAGCGTTTTTAATAAGAATGGATATTGGATTTTATCAAATGCTTTTTCTGCATCTATTGAGGAAATCATGAGGTTTTTATTAATTTGATTATTAATATGGTCAATTATATTAATAGTTTTCCTAATATTAAACCAGCCCTGCATTCCTGGTATAAATCCTACTTGATCATATTGTATTATCCTGGGGATGATTTTCTGAAGTCTTTTTGCTAATATCTTATTTAAGATTTTAACATCAATATTCATTAAGGAGATTGGTCTATAGTTTTCTTTCTCAGTTTTCAATCTACCTGATTTAGGTATCAGTACCATGTCTGTGTCATAAAAGGAATTTGGTAGGACTCCTTCAATCACTATTTTTTCAGATAGTTTATATAAGAACTCAGGTTGTCTGGACAGTGACAAGGTGAGAATTCACTTAGTAATACTAACAGCATTGGAGTTAGTTGTTCTTTAAATGTTTGGTAGAATTCACATGTAAATATATCTGATCCTGGGGATTTTTACTTAAGGAGTTGGTTAATAGCTTGTTCTATTTCCATTTCTGAAATGGGACGATTTAGATTTACTTCTTCCTCTGTTAATCTGGGCAACCTATATTTTTGAAGGTATTCTTCCATTTCATTTAAGTTATCGAATTTATTGGCATGTAGTTGAACAAAGTACCTCCTAACTATTGTTCTAATTTCCTCTTCATTAATGGCAAGTTCCCCTTTTCATTTTCAAGACTAATAATTTGCTTTTTCTCTTTCCTTTTTTAAATCAGATTTACTAAGAGTTTATCTATTTTGTTGGTTTTTTCATAGAACCAACTCTTAGTTTTATTAATTAATTCAATAGTTTTTTTTTTTTTTTTTTTTTTTTTTTTACTTTCAATTTTATTAATCTCACCTTTTAGTTTTAGAATTTCAAGTTTCGTGTTTGTCTGGGGATTTTTAATTTGTTCCTTTTCCAGCAATTTAAGTTGTAAGCCTAATTCATTGACCCTCTGTTTCTCTATTTTATGCAAGTAGGCTTCTAAAGATATAAAACTTCCCCTTATTACTGCTTTGGCTATATCCCACACATTTTGCTATAACATCTTATTATTGTTATTTTCTTGAGTGAGGTTATTAATTATGTCTATGATTTGCTGTTTTACCCAATCATTCTTTAGTAAAAGATTATTGACTTTCCAATTGTTTTTTTGGTCTATTTTCCCCTGGCTTTTTATTAAATTTAATTTTCATTGCATTGTGGTCTGAAAAGGATGCATTTACTATTTCTGCCTTACTGCATTTGATTTTGAGATTTTTATGCCCTAGTATCTGATCAATTTTTTATAGGTTCCATGAACTGCTGAGAAGAAAGTATGCTCCTTTCTGTCTCCATTTAGCTTTCGCCAAAGATCTATCATATCAAACTTTTCTAGTATTCTGTTTACCTCTTTGACTTCTTTCTCATTTATTTTGTGGTCTGATTTATCTAATTCTGAGAGTGCAAGGTTGAGATCTCCCACTATTACAGTTTTGCTGTCTATTTCTTCTTGCAGCTCTCTTAATTTCTCTTTTAAGAATTTAGATGCTGCACCACTTGGTGCATATATGTTTAATATTGATACTGCTTCATTATTGATGCTACCCTTTAGCAGGATATAATGCCCTTCCTTATCTCTTTTAATTAGATCAATTTTTGTTTTTGCTTGATCTGAGATGAGGATGGCTATCCCTGCTTTTTTGGTTTTACCTGAGGCATAGTAGATTCTGCTCCATCCTTTTACTTTTAATTTGAATGTATCACCCTGTTTCAGGTGTGTTTCCTGTAAACAACATATAGTAGGATTCTGACTTTTAATTCAGTCTGCTAACTGCTTCCTCTCTATGAGGGAGTTTACCCCATTCACATTTATGGTTAAAATGACTAATTCTATATTGCTTGCCTTCCCGTTAACCCCTGCTTATGCTTTTCTCCTTTCGTTCCCTCTTATGCCCCTACCCAGTATTAAATTTGTGAACACCATTTGCTTTTCACAGCCCTCCCTTTTTAGTATCCCTCCCCCACCTTAACATTCCTCCCCTTATTTTCCCCCTTTTCCTCACAATTTCTGTATTTCCTTCCCCTTAGCTTACTCCTTCCTTCTCACTTTTCAAGGAAGTGGAAGAAGTTTCAAATGTGTCTATTGATACACACTATGTTCATCTCCCTCCTTTCTTTCTCTCAGATATAATAGGTTATCATTGTCTCTTTATGAGATGTCATACCACCACTTTACCCTTTTTTATGATATAATTTCCTTTCCACCTCTAGTTTCTAGGACAAATTATATATGTGTTCTTTATATATCTTTATGGCAGAAATATAGTTCTCAAGATTTCTTTTTACCTTTTTAGAAATCTCTTGAGTTCTGTATTTAAAGATCAAACATTTTGTGTAGGTCTGGTTTTTTCATGAAGAATAGATGGAATTCATTTATTTTGCTAAATGTCCATCTTCTTCCCTGGAAAACACTGCTCATTTTTGCTGGGTAACTTATTCTTGGCTGCATACCAAGTTCCTTAGCCTTTCAGAATATCATGTTCCAGGCCTTGTTCTTTTAATGTGGACACTGTTAGATCCTGGGTTATCCTTATTGTGGCTCCTCCATATCTGAATTGCGTTTTTCTAG
Source organism: Sminthopsis crassicaudata (assembly GCF_048593235.1). Taxonomy (NCBI): domain Eukaryota; kingdom Metazoa; phylum Chordata; class Mammalia; order Dasyuromorphia; family Dasyuridae; genus Sminthopsis; species Sminthopsis crassicaudata. The sequence continues at coordinate 122,773,265 of NC_133617.1, forward strand.
CTGCTTCCAATATTTTTTCCTTTGTCTGATGGTTTTTGAACTTGGCCACTATATTTCTTGGCATTTTGATTTTAGGGTCTCTTTCAGTAAGTGATCGATGTATTTTTTTCAATGTCTATTTTACCCTCTGTTTCCAAAATGTCTTGGCAGTTCTCTTTGATATTGTCCAGGCTCTTTTTTTCCCTCACATTTTTCAGGGAGTCTGATTATTCTCAAATTGTCTCTCTTGGATTTGTTTTCCAGGTATGTTGTCTTTCCAGTAAGGTACTTGACATTCTTTTCAATTGTTTGTTTTTCTGGTTTTGCTTGACTACTTCTTGGTTTCTCCTTGAGTCATCCATTTCTACTTGTTCTAGTCTAAATTTCAATGATGTATTTTCTTCTATCACTTTTTTATATCTTTTTGTAATTGTCCAATTTAGTTTTTAAGTGAGTTTTTTTCTTCTATGGAATTTTTTTCCATTTCATCCATTTTATTTTTTAGAGAGCTGTTTTCTTTTTCCAGCTCACTAATCCTGTTTTCCTTAGAGTTGTTTACCTTTTCTAACTCACTAATTTTATTTCTCAATGATTTGATCTCTTTATCCATTCTGGATAACTTCTCCAGACTCTCTTGCCAAGCTTTTCTTTCCTTTTCCCATTTCTCTTCTAGCTCTCTTGTGAGAGCTTTTTTGATTTCCTCTATGAGATCTTTTTGTATTGAAGAGCAGCTCATATCCCCCTTAGAGGATTCCTCTGGGGACAATCTGCTTTTAGTGTCCTCCGTATTTGAAGTCTGCTCTCTCTCCATACAGAAGCTGTCAATGGTTAGAGCCCCTTTAAATTTTTTGTTCATTTTGTCAGAGCAGGAATGGAAAACAAATTGACAAGAGAAACAATTGGTCTGTTTTGGGGGGATGGGGCTGGATGGTGTTACTTGGCTTCCTCTACAGATTGAAGGAGAAAGAGGAGAGGTATTAACAGGACAGAGATGGCTGTACTGTGTCTGTGCTCTGAGGCTCTGAGAATGTGCTGAGTCACTCCAGGTGGGGGTGGGGGTGGCTGGGTCCTGGAGAGACACTGGCTTTCTGGGGTTTTATTGTTCACCTCCAGTGTTTACACCCTCTCCTCTGCTCCTGGATTTCTGCCAGGACTAAGTATCCACACTGGGTAAAAGTCTTTTTGCAGAAATGGAAGTGATCGTACCCCTCCCCCCTAGGGTCTGGGTTGTGTGAGCTGCCTGTCTTTTTCTGGCTGCATGCCCTCAATCTGCTCCCAGTCTGTTCGACACTCCCCTTAGCAAACACAGACCTTCTCTTGTGAATTTCAAGGATGGCTTCTGTTGATTATTATTTGTGGGTTTCTTTTCTGGTCAAGCATTAATTCTGAGGTTTGTCATGAAGTAAGTCCCGAGAGAAAATGTGGAGCTCAAGCAGTTGTCTGCCTCCATGCCGCCATCTTTCCCATGCATATATCTTGTAAATAAAATCTATAAAAAAAAAGTGAATGATGGAAGATGTATAGATAAATAAAAAGTCTAAAAAAGATTAAAAGGCGATATGTAATATATGTAAATATTTGTAAATAGTTTGACATAGTATGCAAAAAAAGTAGATGCTACTTTAGATTGCATTAAGAGAACCAAAGAATGTAGGATTGGGAAGCTTACAATTCATTCTTTACTTTTATCAAATCAAACCTTATTTTGAGAATTGTATCCTGTTCTCTGTATGAAGACTAAAAAAAAATAATAGAAAACAGGAGAGTGGCCAGAGGAAGTTGATTAACAAGGTGAAATACCTTGAGTTCATGTCATACAAAACTTGATTGAAGAAATTGGGAATGTTTATGCTATAGAAGATTCACATGGAACATGATAGTTAGCTCCAAGTATTTGAATAACTACCAAGTTCAACTAGACTGAATCTCTTTGATATGAAAAGGAATAGGTAATAAGTAAGCAATAGGTAAAAAATAACAAAAAAGAATTTTAGATTCATTCAATAGATTTAGTCAAATAATTAGAGTTGGTCATAAGTTGTAAGGGCCCTTTAAATGGGCGGGCACAGCGCAACAGGATATCGATGCCTGGAAGTATTCTCTGTGCATATAGGACTGCCCTGTGGGTGGGATCTGGCCATATTGAGATAGCTTCTTGATGGGTGATGACTCTCTTGCTGGTTGGCTGTGTGTGTGACTTCACAGGTCCTTTATAAGCCCACTGCAGACAGCAGTCGCTCTCTTTAACCTGGTGCTCTTTAACCTGGCTCCCTAACCTGGGTCACCAAGCCAAGCTGATGGATAGCTGAGAGAGGTAAGGAGTTGGGTAGAGAAAAGTGGGTCTTTGTAACATGCCCTCCTGGCAGTTACAATAAGTAAACTGAACTGCCATAAAAAGTGATAGGGTTTCCTTTTTTGGAAGTCTCCAAGCAGGGACTATACAACAATTTTCCAGGCATCTAGATTTTGTATAGAGTGTTGGTCTGAGGTCTAGAAGACCTGGCTTTAAACTTAATGTCAGATGTTTACTAAGTCTGTGACTCTGTCACTTAATTTTTTATGACTCAGTTTTCTCAATTTCAAAATGGGGATAATAATAACACCTAACTCCCAAAGTTGTGACGTTCAAATGAATTTGTAAATTACTTGGCATAGGGCCTGGACTACAGTATGTTTAACAAATGCTTATTGCTTCCCCTTTAGGTGGAGATTCTGTTTATATATCAGTTAGCCCAAAAGGCTAAGATCCTTCTGAGATCCCTTCCGTTATTCAATTCCTGTGATTATGTGATTTTGTTATTTGTGATATAACAAATGCATTGTTTTTACTTCTTTTTTGTTTTTGTCTTTTGACAAGGCATTTGGGATTAAGTGTCATACAGAGTCATACAGATAAGAACTGTAAAATGTCTGAGACTGTAGTTGAACTCAGGTTTTCCTAATTTCAGGGCTGATGCTCTATCCACTGTGCAATCTAGTTGCCCAAATGCACTGTTTTTAATAAATTTTAAATAGTACATTTGTTATCTTTTCTTTATCATTTAAAATATTATTATTGTTGTTTGAGGATGACTAAAGTGACATCAATAGGCTATATTCAAGCTAGTATGTCCAACTGTAGCAATAAATCTCAGAAAGTTTTACTACATGTCAGATCCAGATAGCTCTTTTGAACATTTGGAATGGAGATGTTTCCAAACTTTTGAATCTTATATAATAATTATATATAGTGTCTTTCAATACATGCATAAATTAGTTTTAAGTGAGTCAGAGTTGCAAGAAGTTAACAGTCTCATTATCTCTTCTAGTCATTAAAATCAAGTGGTAAGGCAAAAGTCAAACTGACTGCTGATGGTTCAGAATGAAGTGGATATCTTTGGTATTTTTGATATGTAACTGAGTAGTAAGCAATCCATGGCACCTACTTCTACCATGGCAATTATAAATTGTTCACATCTGTCCTTTCCTCCATGAGAAGTCTTCACATGTTTGGGGTAAAACACTCTCATAATTTGCCTATTGGCTTCAGGCCCATGTATTGTATTCCATTTTTTTAAAATCTATCTGCAAAAATGTTTTAATTGGGTATGACTTTTGTGCCTCTCTTAACTTTTTGGAGTCAGAGATAAAAGTTGGATGGCAGGTGAATATTAAAGGTGAAAAAGGATTTGGCAGCACTCAGACAAGAAGTACTAATATTCTTGAAACCTACAATCCTTGGGTTACACTAAATATTTACTTAAGGTTTACTTTTCTTATTCTTTGACTAGATTCTTCACATTCTCCTGTTGGATCATTAAACTTTCAGGTTAAAATTTAAAATTCCCTAAAGGTTTTTAAATGGTTCATTTAAAGGAGTAGAGCCAAGATGATGGAATAAGGCAGGTACAAAATTTCACAATTCCTTAAAAATTAGAATTGAACAAGTGGAAGCTAATGTCTTTATGAGAAATCAAGAAACAATAAAATAAAGCTAAAAGAATGAAAAAAAAGAAAACAATGTGAAATATCTCATTTGAAAAGCAACTAACTTAGAAAACAGATCCAGGAGGGATAATTTAAAAATTATTGGTTTCCCTGGAAGCCATGATCAAAATGATTCATTTTTATTGTTTGTATATTTAAAGTCTAAACCACGGCAATATTTGGCAAAGCTTTTTAGCACACCTAGAGGTCTATGCAAGATCAGTCTATAACTTACTGAAGATCTCCCTAAGCTAAGGCTTGAGAAAACAAATTCCTGAATTTAGAAGACTTCAAAAAAGTATTTATACATAATGAAAGTTTCTATGGAGATAAATATCCTTGGACAATAAGCTCAGTATATGTAAAAATAACATTCCTTCTTATCCCACAGGTCCTGCTTCTATTTAGTACATATTCTACAGTCAATCTCCAGATACATATATATATATATATATATATATATATATATATATATATATATATATATATATATATATATATATATATATATATATATATATATATATATATATATATATATATAAATATATATATATATATATATATATATATTTAACTTTCTATCTTAACAATTAATCTATGTAATGATGCTCTATCTTATTGGAGGGTTCCATTATTCAGCATTTCAGTTCCATTCCGGATTTCACCAACTTGATTTTCCCATATTCATCATATTCTATAGTTTATTGATTTTGAGTAGAATCTTATCATTTAGAAAAGGACATTGACTTCTCCCCCCACAAAAGTGCATAAAATGGGAGATTGGTGGCCTTAAATTTATTTGAGTGATGGCCACAGCAGTATTTTTGAGTGTCTTCCTTATTTGACTTATGAGGTAATTGTTCATTCTGCTGATGAGGGTGGAGCAAGGAACAGGATACAGAGATATCAGAAACCTACAAGACACAGTTACATTAGCAGAAATATATTAACATGCCATGATCTCTCTAATAAATATTGCCTGGAAAACCTTTTTGTAATTCTTTCCCCCCCAATTTATTACTTTGGGGTATTGACCTTTTAGACTCAATGTAGGCTTATGTTCAATTTTGAAAATTCCTTGCTATGAAGAACATTCATGTATTTTCAAGTATTAATATTGCATAATAACTTATTCTGGTTTAAGAACCAAAAAGGGGCTGAGAGTAGTTTGCCTAATGCTAGAAATGTTGCTGATGCAAAAACTTATATCAAATCTAGTTGAATTTATTATTGATTGTTCTGATTTCAATCCCCTGAAATGTCTTTGAAACATAATTTCAACAATATCTAAATTGTCCCTATATATCATCCCCATATTTTAACATGGGATTATTTATTAAAAGAATCAACAGATACATTTATTTTTTTTTAATCCTTTGCTTTCAGGAACAAGTCCAATTTCCACCATTTATTTTTACATGCACTAAACTGTTAATTTTTTTTCTTTGCCTTTATTCAATTTCGTTTTCCATTTCACCTATTGCCATAAAATTAATATAGCTCTCAAACTAGGGAACTATATTGATAGGGGGTAGGGAAGGAGGAGACAAGGTAGAGAACTAAACCCATCCAACTACTTCTTTCAAGTTAATTTGCACATCAATTTAATCAGTCCCCAACCCTCTGTCATCTACAGTATAAAATATTTCCTGGATTTGGACAGTGAGGTATGTTTCCTCATTTTAGTATGTGTAGATTTGTGGGCATATATCCAATACAGTAAGGGGGAATACAACTCTTAGTTTTTAATCCTCTTTGACATAAATAGAGAGTTTTTGGAAGTGGTGGTTGGCAGAACAAGCTACTAGAGGGCCAAGAAATGGAGATGTTAGACAGATATATACACTGTGATATTTTGCATATGGGTTACTCTTAAGTTTTTAAAATGTTTTTAATTCTAACCATCTTTGTTATAGAATATGTTCTTTGTTTATAATATTAACTTTGTTTAGGCTAGTTACAAAATTCTAATGAAACAATTAAAAGAATCTTTGAAATAAATGATTTGTGTTTTCCTCCCTCATCCCAGCTGAGAACTAAAGCTAACATCAAAGAGAGAGAGAGAGAGAGAGAGAGAGAGAGAGAGAGAGAGAGAGAGAGAGAGAGAGACATGATAAGCCATGTTTCTTCATAAGCCACCTATACCTTTTGCTTTATTCCAACTTCTTTCTTAGAAAGAAGATTTTTGGGATTTGGAGGCTATGCAGAAAGGAGCTGACTTATGAATTCAAGTCTTTACTACCAATTAACCAAATACAGTACTCAGTCATGAAATTTTCCATTAAGTACTTATTAGGAAAATCACTCTGTAGTTATTAAAAACAAATGGAAGGAGTCAAATGGGATTCCAAGTCAAATATTTTAAAATTATCCCAACAGTCACACACTCTATGCTTATTGAATGGAAAGCAATGTTTTAGTTGAAAATGACTGTGGGTGTGAATGATAAGCTGCTTGAGTTTAAAAGTCTCCAGTACCCTGTGACTTTGCAATTTTTGGTCAAAAATTTTTTTTGAATCTTTTATGTGAATTCAAATCTGGTTTCAGAAACTTTCTGGGCTGTATGATTTGGGGACAAGTCACTTAGTCTCTTTCTCCTTTAATTTCCTCTGAAGTAAAATAATGATAATAATAGTCTACCTCAAGTATTTTGTAAATCTGAAAGTGTTATATAAGTACTAACTATAATTATTGTCATATTATTTTTCATACCTGGCTCAACTGACACTTCTACTAGAATTAACAAAATCCACATTCCAGTAAACCTCCCACCTAGATCTAATGAAAATCAATTAAGTGTTTATTAACCCTGACTGAGTTCTAGGCACTGTGGTAGCTTATGGGCTATAAAGGCAAAAAATATTTACCATCAAATAACTTAAATTCTGTCAAGGAATGTAAACTATATGTATATATGCATATGTGTATACATATATATATATGTACATATATACATACATATATATATAAAGTATATGTAAAAATTACTAATAAATACAATAAAATTGGAGGAAAAATAATTATTGATAGCTGGAGTCATCAGAAAAGGCCCTATGGAGGAGATAATGCTAGGATGAAGATCTGAAGGAAATCAAGAATTCCAAGAAATTCCAAGAAATAGAATGAGAAGCAAATGCATTCCAAATGTGAGGGACAGTTTTTGAAGAGGAAAAGAGATTGGGAAATGAAATGTTACTTTTGGATAAAGTTCCTTTTCTGAAAAACCACAAAAGAGAGAACAATAATTATGATATATGATATATAGTAAAATCGTTTATACATTTAGATTACAATTATATAGAACTATATATTTATATAGAATGTTTTGATATTTGATATAAATATGTTCATATTTATATCATGGTGCTGAGTGCCAGGCATAGTGCTTTATGCTCTATAATTATTTTGATGGTTTTTTCCTCTTAACAAATCTTGGGGGAAAGTGCTATAATTATAACCTTTTTTACAGATGAGGAAACTGAGGCAAATAGCAGTTAAGAGACTTGTCCAAAGTCACATTGCTTGTGAGTGTCTGAAGTCTAATCTGAACTCAAGTCTTCTTGATTCCAGACTTAGAATTCTATCCACTGCACTACCATACTATCCTTAGAAAGAATCATTTCACTCATGCCTGGAAAAAAAATGACTATTGTACAGTGCTTGGTACATTTAGTCAGTCATTTTTCATTTCCTGGGGACACACATATATCTAAATGTCTGAAGTCAGATTTGAACTCAGGAAGATGAGATTTTTTAACTTCACGTCAGGCATTCTATCCATTATACCATTTAACTTAAAAGTAGTTAATGAATGCTTTTACATTCATTAATTCATTTTCCTCAATAGCCAAAATGTGAAACTAAGATTATTCTGAGTGACTTGACAAACTTACTATAGCTACCATACCCAATTAGATTATTTTTCTTTAGTTCACAGAGTTTATTAGCACCTAAATGATTGTTCTTTCTGAAAAATGTAACAATTATGTATTTTATTTCCTGATGCAGAATGAAAAAAGAAACAAGAGTAAATATAAATGGAAATTCCAACAATATAAAGGAAAAGCTCCATAAAAAGAAGCTAGATTCATGGAAAACATCCTGTAATGGTCTTGGAGAGCAGATAATGTTAAAATCCTTTTTCTTAAAGTAGAGAAGTATGGAGCCATGAGAATAGAATGGTATACACATTATCAGATATGTCTTGATATTGAATAATTTTCTTACTGGTATGATTGTGTTGTAAGTTAAAGTTCAATTGGAAAGTGGGAGAAAAGGTATTTCCAGATATGGCTTGTGATATAGAAATAAAAATAATCTAAAAATTTATTTGGGGGAGAGGAGTTGTTAAATAAAAACAAAAGCTACTTTTAACAAGTCAGGTTATTCAAACAAGAACTTAATATTACACTCCAGAACTAATTTTTTTTTTTTTTTTTTTTTTTTTTTTTTTTTTTTAAAAGGCTGGGGTTAAGTGACTTGCCCAGGGTCACACAGCTAGGAAGTGTTAAGTGTCTGAGGCCAGATTTGAACTCCGGTCCTCCTGAATTCAAGGCTGGTGCTCTATCCACTGCGCCACCTAGCTGCCCCCGTCCAGAACTAATTTTGAGTAATTTTGACAAAATTTTAAAACTAGGCTTTGCAATTAAAATATCTACAAACGTTTAATTGTAGGTGAAAAATCAGATTTTTTTTTTTTTTTTAAATAAGAAAGAGCAACATGCCTTCAAATACCCCTTATGCTTTCCTTGAGTTGTGGGCTTTGTGGATTGTTTTCTATAATATTTGGTTGCTGTGACTCTTTTTTTTTTTTCTGGGATAATATCAGATTCAGAAGCTACTAAATGAAGAGTTAAACATTATATACATTATCAGTATTACATTTCAGCTTTCAGCACAACAGGAGTAATTACTGGGAAAGGGATTTTTTTTTCCTACCCCATAGGCTATCTTCCACTCACATACTAAGCAAACTTCACACATCTCTACAATAAAAAGGAAGAGAGGCAAGGGGGCCATATATACTGTTCTGGTGCTATATGACATCTTAAAATACTGTGATTGGAGTCATTTCACACGGGGTAAGATATTTTAAAAAATGCGTTCACTGGAGAAGAAGTTTGTGGGACCATAAAAAAAAAAAAAGACAATTGTGGGGAATGAATTAATTCTTATGCATGCCACTTTAACTTAGTTCATTAACATATCACATCATCTCATTTTGTTAATTACATATTGCCCAAGTCCTCCAAGTTCTGTTCTGTGATTATTTAATGACCTCTTTCTCTTTTTTAACCTTTTAATCTTTTACATGCCTCCCTCCAGCCCCCCAAACCCTATTTCTGCATCATCTGTCTCTATACTCCCCATTCAGGTTGTCTCTGTACACTGTGACATTTATTTCTATACTCCCTATGTTTATTAAACTATGAATGAAGCATTATTTTCCCCTTGATTCATCATAATTTTTCCCAGTGAGTATCTGAAAAATGGGCACTTACATAATATAGTAGATAAAGGGCTTCAATTCAGGAGAAACTGAGTTTAAATCTGGCCTCAGATTTATTAGCTGTGTGATCCTAGGTAAGTCAATTACCATCTCAGTTCATTTTACTTCTTTTGTGGGGAGAGACTTCTTTATTATTGGCTCACAATAAACCAATTAACAATTTAATAAATCATTTAGCAATTCATGTTTCCTGGATTCTGTTCTCTGAAATTTAGAGGATAAAATTTACTTAAAATTATAATAGTATAAACTCTTCATTTTTACAGGTGAGAACTGATTATACTAGAAATGTTAAGGGACTTTCCTGGTACCTTAAAAGTAGTTAATTTTAGAGCCAACATTAGAATTCAGAATTTTTGAGCTCCAGGTTAGTGTTCATTCTACAATAACACACTATCTCATGGTAAGCGTTACTCTTTTTTCTTCCCTTCCCTCCTGTCTTCCTCTCTCTCTATTTCCTTCCCTCCTTTCTTTTCTTCTTTCCCTCATTTTCCTTCCTTCCTTCCTCCCTTACCTTTGTTCCTTCCTTCCTTCTTTCTTCCTTCATTCCTTTTTCTTTTTTTTTCAATTTAAGGTACTTAATTCTTCAATTTGGCCTTAAATTCGTAGACCAGGGATTGGGTGAAGTGCATCTGGTGAAGTAAAATCTAATTTTGAGAAAACCTCGGTGGGCCCAATGAGCCTTTGGTACTGTACCCAAGTAATTATATTGCAAATAGCAAAAATTCCCTGAGAGGTATATAGTGTTCTTCAGCTCCAATTGTACCATTGCCTAGAACTCTTTATCCTAAAATAGTTACCCAATATATTTCCTCTGAACTCCCATTCTGAATTTTTCCCTGGTTTATTAATAAGCAAGAAACAAAGAAACAATTGAAGATGAAATATTTATGTTACTAATCAAGATGATTGAAATGGGAATTCTCTGAACAGCAGCAAGTTTTGGATTAGCAACTTAAAAATCTGCTCTTCAAACAATAGAATCTGTCCCAGATGTGAGGAGATAGATTACTCAGAGGAAAAAGAGGGGGAAAGAAAAAAAAAAATGTATCTGGCTCACTAAAGGAGTTGAATTTGAAAATTGCTAAGAGATCCAAAGCTGGGAACATTTTTGAATACATATTTTATTTCTAAGGTGGGTGGGTAGGTGTGTGCAGTAAGTAAAGAATATCATGGCAATATCTTCTAGTTTCAGTGTCCTGTTAAAATACAAGTTGAGGGACCTTTGGAAAGAAGGAAATGAATCAGTAAGTCAACTTCTTTGGGAGACTAAAACACTGAAATCCAACACAGAGCAGAAAAAGGTTAACAAAGAAGGAGCATTTATAAATGGACAAAACAAGATGTTTGTATATAATTTAAGAATTTTCAAAATGATTATTATTCTCATATTACAGATGCGACAACTGAAGGTCAGAATTTCCCCAAGTACATAGGGCCAAGTAAATGGTACCAAGATTTTCTGTTTTAGAGTCAAAAGGGTTAGACAAAAATCTCTGCTCTTCTCCTACCTGTGTGACCTTGACAACTCATTTAATGTTTCTATACTTCAGTCAATCAGTTAATCAACAGAATTTATTAAAAATCTATTATGTGGCAGGCACTAGACTAGGCCCTAGGAATGTTCTTTCAAGGATTTTAAATCTAATTTGGGGAGATAACATATGTGTGTGTGTTTGTAATAGCTATGTGTGTTTATTTGTGTTATGAATAATACAGAATAAATATGAGGTGATCTCTGAGCAAAAAGAACTAATAGCTGGGGGTATATATATATATATATATATATATATATATATATATATATATATTATATATATTTATGTATATATGTAGAAAGTGGTATCTAAGCTGAGCCTTGAAGGAAATTAAGGGTTCTGTGAGGCAGAGACAACACAAAAATGCATTATAGATATAAGGTATGTCTATACAAAAGTACAGATTTTGAAAATGGAGAGTGTGGCATGAGAACCAAAAAGAAGAAGTTTATACTACACCCTCCCAAAAGTGTCCAGAATATCCTTTGGATATTTTTTTCTTCACCATGTTTCCCATCCAAAAAGAGACCTTGTGATTCACAAAGTCTTGAAAGAGTGCTATATGTACACAGGCTTCTACAAAAGAAAGTTATATATATATATATATATATATATATATATATATATATATATATATATATATATATATATATATATATATATATATATATATAAATGTTGTGACCCTGGATATCTTAGAAACAGCCGGAGTGTCAGGATAAGCAAAAGTCTTTATTCTTGGTCTTCTGGGGTCCCAGTCAGGGGATTAGATGTCACAATCTCCACACCTCCTTCTTCTCTCTCCACTGCCAAAAGAATGATCCTGCCTGTCCTACTCCACCCTCTCATCTCTTTTTTCCTTCTTTGTCCACACCCATAGATCCAGCACAGAATAGTTGGGGAGGGTCATTCTCCAAGCATATGTTAATAGAGAATTGTCCAATTGGTAATTAGCCCTAAGTGCTAGGTTACCTTGCATCTGCTCAGTTCTAGCCCTTTACATATATATTTGGTCTGAATAGAAAGAAAATGGTTACATTTTTCTCTATTATAAAGGATATTGGGGGCAAAATATAAAATACAAATAGGAGTAATCTAACTCAGAAAAAAAAAACAGTAGCAAAAAAAAGTGTCCTGTTATCTTCTTTGGATGGCAAGAAAATAAGCAATGGGATGATGAAATATTAGAGAACTTAGCATACAATAGTAATGATTAATGAAGTGAAAAATGTGTAATGAGGAGAGAGATTGGGATAGAAAGCAAAGGGGAAGTGTTATATTGATTATTCAGTGTCTGCTTTTAGTAAATAAAGGTCATCCTTAAAAGTCTCCAGATTTCTGAAAGTTCTTTGGATTTTGGAGAAAAGAAACAAGTGATTAATATATTTATACATCTGAGGAAAGGGAATGGTGACATGATGAATCAAACTCAGAACTTATTTGGGTTGCCAAGCTTTTCTTTTGTTTTTTTACTTTCCTTTGTATTTTATTTCATTCACTTTCACAGAACAAACCTTTTAAATTGCTAATTTTCCCTAATTTGAAAGAAACACAACAATAAAATAGGTGAGACCTAGAATAGAATTAAAAATAAATTAAAAACACTCCCAACAAAACTAATTTTCAAATAGCAACTGATTATGAGACTCCGAAATTCACAAAGGACCTCCAAGAACTTCATTCATCTATAACCAGATGACTCAGTGGATAAAGTGTTCAGACTGAAAGATCAGAGATCTGAGTTCAATCAGTAGATCCTTATTAGCTGTGTGATTCAGGACAAATCACTTAACCTCTATTACCTTAATCCTTTGGAGAAGTAAATGACAAACCACCCCAATATCTCTGCCAAGAAAGCCCCACATTCTGTATTGGCATACTAGGTCCATAGATTCACAAATAGGTAAACACAACTGACCAAGAAAAGAAGATATATAGATATAAAGATATTGAGATAGATATATAGATATAGATCTATCTTGAGAATTCCACCAGTATTATCAGACATCTGCCATATCTCTACCTGTTAATATATCTACCACATCTAATTCATCATATCCCTCTAAAATATATACTTCATCCCTAATTTCTCTCCTTCTATTTATAGCCCTATATCTTCCTAATTATCCAGGATAGAAAACTCAAAATAATATTTGACTTTGCCCTCTTTCTCATTTTCCCCCTTATTTCTACTCAATTGTCAAGTCTTGTCAACTTAATCTTTCCATTATCACTTGCATTCTTTCTATTCTGATATCATTGACATCACCCTAACTCAGGATGAAATCTCTTCTTATGTAATAGTCTCACATTTGTCTTTTTGTTCCCATCCTATCTATTTTACACAATTCAACAAGAACATTTTAAGTCTTTAATTTTCTAAACACTATAAATGGATGTGATAAAAATATATATTTTTTTGTTTTCCTCCTGAAATTTATATTTTACTAGAGGGAAAAAATAAGGAAATACAAATTAAATTTAAACATTTGTGTAGAGCAAAACAACTAGAGAAAACAAGAAAGGTCTATTAAAAAGATGAACTTTAAGCTGAGTTTTAAAAGAGTATTAGGATTGTATTTTGTTTGTTTGTTTTTCTGAGGCTGGGGTTAAGTGACTTGCCCAGGGTCACATAGCTAGCAAGTGTTAAGTGTCTGAGACCAGATTTGAACTCAGGTCCTCCTGAATTCAAGGCTGGTGCTCTATCCACTGCCCCACCTAGCTGCCCCGAGTATTGGGATTGTAAAAGGCAAAAAAGAACATTGCAGGAATTGGCAACCAGCTTGAATGGAAGTCTGAAATTAAGAGGTGTAATGGTGTGTACAAGATTTAACTAAAAAGCAAATTCAGTTGGAATTTGCAGTGCATAAATGAGAGTAAAGTGAAATCAATCAAGATTTGTAGAGGGCTGAAACTCTGAAAAGGTGTTCTTGAATCAGAGAGCAGAGCATTTAAGTTTAATTAGCTATTCTATATGAGATAATGGTTCTATATACATATATTTAGAAGAGATGGTGATGTATTAGATTTCTTCATAATTGCCTCTTGCTGAATGTGTGATGGTGAGATAATCTTAGGGAAGGATTGGAGGGCTGAGGGAGAGAGGTCAGGGTCACATGGCTGCAGAATGAAGAAGGGAGCCGAGCGACTCCAGACTCCAGACTCCAGAATCCAGGATACATCTTTGGCAAGCCACATGGCAGCTTTCCTGCCTCCTTTACTTTCCCCTCTAAAGACCAAGGATGTTAATTGATCCTGCAAGAACTTGAGGCCCTCCAGAGAGTTCGCCTGGATTTTATAAAGAATGTCAGTTGAAGCTAGATTATGGAGGACTTTACATATCAAAGAATATTCCAAATTGAGAATCCAGATCAAGTCATTCCTCTATTTTGAAAACAAAACAAAAAAAAACAAAAAAAAACAACAACAACAACAACAACAACAACAACAAAAAAACCCTTCCATAACATCTCATTACACATGGAATAAAATACCAATTTTGTTTTTCCACCCTTCACCTGAAATTTATTTCTGACTGCCTTTCAGCCTTATTTCATGACTTTATAAATTTTATCATCCAACAAATCTAATGTTTACCCTTTCTTTTAAAGGACTTGTAAACTCTTATTCTGCTCTCTCCCACCTACATTTTCATTTTTGAGCATTATCCAAATGCCTTCTATTGACTTCAACTATATTTCTATGTAAAAGTCAATTTTTTTCTTCATGGCAAAACTCTGGCTTGAATTTTTCAATGAAATTTCCCCCAGAAACCTGTTTCTTTCTGAGTAATTTCAGTACTGGGGAACTGATAAAGAGAAAACACTTATCCTCTCTATGTTCAGTAGAGGACTGGGTTAGAATGATGTGGAAAGAATTTATACTGTTATAGGCAGTTACTTACAAAAAATAAAAAAAAAAGTTTTGCTTGTTTTGCTACAAGGAAGGGTTCAATGGGGAAATGGCTTATGTAAAAATGAAGGGCAACAATAAAACTTCTTTTTATAAAGCTAAAAAAGAAAAGAAAAGATTCTTTATGTAATACCACCTGACAGTGGCTAGTCCCTCAAATATTTCAAATACTTTTAGTTCTTTTATTTACACTAATGTCTTATCCCACTCTTCTTCCAACCTCCATATAAGTTTGTAAGTTTTTTGAAGGCCATATCTATGGTTTACTTTCTCTTTCTAATTTAAGTATCTAAAAGTATGCCCTATTTGTTGAGTTATATTTAAAGTTTGAAAAGGAATCTCTAGCTGATTTTCATATATTTTAACATTATTTTTGAAAATGTATACAAAAGTATATTTTATCTTCCTCCCATTATTCCCTCCATTGAGAAAAAAAAAAGGGAAGAAATAAAAAAAAAATCCATCTAACAAATATGTATAGGAAAACAAATTCCTACATTTACAAATATATATTTGTATCTTCTGAAATTGTGACTCATTGAATTTTAGACCAAAGTTATTTTAGAGATAATGTATTACAAGGAAAGTGAGTCCCAGGAAAAAATTATGATTTTTCTAACTTCATCCAACTGGTAGAGCCAAGAGTAGTCCTGGTTTCTTTCTACCATGCCACACTGTACCATCAGGCTTCATGATATTTTTCTTTTAAGTTATCTGCAGTTTCCAAACTTATTTCTGTTTTACAGACTGTTTGACTTAACCAGGTGAAATATGCAAATGTGACCATGAGGTAACTTCCCTGGTCTGACAGCTACTCTACCTATCCTGTTCTCACTATAAAAGGTCCTTCCATTCAGGATATATTCATTTGGTATAGATGAGATTAAATCTCAGAAGTAGCCCTCCCTAAAGAAAAGGGGATTAAAACTTTTCTCCCAAAAATCTTCAAAGAACTTTTCTCTGATGCTGTCTAAACTTTCCACAACTTGCTCAACCATTGCCAAGTTTATTGATATCCCTTCAATTTTCAATTCTTTGTGACCTTAAAAAGATCTGGCATAAATATTTTTGTAGATTGGTTCTTTTGTTTGGTTTTTGGGGATCTAAATCTAATAGAGCTATTTCTAAGTCAAAGGTTATGCATAGTTTTCTAGTACTTTGAGCATATAGCCAAATTTTGTTTTTTTCATAATGATTGCTTCAAGTCACAACTCCATCTATAATGTATTAATGTGTCAATATTTCCACATCAATATCCACATATTTGCCACTTTCCTTTTCTGTCATATGAAACAATCTAATAAGTATAAGGTAATACCTGACAGTTGTTTTAATATTTATTTCTTTAATTAACAATAATTTAGAGCATTTTTCATATGTTTATATATAGCTTTGATTTCTTCTTTTAAAAACTGCCTGCTTGTATTCTTTGACCATTTTTTTTTAATTGGAGAATGGACATTTTTAAAATATAAATTAGATTCAGTTCTCTATATATTTGATAAATGAAAACTTTATCTGAAAAATCAGCTGATTTCTTGCTCTCCAGTTTCCTAGTTTCCTTCTAATCTTGGCTACATTGATTTTGTTTGTGCAAAACCTTTTGAATTTCATGAAATCCAAATTAACTATTTTATTTATCATGCTCTTGGGAGGTAAATACTTAAAACTCATTAAAAGTTAAAGCAATTTATGTGTCTTTTGACTAGGCATTTAAATTAAATTTTCAATATTTTGTTATATATTAATTTAAAAATGGCTAGACTTGGGTCTTTTTGTCAAAGGTCATTTTCTCTAACACCACTAGTACAACTTCCAGAGTCTTTCTTCTCATTAGCCCCAAATATCCAGACTTCTCATATTCATATCTTGTAAAATTGGACATGTCCATCTTCATTCCCATAAGGTCATAAAAATTAGGAAACACACCTAGGGTCCCATGTATAGGTTTATTTGGCATTTATTATTTTTGTAGATGTTCCCATGTTGCTTTGACTGAAGGCTAGCCCTTATCCATTCTTCACTGAAAGTGTCACAGATACATAAAGTTAACTAGAAAGTTGTGGGTTTTTTGTTTTGTTTTTGTTTTTTAAGTGAGAGAGAGAGATGCAAGGGGATGTTGTTGTTCTTTTAACAAGACACAATATTCTGCCTCTTCAACATTGTTAAAAGGCAAGGGTACCAAGGCACCATTCAGATTTTGACAAATCTTGTCATAGCATGGCTAGAAGCATAAAGAAATTTTGTTATCATAGATGTGATCAAATACAGGATCACACATGTGCCTCCATTCCCTGGAAATTTCCAGGGATACTTTGGTTCATAATCCTTGGGATAGTCCAATAGGCCATTTCAATATTTGGTACAATAGGAAATGTTTCTCTCTTGGCTTTCTTTTTTTGTCAATACCTATTTAAAATTCTACCTACTACAAAATGTTTTTTCCCTATCCCCCTTAATGTTACAGCATCTTAACCTTCTTGATTACCATCATTTGTAGAGCTCTTACTTGTATGTGATTGTTGGTTCTTTGTATTGATTAGAGTACTTGAGATCATTATCTTGTTTTGTTTTGTTGTTATTGTTTGTTAGTTTTATCCAAGTTTGGCATTTTAACTATAGGATTATAATATTTTTTGTTGTTTTTCATATCAAATTTTGTTTTACTTATATGAAGCTTATGTCGGTCCCTCCTCCCTTTTTCCCTCTCTTGTTTTATTTGTCTTTTTTCTCCTTTATATACTCTAGAATCCATCTAACTTGATCTATCTGCTATTTCTGGAAAAAGATACTGTGCTTCAAGACTCCAAGAATTAGTATTACAAGTTTTCAAGGCCTGGACTATTATGCTTCCCTACCTTCATCTTCCCTGGTCTCTTTCAAAACTCAGCAGAAATTCCACCTTATTCAGAAATCTTTTCTGTCCCCTGTCCCTAAATGTTTTGCCTTTTCTCTAAGACTGCTTTCTATCTAATCTGTATATGTCTTGTATGTAACTAATTATTTATTTGTTGGCTTCCACATTATAATAGGAGTTCTTTAAGTACAGGGTCTGTGATTTTGCCTATCTTTATATCCATAGCCTTTAAGGCAGTGTCTGCTACTTACTAAGGGCTTAATAAATACTCAATGACTTGCTTACAGCATCCAAACTGAACTTAAGGCTTGAACATTTGAAAACAAGGGTATTACTTTACATTCATCCTTACTATCTTTAAGCTCACTCAATTTGGGTGATACTTTTGAATTGATAATTTATGAAATTATGAAATGGAAGTGAGCATACCTATTTCATGGAAAGATCACATCTAATAATGGAAAAGGGTGTAGCAACAACACTTCAATTAGGCACGGAGAATCTGGAGAGAATAAAAAGCACAGAAAGTATAAGGACAAGCAGCAAAAAGGTATGGGAACAGGGATGGGACAGTGAAAAAAGTTAGGTAGTATGGGGAATAGGATGGGGAGGGGAAGAGGTGGAAAATAGTGTTCACATAACAATGGATTAAAAACTGGGAGCACTAGAATACATGGATTCCATGGAGATGAAAGAGAACTGAGGATATGGAGATTTTATTGGGATTTTTTTGGGAAAAGAATATCTTGTCTCTGTCTCCAGGAATTCAGCTCATTTAACATACACAAATCATTTTAAAATGTTGATAAAACTCTAAAGCTAACATGTTTACATCATATCAAAATTATCAATAACATTTGGGATTCTGCTAGTTTTACTGTGGATATCTATAAATAGTCTGAGAATTATAAATCATAGAACAAAAAGGCCCTACAAAAGAGTCTAGATGTCTTTCTTTGATTCCACACTTATTTTCAGGATATGAATTTTGGTTAATAAATATTTTTTTAAAATTATATTCATTTGATATTTTGGATGGTTTATAAATCACTGCTTTATTCAGTTTCCTCATCTGTAAAATGAACTGGAGAAGAAAATGCCAAATCACTGCATTCATTATCATTGCCAAGAAAAACCCCATTTAGGGTCACATAGAATTTCATGACAACTACTGAATGATAATAACAAATTATAGCACTGATAATAACAATAAAATGACAAAAATAATTTGTGTTTATTTTTTAAAACGGTAATTGAAGGTGAGCTTTTATTTTTAGTCATAGAGAAATACACCAATATCATCCCAAAAGAATAAGTCATCCTTACAGATGCTCCTAGCATGATGCATTTGATCTGAGTTTAAGTCTCCCTGACATAGCTCAGAATATGTTTTATATGGAATTAAATTCTTTATCTGGAGTCCAGCTCAGCAAATGGATCATATATTAAGAGATGACATGCAATAGATTTATATGACAGAGGACAAATAATCATAAAAGTCACTTCATGTATTAGAGAAAACTTTCATTTACTTTGTACTTTTATAAATTCTAATGAAATTCACTGTTTTGCAACAACATCTCAAAATTAATACAATCAAAAGAGAGCTTATTGTCATTAAACCCATTCTTTTTCTAAACTTCCTTTTTTATTTTATTTTATTTTATTTTATTTTATTTTATTTTATTTTATTTTATTTTATAGTACCACAATTTGTCTGTCTCAGGTTGGAATACCAGTTACATCATCAGCTCATCATTCTAATGTATTTCATATATTCAATCAACCGCCATATTGTTACTTTTCAACACAATATTCCCCACTTAAGCCCTTTTTACTATGCTCACACAGCCATTACCCTAGTACAGTTTCTTAACACTTTTCTCTTGTAAAATATAATAGTCTTTTAATTGTTACCTCTGGATCAAGCATCTATCCATTCCAATTTATACCCAACAGATAAGAAAATATTTTTTTCCAGAGAAACAGGTCTGATCATGTCATCTTCCCCACCCAACAAACTTTAATATCTCCCTATTTTTACTAGTAGTGGTAAAATAATTAAAATAATGAAGATAACAATGAATTATTAAATGATGGCATTGTCCAGAGCATTGTGATCTAGGTATACAGATAAAAAAAAAAGCAAAATTATTCCTCTTTTTGAATAGCTCACAATCTAATAGAGGTTTCTTCTACAAGATAAATGGAGTATACAATGACCTTTAGGGTGCAGCAGCATCCTAGATAAAAGTGTTATTTTCACTGATAAAATGATACCCATTTCTAATGCTGAAAAAAAAATGACAACAATAAGGCCTTTCATGCCTTTCATTGTTGTAAGGGTCACTGGTTCAATTAATTAATCAATTAATCAACTAGAGACTTGTCTTAGGAGAGAGAAAGGACAAACCCAGTGTTGACTATAAAACAATGTTCCCAAGGGAATGCAAAGGTGAACAGTTCTAAGTAAGTTTATATAGATTCCAAAGCAGAGTCCCCATTCACTCCATGGTTCTTCCCTCACATTGGCTGGGCTTCAGAGCTTACAAGAGAACAAGAGAAAAGGACATGAAACAAAGATGTTTGCTGCCCCCCCCCCCCCCCCCCCCCCCCCCCGACTTCCCCCACCAAAGAAGGAGGTTAGGGCCCAGAGAGGGAGCAAGGTCTGGTCATACAGGATGTGGTGCATCATCCTTCTCTTATCTTGAGTCACAAGGGAAGGTGTGGTATAAGAATATATAAATGTACTGAGGAGACTTCAACATCTCAGGCCACCATCCCAGATTCCAAAAGTCAGTCCCTGCCCCCAAGGAGTTCGCATTCTCATATTCTATTGGGGGAAGATTACCTCCACCCTTGATTATTCTTTGTTGTCCTTGTGGGTTTCAATTTTCTAATTTAATTTTCATTTTTCCAGTATAATTTTCATAATTATGAAAACTAAAAAAATCCATTTATCACAATGATAACAGGTTTCTTTTCTTTGTCTTCAGTAGCTTTAGTTGGTGAGGAGATGAAGCCTATAGCAACTGCAGATATAGTAGCCAGGCAACAACTCCCCCAGGGACTGTTTTCCTTACTTTTTGATTTTCCAGGGCTCTTGGGGCTATCGGGTATCATTAAAGTGGTAGGGATGGATTGATTTGCCTGGAATATGTTGCATTTTGTGATGATGATGATGATGATGATCATACTGCATTACAATAATTCACATTTATATACTTCTTTAGGATTTACAAAATATCTTACTTTTATTATATAACTTGATTGACTATACTAACCCACTAATAGGATGCAAACTCCTTATATTTTGGAAATTTCACTTTTTTTCCCTCCTGTATTTCAAATGTCTATCATAGTACTTAGGACATTACAGCTGCTTAATAATTGCTTTTTGATTGATTGATTTGTTGGGGGTAATTGAAACACACCATTTATGTTCCCATTTATGTGTTCAATCCATATCACCATGTAATATGAGTACCCAGTTATATACTTTGCTTCTCCTTGTAGTATCGAACAGTTTGAACATCAAAATGATGAGAGTTAGGAAAGGGGGAACCTTTTTTGGTTTGGTGCAAGGATACATCGTTAAATGAAGTCTAGTGATGATGCAGAGTCCCCTGTAAAGGAATTTACAGGCCTGAAACCTAGATTGATAAAAAAAAAAAATGTTTATTTGGGGTTTGGAAGTAAAGGTAAAGGGGGAAAGACGCCAGGGCCATAGGTGGTCTCTGGGCAGACAGGAACCTTTACATGACTGGAAGGATACCATATTTGCAGGGCTCCTGCAAAGAGTAGACTTGAAGGGTTTCCCATTTTATAATCTTGAAGGTGGGTGGAGTCCCAGACTCCTGGCTGATTTGAGCCAGGGTTAACTTTGAATAGAATTCAATGAGTTTTTAGATAAGGAAGAAGCTGTTTATGGGGGTTGGGGGAACCTGAGCAAATAGTGGGGGGCTGGTTAGCTCAGATCCAGTGGGGGCTGGGAAAGCCCGGATGACCAGGATTTATAAATCAAAGGTCAGCCATGGGGGTTGGGGATCAGAAAGGAGTCTTAAAGGGACCTCAACGGCCATCAAGAATATGTTAGAAAAAATGCTAAACTGAAGGCTTAGTAAGGTATTTCAAATTCCACTTGGGACACTACTTACATAACCTTGGATATGTCATTTAAGAAAGATTAGCTTTTGTTTCTCCACTTTAAAATGAAACTTCATCAACAATAATTTGAGAGCTGGAGAGGATTATACATGGCCTATTAGATGTAAAGCTGGAATAACATTTGAATGAGAAATAAATCTTTAAGAGTAGATTCTTCCTGTACTGTGATATCAGGAAATATTTAATGTCTGCACATCCTGTCTTAACTTAGTTTGATTTTTGGGACATGAAAAATCACATTCTCCAAATAAAATCTTTCTTCCTCTTCTGGTTAATCAAATATACTGATAAATTGTGACTGAAAAGTAACAATAGCAGTAGAAAGCTTTAAAAACCAGGAAAAATATATATATATAATATCAAGATTCAAGATTCATAAACTAATTTGTCTTTAAGAATATTTCTTACAAAGTAAGCTTACTGAGACATTTCTTCAGTATTGTCCATTTTGTGGTGCTTCAGAATTAAATTGTATTATTTTTTTTTCAATTTATATCAGTGTTAGTATAGTCTTTTAAAAAAATTAGTATAGTCCTTTTTTTTCAAAGAAAATATTTAATGTCTATAAGTTCAAAGATTAATAGTAATTGTGGTGGACTGTATGTGTCCCAAATTTAAGATATATTTTTGTCCTCCAGATGTGCCTTTTGTTTTGAAGTATTGAAAATAAATAGAATATTATTTTAATTTTACCCTGTACAAAGTATTTGTTTATATAAAGATTGCTGAGATCTTGTCAGACTATATTATTGTAGCTTGTCTTTTTAAAAATTTTTCCTACCTATGGATCTCTACTTATTTAAAAAAAAAAATTAAGTTAGGTGGTATAGCTAAGTGGTATAGCAGATACAAGTCTTGAAGTCAGGAGGACCTGAGTTCAAATCTGGTCTCAGCTATTTAACACTTCCTGGCTGTGTAACCCTGGACAAGTCACTTAAGCCCAAATGCTTCATCAACAAATAAATAAATAGATAGATAAATAGCTAAACAAATAAATAAATAAAATAGTAAGTTATTAAAAAAAAAACTTAGAGAAAAAAAGTCTTAATATCCTTCTTTGTTCAATGAAATGATGGTCCTGTTTACAACATTATGAAACCTTTAAAAAATCACTTAATCTTCCTCATTCACAAAATGAAGAAATTAGAGTAGATGATACCTTCCAGTTCAATATATGATCTTATTATCCTTCCCTTTAGAGAGAAATAGTTGGGTTCAGATGTACATCAATGGAGGAAACTCCTACTTAAGTGAGACCATAAATACTTTGGAGAATTGAAATCTATTTTTAATTACTAATTACAAAGAGAAGAACATAAAGATAAAGGCATCTTTTTTCTCTAATTTATCACTGAAGTAGTGAATTTTCATAAGATAATGTCTGAAATTATAACCTGTTACAGACTCAAAAATCATTCTGGAAGGTCTGGAAAATAGCCTTTGCAATACTTTTTGAAATGGAAGACAGTCTTTGAACAAAGACTTCTATGAAAAGAACTCTGTCAGAAATGAAATCAAAGACTAAAATATAATTGACTGGAACAAGCAAACAAGGTGTCTTATCTTCCTTTTGATTGAAATATTATTTCATGTTCAATGGAATGACTGGGAAACCAAAAGAGGAAACTTGTGAGAATATCTATTTAGTTTTCTGAAAGCCAAAACAGTATTGTTTGGAAACCTTAATTTGTTTTCATTCTCTCAGAATATCCTGATACTGCCTATGAGTTCCATAATGTAAAAATAAGATTATAGGAAACAGTAGTATCTATCAATACAAGCAAAAATTAAAATCATAAGGGCTGAGATTTTTCATGTCTCTTGAAAAGTTTCTTTTAAAAGTTTCAGTTATGTTCCTTCATCTTTCTGTGTGAAACAAAACTTACTTAGAAGTATGAACTTCTTTATGACTGTTCATAACAGTACATATTTTCTCTAGCCAATTTCAAAATTCTTTTGAAAATTTGATGTTAAAAGTTTTCATTCATTTAAAAATTATCTCATTCATTATTCTGTTACGTTTTCCTCTTTTTAATATGTAAACTTAAACCTGGTAGGTAACTAAATAAACTATTTGTACTTTGAAAAACTTCATTTTAAATTCTCCAGAGTACGATACTTTTACTGCTAATAGGCCAATGCAGGACAAGAAACAAATCTAATCTTCAAGGAAGAAAAGATATTATTATTTCTTGGGAAGTTTCCAATCTCCAGAACTGAATAAATATTCAGCCCACACAAAGAGAGAGGCAAACCCTGCCAAACAGCCAAGATTAAATGGAAGGAGTTCTCAAACCAAAAGAAGAAGCAGAATTAGGAATGAGAGGGAGATGGGCTGCTCAGAGGGAGGAGATTGGACCTGGCCTTAATGACTTCAATGACATTACAACATATATCATTAAGTATTTGCAGATAACCTTATTTATGAATTTGATAGACCTTCCAGGAGAGAAGACTAGAAATAACAGAAGCCTAATTTTTACTTTTAACCTACTCTAAAAAAAATATTAAACCTTGTTTTTTCTATTCTATTTATATATATACATATATATATGTGTGTATATATATATGTATATCTATATCTATATACACATGTGTATATTTGTATATCTTTCTATATCTAGCTATTTTTCTTTATAGATAACTATTTAGATGTACACACAGACATGGAGAAATGTAATCATAGGTATTTTGATGGTCTTTTTTATTATATTCATGAGTCTATTCTTGCTGAAATAGCAAATGGAAATTGGATGGAATATTAATAGAAAAATGAAGAAAAAGTTAAAGAATGGATTCCTGATTTGTATTTTTGTACCTTTCATTTTCTTTTGGTGCAGCATTTCTCCTGAAGGAAAGCTGCAAGGACCTTGGCCAGGTGTCGTCTAGCTATCCCAAAGCAATCATTACATATGTGTCAAAACAAGGCAACTTCTACTCCTTGTGCTAGCCCAATTTCTTAAATTTGATGTGAAGAATTTCCAGTGCAAAGAGGAGTGACTTTCCCTTGAGCATC
Source organism: Sminthopsis crassicaudata (assembly GCF_048593235.1). Taxonomy (NCBI): domain Eukaryota; kingdom Metazoa; phylum Chordata; class Mammalia; order Dasyuromorphia; family Dasyuridae; genus Sminthopsis; species Sminthopsis crassicaudata. Next base: position 122,798,212 of record NC_133617.1, read on the forward strand.
AGGCCATCCATCTTCTGATACACCTATATTTTTAGATAAGGGGAAGAGCAATATTTATATGATATAGGATTTTTTTTGTGTGTGTGTGTGTAAGGGAAAAAATAAAAATCTCTTTAGCTATGCCATTCTCCTGCCTTAATCCACAGTCTTTTGAGGAAAAAAGAGTTTTGAAGTGAAGGTCTCTTCTGTAATCTTTGACCATGTGCCTCTCCTCTCCTTTTGTACTAGCCTCCATCCAGAGCTTCAATCTCTATTGAGAAAAAGAGTGGTTCTCTCTATTCAATGTTGAACATTCTCATGCCTATTATATCCCAATGATTATGAAACCCTGTAGATCATCATCCAAAACCCATTCCACATTACCTCATCTGATGTCACATTTCCATCCCCCTCAACCTTTGCATGTCAAAATTAAAACTAGATAACACTTCTCCTCCCACTATGCCCCCTGCAATACCTGTCTCACAGGCAAGAAACTTCTATTTGGCTTTTTTTTTTCTTTTTCTTTACCTTCCCTTTCTATTAAGTAGCTATTCTTTTCTTTTTCTTTCTTTTTTTCCCCCTGAGACAACTGGAGTTAAGTGACTTGCCCAGGGTCACACAGGTAGGAAGTGTTAAGTGCCTGAGGCCACATATGAACTCAGGTACTCCTAACTTCCTGGCTGGTGGTCTATCCATTGCACCACCTAGTTGCCCCTAACTAGCTATTTTTGAAATCTGCTTTCCCCAGGTGACATTGCCTCCCTGGCTCCTTTTTCCAGTCCTAGTTGTTCATTTATTTTTCTAGATTCACTGCTCAAGATAAGGGAGTTTGAATATTTCTGTTCCCCATTGATATTTCCAGATTTTTCTCTAACTCCATCATTTAGTAAACTTTCTTCCTTTGAGGTTCATGCTACTCATATTTATCACTCAATCAAAATCATGATAACTATGGTCCATAAACCCCAAGATCAAGCCCCTTCCTTCCTCAATTATATCAATACTTAGTTCATCTTTTTTTCTTCTTCCTCAACTCCTGTGCTTATAACAATAGTAATTTAGCATACATATTGACTCTCTCTTTAATCCTTGAGTCCTGCACAAATATGGTCATAATTTAATTTTGTGGATGTAAAGGGCTAGAACTGAGCAATGCACTTGGATGATGAAGCACGTGAGACTAATTGCCAATTGGACGGTTCCCTATTAACTTGTTTAAGGTTGACCCTCCCCAGCTGTTCTGTGCTGACTTGATTGGTGAGAAAAAGAGAGGGAAGTGACTTGTGTGGGAGGAGCAAGAGAAACTTGGGTGGTGGAACTCAAGCTCACTTGCACTCGTGACCTGGCATTGGAGGCGACAGTAAAGATCTAGAATAAAGACGTTTAGTGATCCTGACTCCTGCTGATTTCTGGAAAGATAGAGTTCCAGCATTTGGCGCCCAACGTGGTGGACGCATCAGGAATTATCAGGTTTTGAAAATATTTAATATTCAGAATTAAGATTCTGAAAGATGCGGTAGAAACGCCACTTAAGAGGGAAGACAGAGAAGCAATATGGACCCAGGTAAATCTGGGATCAGACTCAAGGACACAGCTGAACATAATGCTTATATCAAGAGGTTAAAGAGCCAGATGGAAGATCTTTTAACAAAGATCACCACTGAAAAACAGCAGGAAGCTTGTAATCAAGCTCCCAGAAGGCTATCCCCACACCTATTAGATATAGCTTGGAGAGGGAGCAACCTAGAGCTAATGCGATTGTATGACAGTAGAGAGTATAAAATGCCACAGCAAGAGTTGCTGGAATTGCAGGTTAAACTACAGATGGAGATAGAGAAAGAAGAAAAAGCTAGGTTACTACAGATAGAACAGGAAGAGCTCAAACCAGTGGCAGAAACTAAGGAAGGAAATAAACGAATCACATGGACTTCAGTTGTAGAAATTCTTCTTAGCGTTTTGTTGGTTTACACCACATCGAGTCTGCACTGATTGTGGGGAGAGTCACCACTAATAGCCTCTGCGTTATTGCTATGTGCTTGTGTAATAACTCCCATGCTGATGGGTTTGTGCATACTTGTCTCTAATAAGGCCCTTCAATCCAGAAACCCGCTAGCAAATCCCCACTTCTCTTTGGTGCTTCTCATCTCCCTTCCTGAGATGTCAGGGAGGGCGTGATTATCTCCTTTTTAGTGCTTTCATCTCCCCTCCTGAGAAGTCAGGGGGGGGCGTGATCACCTCCTTTTTGGGGTTCTCATATCCCTGAAAGGTCAGGGATGGCGCGACCTCCTGTGGTCTAAAATAAAAGAAAGCGGGAGATGTAAAGGGCTAGAACTGCACTTGGATGATGAAGCACGTGAGACTAATTGCCAATTGGACGGTTCCCTATTAACTTGTTTAAGGTTGACCCTCCCCAGCTGTTCTGTGCTGACTTGATTGGTGAGAAAAAGAGAGGGAAGTGACTTGTGTGGGAGGAGCAAGAGAAACTTGGGTGGTGGAACTCACGCTCACTTGCACTCGTGACCTGGCGTTGGAGGCGACGGTAAAGATCTAGAATAAAGACGTTTAGTGATCCTGACTCCTGCTGATTTCTGGAAAGATAGAGTTCCAGCATTGATCACCAAAAATGTACCATCTCTTTTCAAGAATTTTCAAATCCCTTTATCCATCCATAAACTCTTGCTTTTAGCCTTTACTTTCTCTTACAAAACCCCTATTCTTGGACTTCATCATGACCTCCAATTGCTTATTTCCTCAATTCTCTTCTACTTAGTCCATTTCCACTGCACAAACGCCTCACTCTTTTTTTTCACAGTTTGATCCCTCAGTGAATTAATTCAACTTTACATATTGCTCCTCTCTTGAATCCTTAGCCACATTAGAATATTGATGAGTCACTAAGTCACTCCCATTATTAGTCACCTTCACCATTTTTTCTGGGCCTATGGCAAACTTATGCAATAAAGCATAATGGCAACAAGGCATAATATAACAAGGCAAGGCATTTAATCCTCTTTACCTCATTTTCTTCATCTCTAAAAAGAGCTGGAGAAGGAAATGGCAAACAACTCCAGTATTGTTGCCAAGGAAATCCTAAATATGGTCATAAGAGTCAGACATGACTGAAATGACTCAACAACAATGATTTCCTTGGCTGAATCTTTTTTCCAATAATGCCCTCTAAATACAGTTGTCCCTCATGGAAGAGTCCTGAGCCCTTTTCTCTTTTCCAACTATACTATATCACTTGATGATCTCATCAGCTTCCACATATTTTATTGCAATTTTTATGCTCAGATCTACCTATTTTAACCACATATGTTAGAGGGGATGATGGGGAAAAGGGAACACCAATGAATTGTTGTTAAAGTTATGAAATGATTAAGACATTCTGAAGAGTGATTTGGAACTATGTCCAAAGGCTATAAAACTGTGCATACCCTTTGATCCAGCAGAGTTACTACTGGGTCTGTATCCCAAAGAGATCATAAAATAGGGAAAAGGATCCACATGGGCAAAAATGTTTGTAGCAGCCCATTTTGTGGTGGCAAGGAATTGGAAACTGTATAGCTGCCCATCAATTGGGGAATGGTTGATTTAGCTATGGTTTATAAATGCAATTGAATATTATTGTTCTATAAGAAATAATGAGCAGACTGATTTCAGAAAAATCTTGATTCATATCAACTAATGCTGATTAAAGTGAGCAGAATCAGTAAAACAATGTACACTGTAACAGTAAGATTATGTCCTGATCAGTCATGATACACTTAGCTCTTTTCAGCAATATAATGATTCAAGACCTTAATACATTTGGAATGGAAAATGTCATCCTCATTCAGAGAAAGAATTATGAAGACTGACTGCAGATATTTTTCTTTGTTGTTGTTGGTTTTCTTAACAGTGATTTCCCTTCTGTTCTGATTTTTCTCTTACAATACAAGGTTTTAATGATTTCACATATATTAATCTTTATCAGATTGCTTGCCATCGTGGAGAGGGGGAGTTAATTGAGGAAGGGGTAAAAAATTGTAATTCATAATCTAACAAAAAATGAATGTTGAAACTTATCTTTACATGTAAGTGGAAAAAATTTAAAAAAAAAAACTACTGCAGGGGAAAAAAGAGATATGTCTATCTTGTCCCATACTCACTAATCTCATATCACCAATTGCCTTTCATATATCTCAAATTGGAAGCCCAGTAATTCCTTGAAATTCAATATCTCCAAAACAAAACTATATCTTTATCCCTGAATTGTCTCCCATCCATACTTTACCTATTACTTTCCCTATTATTATATATGGAAACTTCATCCTCCCAGTAACAATATCATAAATCCTTCTGGGCTCCTCAACCTCTCTAATCCCACTTCCATCCCTGCCAAATATCCAATCTGTTTTCAAGGTCTGTCTTCTTTAGCAATATGCTTCCTTTTTGTCCTTTAATATTGTCACCTCTCTAGTGTAATCTCTCTTATTATCTCATACCTGGATCACTGTATTTATTTGCAGATATATTTGTCTGCCTCAGTTCTCTCTATATTGGATTATTTTTTCAAACACTAAAATGAATTTTCTAAAGAGCACATCTCTTTATGTCAGTCTTCTACTCAGTAAAACCCAGTAATTTCCAATTACCTTTATAATTCAGACCTTCATAAGCAATCCCTTCTCCTACATTTGCAGACTTCTTGCACTTTAATTCCTTCAATGTATTCTTTAATTCACTGAGATTGGAGTCACTGCTGGACTAACAAGACAATCCATCTCTCTACTTTGGGCATTTTGTCTTGTAGTCCCCTGTTTGGAATGCTCTACCTTTTCTGTTACAGCCACTAAACTACTCAGATTCCTTTAAGTCCCAATAAAAATTCATTATTTTTTTTTTTACTGAAAGTCTTCCTTACTCCCTCTTAATTCTAGAATATTTCCTTTACAATTTTTCTTTCTTATTTATCTTCTATATGGTTTGTTTTGTACCTACTTGTTTGGTTGTCTTCCCCCTTACAGTACAAGTTCCTTGAGATTAGGGAACACCTTTTCTTCTTCCTTCAGTACTTACCACAGTGTCTGGCACTAAATAAACACAATAAATGTTTATTTATTAATTGATTCAAATCAAAGTCAAAGTCATCAGTCTCCTTTGAAAACATGTCAGGCAATTTCATCTCAACTGGACAATTCTACATGGTATCAAATTCCACAGTCATAGCTATTCTGATGAATTCGTAAAGCAAGGTCATAATTTTACAACATTTTCCTACAAAATTTGGGAAGATTACTGATACCATAACTACTTTAGGGGCCATTATCTTCCAAAATTAAGGAACAACAATTTTCTTCCACAAAGAAACATGTAACATTTTCTACCTTTAAGTGAAATTCTTCACAGTATGTCATTGAATAGTAGCCATATTGGCAAAATAAATAAATAAATAAAAGCTACCCTAAAATATTGTATATCCACATGAATGAAGCAAATAACCCACGTTTGATTCTACATGTGATTTTCTTTTTTTTTCCACATGTTAAATGGAACATGATACTCTTTGGGTTTCTGTTTCCTCAACTAAAATGAAAAAATGGACTATGACCACTTCTGGCTCTAAATCTGCAGATCTACTGTCTTTGAGGGGGTTGAGGAAGTAGACAAGTGGACCACAAAAGTATGTTTCCCTTAGGTTGGCCTTTCTAACAGTGATAAGGATGACACAACAATAGTCTGGTGATATAGTGTACTTCAAATCCTTATCATGTGGGGAAGGGGCGTCTAATTTTCTCTCCAGTGGAAAACTAAGTACTTCCCATTTTTCCTTCTGTCACAAAGTATGCAGTGCTTTTTATTTTTCTTTTGAAGTAGAGCAAATTCTGCCTTCTTAGTAATAATGTCATTATGTTCAAATTTATTTTTGATTAGTTCCTGTCCAGTGGCTCATGGTTTTCGTATTTTTTTTCTAGCAAGCATATACCCCAGAGTCTGTTTTCATCTTTGGTTCTTGAGTTTTTAGAAAAATGTTGACATTTTTAAAAGAGAGAAGACCAATGATTCTGCTCATGATAAATGTTTTATATGTTTTCGTTATTACAGAGAAGAACTCTAAAGAGAGTTTGCAGCTTTGAGGTATCTAAAATCTTTCTTAACTGTTCCTTAAACTTTGTATTGAAAGGCTAGATGAAATCTGCATGTAATGTAATGAAGAAAAGCCATCTCCAAAGAGCTTTATAGATTTGTCTGAGACTAACTGTACTTCTAAACATTCTACATTAGTAGAATGTATATTTAATTAACATTAGCAACAATGATTAACTGTAATACATAAAATAACTTAAAGTATTACTCATAACATTTATACCAAAGGGCATCTTATTTTCCCATAGTAAAATTCTGTAAGATGTGAATCATATTCAACTTTTCCATGAGTAATAACCAGATTCCTTATACTAATAACAGATTATTGTTTTACTGAATGCACGTATTCATTCAATTATTCATTATATTTATTCACCATCTATTTATGTATATCTATATCTACATAGATATAGATATATCAATATATCAATCTCTCTTTCTATATCTATATATCTCTATCTCTCTCTCTCTCTCTATCTATCTATCTATCTATCTATCTATCTATCTATCTATCTATCTAATTGTCTGTCTGCCCATCTGCCATAAGGTTTAATGCAAAGCCCTAAAGTATATGTTACTTAAAATCATTTTGCTAGATTGGGCATTATGGAAGATTAAATTTTCTTATCTTTACTACTTCTTCCATCTAGAAGTTATGTTGCAACTATCACTTTACTCACTTCTTGTTACACTAATCACAAATGATTTTTTTTTTTGTAAATACTGCATTATGGTAAGGGGAAGATCTTTATAAAACAGTTTCAATATTAAAGATCTAAATCAGTAAAAATATTTATTAGTATTATTATAAAAATTTATTAGACTTTGTAAATAAATCTTGTGGGAGATTAGTGGGAAAAAAGCCAAGAATACCACTTACATGTTCATTAAGATATATGTGAAAAATTGAATCTAAGTTATTAATTAAAGTATAAAGTATTGATAAAATGTCATAATTACAAATATACATAGTCACTGCATTAAATGCATTCCTGTAAAAATATGCACGTTTCTATATCAATACAAACGTATAGTGTTTATTTTTCTAAATAAAATAGAAATAGAGAAAATAGAAAAAAGGAAAAAAGAATTAAAAGGGGATAAAACATAGAGACAGAAAAAGAACTAGAGAAGCAAATTTCTAGAACTTTGATTTTATTTGATAATGATATAGATGAGCAATTCATTTCTAAATGATAGTGTCAGTCTGGATACACTGAAAGAACAGGTACTTAGGCCATAGTTATTTAGACAGTATGTTCCTGAGATAAAATTTCTGTGATTTCAAAACCAGCTATCTATCCAGCCACTATACAATACTATTATACAATATGTATATATATATATATATATATATATATATATATATATATGTATGTATACATATATATGTATATATAAACATATTTATTTATGTATATATAAACATATTTATTTATGTATACACATATGTATTTGCTGATATATTTTCTCTCTCTCTCTCTCTCTCTCTATATATATATATATATGTGTGTGTGTGTGTGTGTGTGTGTGTGTGTGTATAAATATATATATATATTTCTTATATTAGAATATTTTCCACTATGCTCAAATTTCCAGTGAAAGAAGACCAAAGAAAAGCCTTCTCTATTTGTGTTCCTCATATCCTTGTAATTTCTTTGTTCTTTATTTCAGGCAATTATGCATACCTACAACCACCTTCAGACTCTGGGTCCTTTAAAGATATAATCCTTTCAATATTTTATTCTATACTTTCCTTTCTGAATCCCATTATATATAGTCTAAGGAATAAGCAGATAAAAGAGGCTATAAGAGTGGTAATGAGGAGAAAGTTTGAGGGGGTTTGAGGAAGTAGACAAGTGGACCACAAAAATATGTGTCCCTTAGGTTGGTCTTTCTAACAGTGATAAGGATGACACAACATATATGTACATTTTATATATATATATATATATATATATATATATATATATATATATATATATATATATATATATACATATATATATATATATATAAATTATGTATATATATACATATTCATAATATGATATATACTATACCCACTAAACTTATTATAAATGGTTAATGAATTAAATATAGATCATACTTAGAATTAGAACTGTTATTTAATGTTAAAAAAAGTTCCAGATAAAGAAATTAACTTTACCTGTGCAGGTCAACACTTTCTATGATACTCTAATAACAGCCATCATTTAAGATTTGAAAAGTACTCTGTATATATTACCTTTATCTGTCCTTCATAGCCACTCTGTGGGATAGGTACTATTATAATCGCCATTTTACAGATGAGGAAACTGAGACAGGTATTTAGTGACTTATTCAGGGTGATAGAACCAGAAGTCTTTCTGCATTTAGGTAAAAACATTCTATTCACTGAAATATCTAGCTGCCTTTAAGGCATCCAATATTAGATTGTTATCTAGAGCATTGAATCACTAAGTGATATCCCCAGAATCATAAAATTAGTGTATATCATAATAGGACTTGAAGGCATATACAATATGCAAAACAATGGTAAAATGGTCCTTACTGATGTACTTCATACTTCTCATCTATATGCCTTTGTATTGTTCTTCCTTTGTTCTAGAATTTCTTTTCTATTCCCTTCCACCTTTTAGCTCATATGATTTCTTTCAAAACTCAGTTCATATACCAAAATATCTTCCCTGCCATCTCATCCCTCAACATCTAGTTCAGGATTGAGGATCCTTTATATCATAGAATTTTTTCATAGTCTGAATAACCTTATGGATCATTTCTTTTTTTTTTTTTTGATCATTTCTTAAAATAATGTACATTGACTGTGTCCATAATTGATTGAGATCCTAAGTTAAAGGCTAGTGATAATAAAGATGTTTTTTGTTTTTTCCTCCTTTAAGTTAATGAATCTATCAAAAACTATTAGTGAAGTCTGGGTTAAGAACTTATTGATTAGTACCTTTTCTTCTGAGATTACTTTCTGTCTACTTTGTATAGCTATTTAGATGTTTTCTTCCCTATTTGAATGTGAGACCCATAAGAGCAGGAAATGTTTTTATCTTTGTCTAGCAATTAGCATATTATCAGAGTCTATCAATAATCACATGAAAAACGTTCTACAAATCAGGAATAATCAGGATGAAGTAAATTAAAGCAAGGCTGAAGATATACTTTGCACCTATATTATGAGTAAATTTGCCAAAAAATTGCAAGTGTTGGAAGAACTATAGAAAAATAGTCAAACAAATACACTCTTGTGGAACAGTGAGTTGATTCACATTTTGTTAAGAAATTTGAAAATAAATCCCAAATTTGCTAAGCTCTTTTAAAATAAGCACTAAGTAAATGTTAATTATTTTCTTCTCCCTCTTCTTCTCTCTCTTTTTATTGTAAATGATATATTCTTTACCATAAATACCTTATATTCTTTACTAGAGGGATATGACATTTAAACAGAGTACTAAATTAAAAGGTCTAGAGAAATATCATTAGAAAAAAATTAAAGGATAGAAAACTTTCAATAGTAGGTACTAAAAAGTCTTTATAGAGCCTGTGATGCCAAAGCTAAACCTTGAGGGAAGATAAAAAATTCTGTGAATGGCATTATGAATCCTGTCTCTTTTTTCAACACATGAGCTGTCCTTCTCAGGTTAGTGGCATCTATAAATAACTATGACAAACATGCTGTTTCATCCAAATCTTTTTTATTATTATTATTAAAATGATGAACTAAATAAGTTTAAAACTACACATTTAAATTGACTTATAAATTATTATGCTTGTGTGCTATGAATTCAATTGATCCTGAATTCATCTAACTGTTTTGTTGTCTAATCTACATCATTCTTATTTATAAAACTAGAATTTTGTCAAATGCTTTCCCCAAATCTCTGGAAATCATGCATATAGCATTCCTTAGCAGTCTAAAGTGAAGAAAATCTAAAATTCTTTACAACCTAGTGCTTCCCCACCATTATTACCTTCTTATTCCCATTCCCTTATGTGTATTTTGCAGTCAGTCATATTCACTTTCAATTTCTTAAATGTGATACTCTCTCTTCATTTTCTTTGTCTTTACAATTTATTAGACATCACAGAGAATTTGTTCAATAATATGCATAGCTGGGGCAGATCCCAAACTTTTAAAGTGACGTGGACCCAGGATTCAAAAAGAGAGGAGGCCAAGAAAAGAATAGGTGGAAGGGAGAATTGAAAGAAATAAAAAGAGTTAATAATTATACATTGCTTTAAGATTTACAAAGTATTTGCAGGCATTATTCCATGATATCTTCACCATGACCCTGGGAAGTAGATATTATTATTATGCCTAGTCAATCAATAAATATTTATTAAATGTTTTCTATGTGCCAAACACTATGGGTATTTCTGTGCACCTGCATGCCTTTGCATGTGGAACACTGCGCATGAAAAGAAAGATTAATGAGAGTCCATATTCTTAAGGAGTTCACAGTCTAAGGTGGGAAACAACATACAGACCACTATGTACTGCAATTATGAGGGATTGGGAAAGTTTCCATGAAGTAGGTTTTCTCTAATAGAGAATAACAAAACAAAACAAAACAAAACAGAAATTAGGAGAAGGAGATGAAGAGAAAGAGCACTCCAGGAATGAGGTAAAAACACTAAAGTGCTTGGAATCAGAAGATGGATTTGAGGAAATAGTAAGAAGGCAAATGACATCAGATAGAGAAGTACATGGCATGGAGGAATATAAAGGAAAAGAAGATTGGAAAGGTAAGATTGGGGGAAATAGGTTATGAAGGGCTATTAATATCAATAAGAGGAAAATTAATCTTTCATTCTGAAATTAACTGGAAAGTATTAGAGTTTATTAAATAGGGATGATCTGAACTTGAGGAAGATCACTTTGATTTTCCTCCTGGGATAGGAAGGAGCTTGTAGCAGGAAGACTAATCAGCAGGCCATTGCAAAAGTCCTGGCACTCTGAAAGGGTGATTAAAATGTTTAAGAAGAGGAGAATAAATGAAAGTTTTTGCAAAGGTAAATTTTACATGCCTTGGCAACAGGTTAGATGAGGATGGGGTGAAACAGAGAAGAAGTCTAAAACATCTAGATTGCTTATCAGGGAGAATGGGAAGATGGTGTTTTCTTTGACAGTAATAGGAAAATTGAAAAGGGAGGGAATTTTTGAAGAAATGGAAACAGAAAGAGACTGTCTGGAATCATACAACTGGTAAATAGATTTGAACTCAGATCTTCCTAACTCCAAGGCCAATACACTGTCTATTATAATACCTAGGTGGTGGAGGTGGGAGGCAGAAGGAGGAAACTATTTTACTGTTTTTAATCTTGTCATTATAGTTGAGACTTCTCATGACCACCCCCAGCATCTAACTCCAAAGAAGTGAAAATGAAAAGGCAATGGTAAGGAAAAATCACAGATGTGAGCAGGCTGTTGGCAAGAACAAGGAATTACAGCATAAATAGATAGATACATAGATAAATAGGTATGTAGGTAGATAGGTAGATGTGATATCTATAGCTATAATCTTCTAACAGTGTTTGTGATATGAGGAGAAATTGAAGAAGATATCTAGCAAATTGAATAGAATCCCAATTCAAGTGTTTGAGAAAATAGAGACAAGTATCACAAAATGAGTGGATGTATGTATATATATATATATATATATATATATATATATATATATACACATATATATATACATATATATACATATATATACACATATGTATACATATGTATATATATATATATATATGTTGTTAGTTATAATTAGAATTCCTGAATTAGTGAGGTCAGTTCCATTTCAGAGAATATTTGCACACCTTTATCTTTTGCTTATTATTATTAAATGATTATAATTCAAAATTTCAATAACAGGGAATTCCTCAAAATGGTAATCTAAGGAAAGCAGGGCATGGGGAAAGATACATATAAACCTTTAAATGGGAAGTGAGAATGGATATTACAAAGCAATATTTCGATGCCATAATGACTTTATCTTCATTAAAATATTTGTAGCAGTATACAGACATGAATACCTCATTATGTAACATTTTAATATACATATAGATGAATTTCATATAAATATAATTATATTCTATTCTAATATAATATAAATTTAATATGTTATACTTTTAAATCATTTAATATAACATAGAATCTATGAATTGTTATTGGAATTTATCCTTTTTTTTCAAACTGACCAATTATATTGGGGGTGATATGTTGACTCATTCATGAATGTATTTAAGCATTGCATAAAGTTGTCAATTTCACTCCTTTAGTACCTCAAATACCCTTTCTTTTAACAATAAAGTATTTGAAGGAAATAGGCAAAGTACAAATCTTCATGAAACTCTTGGAATTTGGGAAGAAAAATAAATGACAAAGAATAGGCAAAAAGAATACTTTTTTACTTCAAGTCTAACATTTCTCTATCTCTGGTTTCATTCTCTTTTTTATATTTCTCCCCTCCTTAGCGTCTTTTGTCCCTTTTTCCCCTTCTTTTTTTTATACAATTGATTACACATTGAAGAAGTAGGCAAAAAAGAAAGTGGCCACCTCCTGGATGTTTTTGTTTATTTGTTTGTTCTGTTTCCAAAGGGAGATTAATTTGATGCTTCCTGTTTTTTTTTTTTTTTTTTTTTTTTTTTTTTTTTGTTTTTTGTTTTTTGTTTTTTGTTTTTTTCCTAGATAATAAGTATTCCTAGATATGGGATTCATTTGCTGTTGTAAATAATAATTTAACAATTTCCACATTTGGAAACTCAATTCTGTAGAACTGGAAAGAAGATATGAATAATTTGTATCAATACAAACTGTTTTACAGTCACAGATTTCTGAAAGAGAGCCAGCTGGTTGAAAAACACAGAAAATCCAATCAGAAAAGTGTAAATTATCCAAAGTCTACCTGTATTGTTCAACTTTTTTGAAAATCCTTCCCTGACCTCTGTGAATTCCATTCTATACTAGATAAGTGCTCTAATACTCCTGCTTTCCTGGAAAATATTTCTGTTATACCTCCTATTCTGGTTTTTATCAGGTTTCCTGTTTTCCCTAGACTACCACTACTAGGAATCCCTTTAGAGAAAAACAAACAAACAAAAACAGAGAGGAGGTAGCCACTTTACTTCTTGCCTATCTCTTCAAGAGTAATCTCTGGCCAGCTGCTCTTTATCACTATAGTCAGTTTGTTTTTGAAGAGGGATCCCTCTCATTTTTCATGCATCTCAGCATGAACCAGAACAAAACATAAATAAAATAGACATAAAACAAAAATTATGAAATACAGTTTTTGTAAACACTTTGTTCTGTACCCAGCTGCCTCATAATAGAGCTCTCTTCCTAACCAAATTCTTATTAGTTAGTAAGGATGGCATCAAATAATACAGAAAATCAGTTTTGTTTCATTTTCATTAATAAAGGCATCTTAAAATTAGGAATAATATATTTTGTTAAACTAAATCCTTAGCATTTTGTTATAGACATTAATAGATGTCTACAACTATGTGTTAATGCTAAGAATTTAATTTAACAAAATGTTACCCATAATTTTAATTTTATGTGGATCTAAAAATATCACTATATTTAAGTCAAATTATTTATATTTAATATCCATTGAATCTTATGGCCATATTTTGCATTAATAATTAGCTATAACTAAGAAAAATACATTATCTAGTCAAAAGAAGTGGATCTTTATTTAAAAAGTTTATAAAGGAAACATTTTTTAATTTTTTAAAAATGTAAAGACAGAGAATAAAATTAAAATAAGTAATTTAATTAATAAAATAAATTCTTGCTTATGAATGAAAATAAACATAAACATCATAAAGACATGATAAAATGAAAGCTTCAGCTCCTGCTACTCTTTAGAGTAAATATTTGAATTTGATAGTTCTTCCTTGCTTAGTTATTAGAAACTCATTAGTACTGTTGTTACTATTCTTATTTTAATTCTTATCATTATTAATATTGTTACATGAGGCAAATTTTTTATGGTGTTAAATTTAAGATTTACTAGGATAGATTTCTATCTTACTATTCTTCTATTAGCCAGGTAATTTTAGTCTATAGGTATCCTTAAAAATGGTCCCCAAAATCCATTTATTTATTCAATTATTCATTTATTTATATGAATTCTCAGAGACACTATAAAGATTGTATTTTTAGTGAGGGAAATTGCTATCAATTTTTAAAAGATAACAACTTTCTGATGTTTAATTCTAGCTACTAGGAATTATATTGATAAGTATTTGGTAGATGCTATTTTTAAAATTATCTGTAATGTTGTGTTGTACAGTTTTTACAATTTCTTTGAATATCAGTATTGTTGCTGCTGCAACTACTATTTCAACTATTAAGGATTTTATATTTTGTCCTAGAGGCAAAAGAGAACCACTAGAGATTTCTGAATAGAGGAATGACGTGATCTCATCTGTATGGGTTGTCAGTTCCAAGCATGTAATTGGATGCGTAACTTCTCAACATAGCTTTTATCACTGCAAACATAACTGACTAAAATTTTTATTTTTTGTTAGTAATGTGTATTGCAAAAGTGCCTAATTTATAATCTGGAATATTAGAATTTAGATACAGGGAAAAAGCTATTAAAGTACATAAATTTGGCAGACTACTTATTGCCATTACTTTTGCTGCTTTTGATAAGCTGTATGCAGAGTAGATTGAGTACTTGAATAATAGTTATGAAGACCTTTATCTTTCCTATGATGCTTATCATTTGCATCAACGTGAACAATTCCTTTAAACTCTCTCAATTTCAGGCAGTTCTTAAGGACACTCTAATGAATTATAGAATGGTTGTTATCTCCTTTGGAGTAGTAAAAATGCATATAGAACCTGAAATCCCTGAAAAATTGATTATTGTTGTTGTTACCTGGATTAAGCCGTTAAATTTTATTTTGGCTGATTAATGTAAGACTAATTAGACCACAGTCCCAAATTCAATATTACCATGGATAAATTTGCAATCTTCTATTCTATCACTATAAACTATGTGTATAATATGTATAGAAGAATCACACATGTTTAGCATATATAGGATTACTTGCCAGCTAGGTGTAGGGGTAGAGGGAAGATAGCAAGAAAAAAAAAATTTGGAACACAAGGTTTTGCAATGGTGAATGATGAAACTATCTATACATATGTTTTGAAAATAAAAAAAAAAAAACAACTTTAAAATAAAAAATTAAACTGCATCTATTTTACATGAATGATTCATTTTTTGTTTCCAAAAGTAATGCATAAAACATAGCATATTTTTGATATTTATGTGTTTTTCTAATTACAACATTACATCAAACATATTTTATGAAAAAATATCATTCATTAAATATCTTACGATGTTCAAGAAGCAAAGAATAATATATTACTGCCTTCTTGATATTTTCTTTTTCTTTTGCAAAGTGTTATAGGCCTTCAATTCTTTATGAATTTTGGAATCCTGGAATAAAATTAAATTGGGAATACTTCTCATATATAGGCCACCTCCACCACACCTTTGATTTCCCTTGAGCTGAGAGTTTATTCTGATTGTATTTGAAGATCCTCTGGGATTCTTGTCTAACTGAGTTTAATTTCCTTGTAGTTGTTCATTTTAAAAATGAAGTTTATATTTAATGACCTGGATAAACACAATGGGGTTTCCCATATAGAGTATAGAACAATGGTATAGTTAATCACATTAGACTCTGAATTGCTCATATGAAATTCTCCCATCAGAAAAAGGGTTCTATCTAAGGAGCTTTCAGTAAATCTGACCTACTGTACCTAATATATAAAACACTGCCAATAACCAAATTAAACCTCTTATCAAAGCCATTGTCTTTTATCAAAAATACTTTCTTTTTATGAAAAGGGAAAGATCACTATTAATACTTTCTAAATAATAGAATGTTCACATTTAAAATGTTTGACTAGCAAAAAAGAATAGTACTTTATCCATTCAATTGAATTGAATAAGCCCTCTCCTAGTCCTCTCAGTTTTTGATTCTCCCCTCCCCCATCTCATATTACCTTTTATCAACTTTGGTAAATATCTTTAACTAGTTATTCTCACAATGTCTTCCTCAGTCGGTTGTAGCTTTATGGGATGGAATTTATTTTGGTTTCCTTGTTTCATAGATGCTGAGTAAAGTGACTAGTACATAGGAAACACATAAATGTTAATTGATTGACTATTAATTTTATTTGAGTCATTTTTTGTTCATGTCCATCTCTATGTGACCTTTTCTGGGGATTCCTTGGCAAAGATATTGAAATAGTTTGCCATTTCCTTTTCCAGCTCATTTTACAGACAAAGAAACTGAGGCAAGCAAAGTTAAGTGACTTGCCCAGGATCACAAAGCTAGTAAATATCTGAGACCAGATATGAACTCAAGAATATGAATTTTCTTAACTACAGACCCAGAACTCTATCTATTGTGTTACCTTGTTGTCCTATCACATGCTTAGTGCTATGTTTGGGTCTGGAGGACAGAAATGAATCATAAGAAGTTGTCCCTATTGGAAAGAAGTATACTTTTTTTTTTTTCTTGGAGAGCATGACTATAAATGAAGTAATTTTTAAAAATTCCTTGAAAATAAGGACATTGTTTTGTCTTTCAGTTCTTATCCATGCACTGACCTCAGTAATCTTCTAGAAAATATTTGTTGATTATTTTTGTAATTAAATAACAATGCTAGGCAATATCAGATAATATCAGATCAGCTGATATTAAGTGGGACAGAATTTCAGAATGTTCTTGCATGAAACTATCAGAAACACTTTATGGAAGAAATGGGTCTTCAGTTAGACATTAAAGTATAAAGATGCAGAAAAATTCATTGTAGAACAATTTTATTTTGTTTTTTATCAGTTTTCTTTTTCTATCTTGAGACTAATGCTGCCTTGTTTTATGATTATTCTTCTATAAAAGGGATTTAATATGCAGTTCAAAAAGTAGGTGCTTGTCTTATGCTAATCTGAATTTAGAAGGAAAGTGGTCTGAAGAATGTTTTATAATAAGATACTTAGACTAAGGAAAAGAAAACTAAACCTGAATCACTTCTTATTGTGAATGCCCCAGGGTTGTTACTTGATTCTGTTTGGCATAAATTAGATGGTCTCAAAGATCTTGTCCATTTTGTGTCCATTTCTGAGATATGTTGCTCCTTTGTTTCAAAGCTTTCAGTGACTGCATATTACATAGAGGAAAAAATATTTATTTTAGCTCAGAACTTAAAGGGTCTTTTCTTTTGCAGACTCAATTATCTTTGCTCCCTTCAACACACTCCATATTCTATCTGGATTGGAAAAGTATCTGTTCTTTCATCTGATCCTGAACTATTGCATATCTGTGCATTTGTGCAAGATCCCACTCACAACTCTTCATTCCTTATCAGATACTGAAGATTTGACTTCCTTTAAGGCCCTAATAAGGAAGCGTTATTACCTACTTTACGTTGTTGTGGAAAGGAGTTTCACAAATGTAAAATGGCTATATAAAAGAGATGATGATGATGATATGACAATGACGATGATGCTGATGCTGATGATGATGAAGATGATAATGAATAAATTTAATATGATTTTTGCTGGATTAAAAAGATTTACAACCCAAAGTGAAAAATTATTTTTTGATAATTTCTTTATAGTCTGCCACAGTTGTTCTATATCTGTAGTACTGTGTTCATTTCAAGGTGCCAAAATTTAAAAGGGACATGGAAAAACTAGAAAGCATAGGAAAAGAAAGGCAGTCTGATGAAGATTTTGTTTCATTTCATATGAGAACTGGTTAAAATAAACTATATAGGGTTATTTGGCCCATTAAAGAGAAATTGAGTTGTTGATAAGGAAGTATAGCTGATTGAGGGCTTGTCTGAACTCTTTCTGACTTCCCTCAGACCAATATCAAATCAAACCTCTGAACTTCTTTTGGAATGACAGAACAAACAAGTATTTTGAGCTTTACAAATGTCCAGCAAAGGATATTTTTGAAGAACGTCAGAAAAAGTCTGTTTCAATGATGTAGTGAGGCAGTGACCATAGGCTCAGAGCAGAGACCCAGGGCAGAAAGGCCTCCATATAGATCTACTAGGAGGTTCTTAGGCAAAATACAGCAGCATTGACTACTCTCTCCTGGTTTAGAAGGCAATTAATCAGTAGCCATGAGACATTGTCAAATCACATTTCAAAGGCAAATAGTGAGTCCCTGAACCACAGAATTGCATGGGGCATAGCCATGCTCATCCAGCAAGAGAAGGAAGCCAGCAGCACGGGTCCGTAGGCAATGTAAAGCCACTGTGTCCTTTAGAAGAAGCTTGGGAAAATATCCCCTTTACATTAAAAACATATTTTGTCCTTTAAAAAGCAGGGGAAACAAAAAGAGTTCTGTTGAGGGTTTTTGCCACACCCCTTGTTGCAGTCTCACTGGAAACCAAAAGTTTCTTACCGAGCGCTTCTAGCTTCCACCAGCCTTCAGACGTCTCCGGCCCCGCTCTGGAGACAGGAGCGGGGAATAAGCAAACAGAGAGTCAACATGTAGCAGAGCTGTTCTTTATTGTCTGCTCCCCAAAATGTCTCCCCGAGCCGTTGCTGTTCCCTACTTTTATACAGAATCTTCTTGGACCCTCCCTGATTCCTCCCTTCGTGGGCGGGGCTAGTTCCTTCAGCAATGCCTAGCCGTTTTTCTCCTTATATGGCCAGGCAACTCATAGTTCCACGCATCTACTGACATGTAGCTCTATTAGTCAACCCGGAACCACATCCTGGAGATGACTGACATTAGGGCGGCTCCCTTCCACACAGGGGGATCAGTTCCAGGCCCATTACAGAGTTCTAACCATTAATAGATTTTATAATGACAGGGAAGAACATTGTTCAAAACCTAGGGACAGTAAAGGCAAAATGTAACCAGATAAAGCTACAAATGGTGAAATGTGTTGGTCTCCATCTCACAAGTCTCTCAGAAGAATTCAAAAAGAATCTCAAAAGAGAGTTAGAAGGAAAAGAGGGAAAGAAAATGAGAATTTTGCAGGAGAGTTTGGAAAATGAAACATAGAAACGATCTGAAGAAAACTCATTAAAAATAAATTCAACAGAAGAAGCTAGGTGGCACAATGGATAGATCACCACCCCTAAAATCAGGAGGATTTGAGTTCAAAGCTTACCTCAGGACCTTAACACTTCCTACCAATGTGACCCTGGGCAAGTCACTTAACACCAATTGCCTTGGCCCAAAAAAAAAAATAGATTTAACAAAATGGAAAATAAATATGTAACTCCTTAAAAACAGACTTGATGAAATGGAAAAAAAAAAAAAAGAAAACAAGTCCTTGAAAAACTGAATTTGTGAAATGGGAAAAAATCCAATGAACAAAAGAATTCATTAAAAAGTTCAATTGGCCAAGTGCAAAAGGAAATAAAAAGCTAATTAAAGAAAATGGAACACTACAAATTAGAATTGAACAGGGGGAAGTGAATAATTCAACGAGACATCAAGAATCAACAAAACCAAAAAAAAAAAAAAAATTAGAGAAAATTATAAAATAACTCGTTGGAAAAACAAATGACCTGGAAAATAGATCCAGGAGAGACAACACAAGAATTATACAACTACTTGAAAACCATAATGAAAAAAGAAGCTACAGAACATCTTTCAAGAAAACATCAAGGAAAATTCCCCTGATGCTCTAGAACCAGAGGGCAATGTAGCCATTTAGAGAATATAAGGAAAGGGGAATCAAATTGAAAGAAAGAAAACTGAAGATGGTGGAGACACCACACATTTCTCTATGATCTTCTCTACAACCCTTATACTAATTATGAAATCCAGTTTCTGAATTAGCTCTGGTCCAGCAGAACCAACAAATATTGGGAGTGCAATATTGTCAGGAAAGATCTGTTTCTTTTTTCTTTTTCCCCTGAGGCTGGGGTTAAGTGACTTGCCCAGAGTCAGACAGTTAGGAAGTGTTAAGTGTCTGAGACCAGATTTGTACTCGAGTCCCCCTGAATTCAAGGCTAGTGCTCTATCCACTTAGCTGACTCAGGAAAGGTCTGTTTCAATTGGAAACAGGAGGAAGGCAGCTAGCACAACCAACTGAGTACAAACAGCAGTGTAGAAAGCTCAGAGTTCTAGAGTGGTACAGTCTCCATGTTATAGTGCAGAATCTGCATGGCAGAGAATCTACAGGGAGAAAACATACCAGAAAAAGATCAATTTCAATTGGAAACAGGAGGGAGGTACCTAAAACAAACAGTTGACCATAAATAACCAGCACAAACAGTGTAGAATCTCAGGGCAATGCTGACTCTGATGGAATATCAGGCTCCACATGGCAGAGAATCTAAGGAAAGGAATCTACAGGAATCTAGAGCAGTGTTGGTCACTGTGCCCTGGTTGCAATCTAGTAGATCACAAGAGAAGTTATAACACATCCACGACAAATGGAAAAGGTAAATAGTAAACCCCAAAACAATAGAATCTCAGGAGACCTGTAACACTCACCAAGCACCTGGAGTGAATCAGTATATATATATATATATACCTCATATAGTCTTATTGTTGCCTTGTTTGATGATCTCCTGGTTCTGCTCATTTCACTTAGCATAAGTTCATGTAGATCTCTCTAGGCCTTTCTGAAATCATTCTGCTAGTCATTTCTTACTGAAAAATAAAATCCCATTACATTCATATACCACACGTTATTCAACTATACTCTAGTTTATTGGCATCCATTCAATTTCAAATTTCTAACCACTACACAAAGGGCTGCCACCAACATTTTTGCACATGTGGGGACCTTTCCCTTCTTTAAGATCTCTTTGGTATACCACTAACAAAATGCAACAGCAAGAAATACAAAGAGAAATTCCATTTCAAACAAATGTTGAGAGTATAAAATATTTGGGAATCCATCTACCAAAGAATAGTCAGCAATTATATGAGAAAAATTATGAAACACTTGCCACAAAAATAAAATCAGATTTAAATAATTGGAAAGACATTCAGTGCTCTTGGATAGGCCGAGCGAATATAATAAAGATGACAATACTCCCCAAACTAATCTATTTATTTAGTGCTATACCAAACAGACTCCCAAGAAACTATTTTAATGACCTAGAAAAAAATAACAACAAAATTGATATGGAAGAATAAAAGGTTGAGAATTGCAAGGGAACTAATGAAAATAAAGTCAGATGAAGGTGGTCTAGGTGTACCTGATCTAAAGCTATATTATATAGCAGCAGTCACCAAAACCATTTGGTATTGGCTAAGAAATAGACCAGCCGATCAGTGGAACAGATTAGATACAAAGGACAAAAAAGGGTACATTATAGCAATCTAGTCTTTGACAAACCCAAAGATACCAACATTAGGGATAAAAATTCATTATTTGTAAAAGAAAAACTGTTGGGAAAACTGGTAATTAGTGTGGCAGAAATTAGATATGGATCCACACTTAACACCATATACCAAGATAAAATCAAAATGGGTCCATGATTTAGGCATAAAGAATGAGATCATAAATAGATTAGAGGAACAGAGAATAATCTACCTCTCATACCTTAGATTACTGACCCTAATTTATAAGAAATCAAACTATTCTCCAATTGATAAATGGTCAAAGGATATGAACAGACAATTCTCAGATGATGATATTGAAATTATATCCACTCATATGAGTGTTCCAAATAACTGCTGATCAGAGAAATGCAAATTAAGACCAACTCTGAGATACCACCTGTCAGATTGGCTAAGATGACAGGAAAAAATAATGATGAATGTTAGAGGGGATGTGGGAAAACTGGGACACTAATAAATTGTTGGTGGAGTTGTGAAAGAATCCAACCATTCTGGAGAGCAATTTGGAACTATGCCCAAAAAGTTATCAAACTGTGCAAACCCTTTGATCCAGCATTGCTGCTATTGGGCTTATATCCCAAAGAAATACTAAAGAGGGGAAAGGGACCTGTATGTGCCAAAATGTTTGTGGCAGCTCTTTTCATAGTGGCCAGAAACTGGAAGATAAATGGATGTCCATCAATTGGAGAATGGTTGGGTAAATTATGGTATATGAAGGTTATGGAATATTATTGCTCTGTAAGAAATGACCAGCAGGAGGAACACAGAGAGGCTTGGAGAGACTTACATCAACTGATGCTGTGTGAAATGAATAGAACCAGAAGATCGCTGTACACTTCAAATGTTGTATGCAGATGTATTCTGATGGAAGTGGATATCTTCAATATAAAGAAGACCCAACTCACTTCCAGTTGATCAATGATGGACAGAAACAACTACACCCAGAGAAAGAACACTGGGAAATGAATGTAAACTGTTAGGACTACTGTCTATCTACCCAGGTTACTTATACCTTTCTAATACTTAATCTAATACTTAATGTGCAACAAGGAAATGGTATTTACGCACATATGTATTTTATCTACGTTATATTGTAACACATGTAAAATATATGGGATTGCCTGTCATCAAGGAGAGTGAGTAGAGGGAGGGAGGGGATAATTTAGAAAAAAGGAATACAAGGGATAATGTTATAAAAAATTACTCATGCATATATAATGTCAAAAAAATTATGAATAAAATTAATTAAAAAAAAAAGATCTCTTTGGGATGTAAACCCAGTAGTAACACTGCTGGATCAAAGGGTATGTACAGTTTGATAACTTTTTGAGCATAGTTCCAAATTGCTCTCCAGAATGGTTGGACGCATTCACAACTCCACCAACAATGTATCAGTGTTCCAGTTTTCCCACATCACCTCCAATTTTCAGCATTATCTTTTCCTGTCATCCCTGCCAATCTGAGAGGTAAGTAGTGGCATGTCAGAGTTGTCTTAGTTTGCACTTCTTTGATTAATAATGATTTGGAGCATCTTTTCATATGGTTAGAAATAGTTTTGAATTATTAATCTGAAAATTGTCTGTTCATATCCTTTGACCATTTATCAATTGGAGAGTGGCTTGATTTCTTAAAAATTAGAGTCATTTATCTATATATTTTGAAAATGAGGACTTTATGAGAACCTTTGACTGTAAAAATGTTTTCCAAGTTTATAGCTTCCCTTCTAATCTTGTCTATATTAGTTTTGTTTGTACAAAAACTTTTTAATTTCATATAATCAAAATTTTTCTATTTTGTGATCAATAATAAACTCTAGTCCTTCTTTAGAACTTAACTTTTTTTTTTAATGAGTAAAAAAGTAAAGAGAACTGTGACAATAGATGGCTTCTATGGTGAAAGAGAAGAACAGATTTCAAACTCTAAGGATACTAAAGGCAGACTGTTTCCAGATAAATCCCTAAAAAGCAATATAACCTGCTCCCCCATCACACAAGGCTCTTCTAGAACAAATTAAAAAGGATCTTAAAAGAGAACTAGATGAAAAATGGTGAAAGGAAACAAAAAAAAATTGCAAGATGATTTGGAAAAGGCAATATAGAAACTATCTGAAGAAAATTTACTACAAAAATAGACTTAGTGAATTGGAAAAAGCATATAACTCATTAAAAGATAGATTTGAAAAAATGGAAAAAAAGCAACTCCCAGAACAACAGATTTTGTGAAACAGAAAAAGAATATGACTCCTTAAAAAGCAGAATTTGTGAAGTGGAAAAAGAAAATAACTCCTTAAAAACAGAATTTGTGAAATGGAAAAAGATTATGTAGAACAAAACACCTCATTTAAAAATTCAATTGGACAAATACAAAAAGAAGTAAAAAAGTAAATGAAGAAAATAATTCATTAAAATACAGAACTGAACAAATGGAAATGGATGACTCAGTGAGACAACAAGAATCAGTAAAGCAAAATCTAAAAAATGAAAAAAGAGAAAAAAATGTTAAATACCTACTTAGGAAAACAACCAATCTGGAAAATAGATCTAGGAGAAACAATCCAAGATTTACTGGAATCCCTGAAATATATGATGAAAAAAAGAGAGCTTAGTCACTATCTTTCAGGAAATCATCAAAGAGAATTGCTCAGATATCACAGAATCAGAAGGTAAAATGACCATTGTAAGAATTCACCAAACACCTCCTAAAATAGATTCTACACTTAAAACCTCAAGGAATATCGTGGCTAAATGTCATAACTATTGGACCAAGGAAAAGTATTATAAACAGCTAGAAAGAAACAATTCAAATACCAAGGAGCCACAATAAGGATTACTCAGGACCTAGCAGCTTCCAATTTAATGGATCAAAGGGTTGGGAATCTGATATTTCAAAAGGCAAAGGAACTTGGAATGCAGACAAGAATAAATTATTCTGCTA
Source organism: Sminthopsis crassicaudata (assembly GCF_048593235.1). Lineage (NCBI taxonomy): Eukaryota > Metazoa > Chordata > Mammalia > Dasyuromorphia > Dasyuridae > Sminthopsis > Sminthopsis crassicaudata. The sequence continues at coordinate 122,822,632 of NC_133617.1, forward strand.
AACTAAGCATTTTCTTACAGGGGAGAAGATACACATTCAATGAAACAAGTGAATTCCATTTATTTTTGATGAAAAGACCAGAGCTAAAAAAAAAAAAAAATTGACCTCCAAATATGAAATTTAAGAGAAGCATAACAAGCATAAAATAATATATTAAGCTAAAAACAAAACAAAGCAAAAACCTCTTGAGAACTGTATTTCTGTTATAGGTATAAAGAGAGAGTACATGTATAATCTGATTTTACTGTTATAATATAATAAAGAAAAAGGTGGAAAAGAAATTGTAACAGAAAAAAGGGGAAACATGTAAGTAAAATGAGGGAAATTACATCTCAGGAAGAGGCAAAAAAATCTATTATACTTGAGGGAAAGAAGGGAGGGTGATGAATATTGTGTGAATCTTACTCTCTTCAAATTTGGCTCAAAGAAAGGATATTAACTATGTTTGCTTTCACTGATAAACTTCTCTCACCCTATAGAAAAGCAGGAAGGAAAATGGGAAAAGGGAAGGGGTAGGTTAAATAAAAGGAAAAACAGAAATAGTAGGGAAAAGGTATAAGAAAAGGGGAGTGTTTCTAAAGGGGGAGGACTGCTTGAGGCAAGTAATGATTATGAGTAAAATACCGGGGAGAAGGGAAAGGGGAAAAGGAAAGAGAAAAGTATAATTTAAGGCTGATAAGATGTCAGGAAATACAGAATTAGTAGTTTTAGTTGTAAATGTGAATTTGTGTATTAGAAAAGATTTTTAAAAATCGCAGGAAAGTAGGATTTCTGAATTGGAAAAGATAAAAAATTCCCAAGAAAGTAAGATTTGTGAATTGGAAAAAGAAAATAACACTAAAAAATAGTGAAATGGAAAAAATTCTACGGAGCAAAATAATTCATTTAAAAACTCAATTGGACATATACAAAAAGAACTAAAAAATATGAATGAAGAAAATAACTCATTAAAAATCAGGACTGAACAAATAAAAATGAATGATTCATTGAGAAACCAAGAAGCAGTCAAACAAACAAACAAAAAAACAAAATGAAAAGCTGCAGAATAATGTCAAATATTTACTGGGAAAATCTATAGACCTGGAAAAATAGATCTAGGAGAGATAATCTGAGGATCATTAGACTTCCTGAAAATTATGATGAAAAAAAAAAAAAAAAAGCCTAGATTCTATTTTTCAGGAAATCATCAAAGAATGACTGGGTGAAACAGCAAATTATAGAAGCAATTAATAATTTCACCCAATATAATGATAATGATGAGACATCATACCAAAATTTGTGGGATGTAGCTAAAGCAATAATAAGGGGAATTTTTATATCTTTAGAGGCTTATTTAATAAAAGAGAGAAAGAGAAGATTAATGAATTGGGCATGTAACTTAAAAAGCTAGAAAAAGACAAAATTAAAAACTCCCAACCAAAAACTAAACTTGAAATTCTAACATTAAAAGGAGAAATCAATAATATTAAAAGTAAAAACAAAACAAAACAAAAATTATGGAATTAATAAATAAAACCAAGAGTTGGTTTTATGAAAAAGCCAATAAAACAGATAAACCTTTGGTAAATCTGATCAGAAAAAGGTAAGAGGAAAATCAAATTGTTAGTCTTAAAAATGAAAAGGGGGATCTTGCTACCAATGAAGAGGAAATGAGAGAAATAATAAGAAGTTACTTTGCCTAACTTAATGCCAATAAATTAGATAACTGAAGTGAAACCGATAATTACCTCCAAAAATATAGGCTTCCTAGATTAACAGAGGAGGAGGTAAACTGTTTAAATAGTCCCATTTCAGAAAAATAAATAGAACAAGCTATTAATCAACTCCCCAGAAAAAAATCCCCAGGACCAGATGGATTTACATGTGAATACTACCAAACATTTAAAGAACAATTAGCCCTAATTTTGTATAAACTATTTGAAAAAATAGGGGATGAAGGAGTCCTACCAAACTCCTTTTACAACACAGACATGGTACTGATACCTAAACCAGATAGGTTGAAAACTGAGAAAGAAAACTGTAGACCAATCTCCTTAATAAATACTGATGCTAAAATCCTAAATAAGATATTAGCAAAAAGACTTCAGAAAATCATCCCCAGGATAATACACTATGATCAAGTAGGATTTATACCAGGAATGCAGGGCTGGTTCAATATTAGGAAAACTATTAGTATAATTGACCATATTAATAATCAAAATAATAAAAACCATATGATCATCTCAATAGATGCAGAAAAGGCATTTGATAAAATCCAACATCCATTCCTACTAAAAGCACTTTAGAGTATAGGAATAAATGGACTATCCCTTAAAATCGTCAGGAGCATATATTTAAGACTGTCAGTAAGCATAATATGAACTGGAACCTTTCCCAGTAAGATCAGGAGTAAAACAAGGTTGCCCACTATCACCATTACTATTCAATATTGTATTAGAAATGCTAGCCTCGGCAATAAGAGTCAAGAAAAAAGATTAAAGGAATAAGAGTAGGTAATGAGAAAATCAAACTGTCACTCTTTGCAGAGGATATGATGTTATACTTAAAGAACCCCAGACATCCTAATAAAAAGTTATTAAAAATAATTTATAACTTTAGCAAAGTTGCTAGAAACAAAATAAATCCACATAAATCCTCAGCATTTTTATACATCACCAACAAAATGCAACAGCAAGAGATACAAAGAGAAATTCCATTCAAAACAAATGTCGAGAGTATAAAATAGTTGGGAATCCATCTACCAAAGAAAAGTTTGGAATTATATGAGGAAAATTACAAAATACTTGCCACAAAAATAAAGTTAGATTTAAATAATTGGAAAGACTTTCAGTGCTTGTGGATAGACCGAGTGAATATAATAAAGATGACAATACTCCCCAAACTAATCTATTTATTTAGTGCTATACCAATCAGACTCCTAAGAAACTATTTTAATGATCTAGAAAAAATAACAACAAAATTCATATGGAAGAATAAAATGTTGAGAATTTCAAGAGAATTAATGAAAAAAAAAGTCAGATGAAGGTGGTCTAGCTGTACCTGATTTAAAGCTATATTATAAAGCAGCCATCACCAAAACCATTTGGTATTGGCTAAGAAATAGACTAGCTGATCAGTGGAACAGACTAGGTACACAAGAGAAAATCGGGTACAACTATAGCAATCTAGTGTTGGACAAACGCAAAGATACCAACATTTGGGATAAAAATTCATTATTTGAAAAAAACTGTTGGGAAAACTGGAAAGTAGTATGGCAGAAATTAGATATGGACCCACACTTAACACTATATACTAAGCTAAAATCAAAATGGGTCCATGATTTAGGCATAAAGAATGAAATTAGAAGGGAACCATAGAATTCAGAAAATATTACATGTAAAGGTTCTGATAAAGGCCTCATTTCCAAAATATATAGAAAACTGACCTTAATTTATAAGAAATCAAACCATTCTCCAATTGATAAATGGTCAAAGGATATGAACAGACAATTTTCAGATGATGAAATTGAAATTATATCCACTCATATGAAAGAGTGTTCCAAATCACTATTGATCAGAGAAATGCAAAATTAAGACAACTCTGAAATACCACTACACACCTGTCAGATTGGCTAAGATGACAGGAACAAATAATGATGAATATTGGAGGGGATATGGGAAAACTGGGACACTAATGCATTGTTGGTGGAGTTGTGAAAGAATCCAACCATTCTGGAGAGCAATTTGGAACTATGCCCAAAAAGTTATCATACTGTGCATACCCTTTGATCCAGCATTGCTGCTATTGTGCTTATATCCCAAAGAAATACTAAAGAGGGGAAAGGGACCTGTATGTGCCAAAATGTTTGTGGCAGCTCTTTTTATTGTAGCTAGAAACTAGAAGATGAATGGATGTCCATCAGTTGGAGAATGGTTGGGTAAATTATGGTATATGAATGGTATGGAATATTATTGCTCTGTAAGAAATAACCAGCAGGATGAATACAGAGAGGTTTGGAGAGACTTACATGACCTGATGTTTAGTGAAATGAGCAGAATCAGAAGATCACTATACACTTCAACAACAATACTGTATGCAGATGTATTCTGATGGAAGTGGATAGCTTCAACATAAAGAAGATGCAACTCACGTCCAGTTGATCAATGATGGACAGATAGAGCTACACCCAGAGAAGGAACACTGGGAATTGAATTTAAACTATTAGCACTACTATATTTCTACCCAGGTTACTTATACCTTCAGAATCCAATTCTTATTGTGTAACAAGAAAATTGGATTTACAAACATATATTGCACCTAGGTTATACTCTAACACATTTTATATGTATGGGATTGCCTGTTGTCTATGCAAGAGAGTAGAGGAAGGGAGGGAAAAATTTGGAAAAATGAATACAAGGGATAATGCTATAAAAAATTACTCATGTTTATGTACTGTCAAAAATTTTATAATTATAAAATTTATAAAAAAAAAGAAAACCATAATCAAGAATCATATTTAATGAGGATAAATTAGAACCATTCCCAGTAAGATCAGGGGTAAAACTAGGTTACCCACTATCACCCTTACTATTCAGTATTGTATTAGCAATGCTAGACTTTGCAATAAGAGAATAAAAAGAGATTAAAGGAATCAAGAGTAGGTAATGAGGAAACCAAATTGTCACTCTTTGCAGATGATATGATGGTATACTTAGAAAACTCAAGAGAATCAACTAAAAAGCTTTTAGAAATAATTACACAACTTCAGTAAAGTTTCAGTATACAAAATAAATCCACATTAATTGTCAGCATTATTATACATCACAAACAAAGTCCAACAGCAAAAGATACAAAGAGAAATTGCATTAAAATAACTGTTGATAATATAAAATTTTGGGGAATTTATCTGTGAAGGGAAAGTCAGGAACCATATGAGCAAAATTATAAAACATTTTCCATTCAAACAAAGTCAGATCTAAGCCATAGGAAAGATATCAAGTGCTCATGGATAGGACAAGTGAATATATTAAAGATGACAATACTCCTTAAACTAATCTATTCGTTTAGTGCTCCACCAATCAAACTCCCAAGAAACTATTTACTGAACTAGAAATAAAAACAGCAAAATTCATCTGTAAGAACAAAAGATCAAGATTTTCAAAGGAACTAATTAAGAGAGAAGCAAATAAAAGTGTTCAGATCTAAAACTATATTATAAAGCACTAGTCATCAAAACCATTTGGTACTGGCTAACAAATAGAGAAGTTGATCAGTAGAAGAGGTAAAGTTTATAGAACAAAATAGCCAATGATTAAATCATTCTAGTATTTGACAAAGCCAAAGTCCCCAACTTTTGGGATATGAAATCATTATTTGACAAAAACTGCTGAGAAAATTGCAAACGAGTATGGCAGAAAGTAGGCATAGACCCCCACCTAACACCATTTACCAAGATAAAGTTAAAATGGGTTCATGATCTAGACATAAAGAAGTACACAAAGTAGAAGAATATAAGATAGTTTACCTCTCAGATTTCTGGAAGAGGAAGGAATTTTGTGACCAAAGAAAACTAGAGACCATTATTGATCATAAAAAGATAATTTTGATTATAATTAGTTAAAAAGTTTTTGTACAAACAAAACTAATGTAGACAAAATTAGAAGGAAAGCAATAAACTGGGAAAATATTTTTACATCCAAAGGATCTGTTAAAGGCCTCATTTATAAAATAGATAGAGAATTGACTCAAATTTATAATAGTTCAAGCCATTCTTAAATTGATAAATGGTCAAAGAGTATGAATAGACAATTTTCAGATGAAGAAACTGAAACTATTTGTAGCCACACATAAAGGTGCCCCAAATCATGATTGATCTGAAAAATACAAATTAAGACAACTCTGAGATGCCACTAAACACCTGTCAGATTACCTAAGATGACAGGAAAAAATAGACAGATGTTGGAGGGGATATGGGAAAACTGGGATACTGATACATTGTTGGTGGAACAGTGAATGGATCCAATCATTTGGAAAACAATTTGGATCCATGCTCAAAAAGTTAAACATGCATACCTTTTGATCCAGCAGTGTTTTATTGGGCTTATATCCCAAGGAGTTCCTAAAAGAGAGAAAGGGACCCACATGTGTAAAAATGTTTGTAGCATCCCTTTTTGTTGTGGCAAGAAACTGAAAACTGAGTGGCTGCCCATCAGTTGGAGAATGGCTAAATAAATTGTGTTATATGAATGCTATGGAATACTATTATTCTGTAAGAAATGACTAGCACCATTATTTCAGAAATGCTTGGAAAGACCTAAATGAACTGATGCAAAGTGAAATGAGCAGAACCAGATCATTATACATGGGAACAATAAGTCTATATGATAATCAATTCTGATAGACATGGCTCTCTTCAACATTGAGATGATTCAAAGCAGTTCAACTTGTGCAGTGATGTAGAGAGTCCTCTACACCCAGAGAAAGAACCATGGGAACAGATTATGAAACACAACATAGCATTATCACTCTCTCTGTTGTTATTTGCTTGCATTTTGTTTTCTTTCTCAGTTTTTCTTTTCCTTCCTTCTTGATCTGATTTTGTTTGTGCAGCAAAATAACTGTTTAAATATGTATACATATATTGGATCTAACATGTGTTTCAACATATTTATTTAACATATATTAGACTAGGGGAAGGAGGGGAAATTTTTGGAACAAAAGGTTATGCAAGGGTCCGTGTTGGAAAAATTACCCATGCATATGCTTTGTAATAAAAAGCTTTAATTATAAAATAAAATAAAGAAAATAACTTTAAAAAACAAAGGAAAACATAGTTCTCCCATTCTAATGAAAATAAAAATGCGCAAGTATAGTGTTCTGTTTCTCTAAGTTGCAATCGTTCTCTGGAAGTAGATCTCTTGGGGACTTTCTGGAGCCAGCCTTTATTTCAGTTCAGTTCAATAATCCCAAAATTCAGTCAGGAGTTAAAGTCCAGATCCTTTATTGTGTCCTTCAAAATCCTGAATCTTTTTCTGTGCTCCGTTAGCTTTAATTGAAACCTATCTTTCTTTTTTGTCTCCCAAGAGCTCTTCTCAGAATGTCTCCAGTCAGCACAAATGTCAAAGTGGGAATAACTCAGACTCTACTTGCGAGAGTGGGATTGTGGCTTACTTTGGGCTTGTGGAGGCTTCTAGAAGTCGATCCTAGTTGTGAATCTCCCAAAATCCTCTCCTCCGAAGTCCCCTGAAGTTCTCCAGGGAAGTCCTCTCCTTGACTGAATCCTGGCTCTCTCTCTCTTCCCAGTGAGCTTGTCCTTTTATGTGCTCTCTAAAGGTGTGAAGTCTAATGTGTGGACCAATGAGCGAACTCCTTTAAAGGTGTAAACTCCTTTAAAGGTTTGAACTACTTTAAAGGTGTGAACTAAGTACGTAAGTACCTTATAAGAATCCTAACACTCAAGGAAAATTAAGTTAAAAATAAAGATAGAGATAGAGTAATAAAGAATGTTTTAATCTATAAAAAAAGGAAGTAAGAAAATTATTGGATGAAAAAACAAAATTAAGAGTTGTTTTGTGAAAAAAACAACAACAAACAAAATAGATAAACCTTTAGCTAATTTGATTAGAAAAAAAGGAAAGAAGAATATCAAATTATTAGCATTAAAAATGAAAAAAGTGAACTTTCCACCAATGAAAAGGATTAGTAGTTATTTTGCTCAACCACATACCAATAAATCTAATAATCTAAGTGAAATATATGAATACTTACAAAAAATATAGCTAGCCTAGGTTAACAGAGGAGGAAATAAGTTACCTAATCAGTCCCATTTTAGAAAAATAAATTGAACAAGCTATTAATCAACTCCCTAAGAAAAAATCTCCAGGGATAGATGAATTTACATATGAATTCTACCAAACATTTAAAGAACAATTAATTCAAATACTAAGTAAAATATTTTGAAACAAAAGGAAAGAAAGAATCCCACCAAATTCCTTTTATGACATAGATAACTAAAACAGGTCAGAACAGAGAAAGAAATTCTAGACAAAATTCCCTAACACATAAATACCATGATAAAGTAGGATTTATACCAAGAATGCAAGTCTGATGCAATATTCAGAAAACTATTAGCACAATTGAGTATATTAATGACAAAAATAACATAAATCATATGATTATCCCAATAGATGTAGAAAAAGCATTTGACAAAATCCAATATCCATTCCTATCAAAAACATGAGAAGTTATATAAATTAATGGAATTTTCCTTACAATGATCTATAACATCTATTAAAAATCATCAGCAAGCATCATATGTAATGGAGATATATTAGAACCATTCACAATAATACCAGGAGTGAAATTAGTTTGCCTCCTATTACCCTTACTGTTCAATATTTTATTAGAAATGTTAGTTTTAACAATAAGAGAAGGGAAAGAAATTAAAGGGAGTGAGTAGGGAATGAAGAAAACAAATTATCACTCTTTGCTTATGGTATGATGGTATATGTAGAGAATCTTAGGGAATCAATCAAAAACTATAAGAAACAATCCACAATTTTAGCACAGTTGCAGGATAAAAAATAAGTCTATATAAATAATCAGCATCTCTATGCTACTAACAAAGTCCAGCATCAACAGGTACAAAAAATTCATTTGAAATAACTGTAAATAATATAAAATATTTGGGAGTCTACCTGCCAAGACAAAGTCAGGAACTATATGAAAACAATTACAAAACACTTTCTAAGCAAATAAAGTCAGATCTAATCTATTGGAAGAATATCAAGTCCTCATGGGTAGATCAAATAAATGTAATAAAAAAAGATAATTCTACCTAAACTAATCTATTTAATTCAGTGCCATAAATCAATCTGCCAAGAAATTATTTTCAGAGCTGGAAAAAATAATAGTTTTCTGGAAGAACAAAAGGTCAAGAATTTCAAGGGAATTGATGAAAAAATACAAATGAAGGTGGCCTACCTGTACCAGATCTAAAACTATATTATAAAGCAGCAATCATGGAAAGATTTGGTACTGGCTAAGAAATAGACTAGTTGATAAGTGGAATATGTCCAATTTACAAGACACAGTAGTCAATGACCATATTAATCTAATGGTTGATAAACATAAGGCCTCAGCTTCTGGGATAAGAACTTGCTACTTAACAAAAATTCCTGGGAAAATTGGATATTAGTATGGCAGAAACTAAGTATTGACCCACACTCAACACCCCATACCAAGATATGATAAAAATGGATTATATGATAAAAATGGATTTATTATTTACACATAATGCCATATGCAAATTACAAGAACAAAGGGTAATACTTCTCAGATCTGTGGAGAAAGAAGGAATTTGTAGCCAAAGAAGAACTAGAGTTCATTATGGAATACAAAATGCATAATTTAGACAATATTAAGCCCAATATTCAAGATAAAAATATATATTTCTTTGTACAAACAAAACCAATACAGAGAAGATTAGAAGGGAAACAGTAAACTGGGAAAATTTTTATACATAAAGGTTCTCATAAAAGCCTTATTTCTTAAATATATAGAGAATTAACTCAAATTTATAAGAATATATGCCATTCTTCAACTGATGAGTGGTCAAAAGATATGAACAATTTCCAGATGAAGAAATTAAAACCATTTCTAGTCATATGAATAAATACTCTAAATAACTATTGATTAGAGAAATGTAAATTAGGACAATTCTGAGGTGCCACTACACACCTCTCAGACTGGCTAAGATGATGGGAAAATATAATCATGAATGTTGGAGGGAATGTGGGAAAACCAGGACACTAATACATTGTTGGTGAGTTATGAATTGATCCAATTATTCTGGAGGGCAATTTGAAATTATGCCAAAAGGCTTATCAAATTGTATGTACCCTTTGATCCAGCAATATCTCTACTTGCCCTGTCTCCCCGACATGTGCAAAATATTTGTAATAGTCCTTTCTTATAGTGGTAAGGAATTAGAAATTGAGTGGATTTCCATTAGTTGAATAATGGCTGGATACATTATTGTATATAAATGTTATGGAATATTATTGTTCTATAAGAAATGATCAACAGGTTGATTTCAGAAAGGCCTGTAGAGATTTACATGAACTCATGCTAAGTTAAGTGAGTAAAACAAAGTCATTGTAAATAGCAACAAAATTATACGATTATCAATTTTTATGGACATGGCTTTTTTCAACACTGAGGTAATGGATGTCAATTCCAATGGTGTGTGATGAGAGAGCCATTTTTCACCACATAGAGGATTGTGGGTATTGAGTGTGGATCACATCAGAGTATTTTCACTTTTCTTGTTATCATTTGCTTGCATTTTCTTTTCTTTCCCATCTTTTTTTTATTTGATTCTTCTTCTGTAGCATGATTATATATATATATACATATATATATGTATATATATGTATATATATAAGAATTGCACTTGCTTAACATATATTGGATTACTTGTCTTTTAGATGAGAGGGTAGCAGGAAGAAAGGAGGAAAAAATTTGGAACACAAGGTTTTGCAAGAGTTAATGTTGAAAACTTTCTCTGTATGTGTCTTGAAAATAAAAAGCTTTATTTAAAAAAGTCAAATAAATCTTCCCAGATCTGGCCAGAAAAAGAAATGAAGAGGAAGAAGAAGAAAAAGAAGAGGAAGAGGAGGAGGAAGAAGAGGAAGAAAAAGAAGAAAGAGAAGAAGAAGGGCAAGAATAAGAACAAGAACAAATAGTGTGTTTCCTTTCTTTGGAATTCTTCAGGAAAATGACCAAATACTGTGTACATTTTGGAATGGGGATTTGCTTTTCACAAAGAAATTATATTAGATTATGGATGCTTAAATGTGTTATAATTCTGAAATGTTTGGTTCTGTGAATCACTTGTTCCCTAGATGACTACCATTTTTTTCCCTCCTTAAATATCACATAGCCTTCATCCTAGACAACATTTTTTGCCTTCCTTTTATAGCAAACCATTAAAAATAGATTGACTAGAGCCCCCAGGATGTTGACATACTAAGACTTAACTGAATTGGAGATTAGGCAATTACTATTTTTACTCTAGCCACTACTACCACTAGCAATTCAGAAAATGCCCTCATTTCAGTAGTCCATTGCCTTCTCTGTTTACAAGTTAGTCTCCAATTAGTGAAGCATGTCTAAAATTCTGTATTAAAAGTTTGATTCCTGAATGACTGGGGGCTTTGAATCAGAATGTATAACTTTTTGCCTGTCTGATCCACTAACGTGTGGAGGAAAAAGAAACAATTTAGAGGAAGTGCTACTTTTGCTATTCCCTATTTCCATGTTCTCATTCAGTAACTTCCATCTCTGTGTAACAATATTTTTGTTTTTCAGGAATATGTCTTTTATCTAATTATATTGGTTTAAGTTGGTACATATTTGATCCATGTTATTTTATCACAAGTTTCTCCAGGATAGTAGATATGTTGCTTTTTATTTTCATACATATGAGGACTAATACAAATAAAAAACCTTTGATTTCTTAAGTCTTTCATCTACAATGTCTTAAACATATATTGACTCATATAAAGAAATAAACAAATTCCACAAAAATATTTAATTATCAAATTAAGATAAAACATTCTATCTCAAACGAAGATGTGCTTGGACTTGACATTAGAAATTGAACAGTATTCTATTTCTCTAAATTGCTAACTTATAGAGCTGCTTCTAATAATTGGAATGGATTATCAGAGACTATTATTTCTGATCCTTTCCATAATATACCTATACAGAGATCAGCAATCCACCTGCTGCATATTTCTAATGATAAGAATTCCCTTCCTCTTTTTGACAGCTGAAAAAAAAATAATATAGCTGTTTTTGTTGTTGTCTGTTTGTTTTGTTTTTTAGGCCTAAACTTGCCTTTCAGAAATGTATACCCATTTCTCCTATTTCTTAGGCTTAGAATTCAAATTGATTACTATCCTCAAATGTAAGAGCCCTTTAAATGGGCGCCACAGTGCATCAGGAGATTGAGTGGTCCGGAAGTAATTTCTATGGATATTAGGACTGCCTTGTAGGTGGGATCCTGTCCATTTTGAGATAGCTTCGTAATGGGTGACTCTCTCGCTAATTGGCTGTGTGTGTGACCTCACAGGCCCTATGTAAGCCCACTGCAGGCAGCAGTCGCTCTCTTTAACCTGGCGCTCTTCACCCTGGCTCCCTAGCCTGGGTGGCCAAGCCAAGATGGATAGCCAAAAGAGGTAAGGATTTTGGTAGTGAACACGTGGGTCTTCTGACCAGGTGTTCACTAGGGAACCAACAAGTCAGGGCATCAGTTAGGACATTATGTGAGTAGGTATAATAAAGGCTTTTAAGATTACACGTGGCTGTTCTTGAGTGTGCTACAGGTTATTAAGCTATAGATTCAAGAAATTGTGGCCAGAGACCTTTGAAGGCCTCAGAGGAGGCGAACCGGGTAGAGTTCACACTGCAAAGGACAGTGGTCAAAGGTACTCTGGTGGGTCTAGGACAGACTAGTAATTGTAACTGCCAGGAGAGCACGTTACACTCAAACACACACACACACACACACACACACACACACAGACACACACACACACACACAGAGTCCTATATACTGGACTGATTGACTATTTAATTATAATTACAGTCTCTGAATATTGGAATTATGTTCTCCAATATAAGAAATCAGAGTTGTTCATTGAGTAATACTTATGTTTCTGGTCTAAATTAAATTGTAATAGGGAATAAAAGATCAAAATATCCTAAATGACTCTTTCATTATTTTTCCTTTCTCTCTTCATTAAGCAGTTCACTTTTAACTCCATTCTTTGCTGTAAGTAAGGCCTCCTTCACCCAAGTATAATATAAGTTTCTAGAAGGTAAGGGCTATATTGTCATTAATTGTGAAATCTTCATAATCCAAGCATACTGCTGCTGTTGTATTTTTTTTTGTTTCCCATAGTAAATGACTTGTTGATATTTGTTGAACTGAAATTAATTAAATTGAATTGTATTTATTTTGATTTTTTTTTACATCAAAGAAAAGGCTACTGGCATCCTTTTGTCAGACTAGCTGAATTCACTTATGAAAGTTTAAGTTTTTTCAGTACTTAAATACACTGCAAAAGTATGAATAGAATTGTTATCCCATGCTCTTATTGTTATTTCAGCAAAATAATATCTAAATGTGACATACATAATTTGATCCCTTCCTTATAGCTTCACTTTCCTAAAAAAAACTAACTTCATGAGTTGATAAATTCTTAATAAAACAATAGCAATGGGTTATTTTTTTTAATTCTTAGATGAAATAATTACAGAAATAATATTCCTTTGTTCTTACCTATGTTATAGGTGATTATTAATTTATTACATGAATTAATGGGGCAATTTCATAAAAGTAGTTTAGGTGCACATATGGAAAGTGCCATGTAATAAATTGAATGTGTTATTATAATGAACAAAACCATTCTAGAAATTATTTAATGAATTATTTATGCTGTCTTCATGCTGTGCTGAGTAATTTGCATTAGGTAGAAATCTCCTACTGTGTCATTAAGAGCATACAAGGTAAAATGATGACAAGAGTCTCCTTGCTGTAAATATCATAGCAAAAACAGTGTCATTTAGTCAGTGTAAGCAAACTTTGGAGTCATCTTCCTTTTGAAATACCTAATGGTAATCCCCACCTTCAATGGAGAGAGAATATTAAATTATTAGTAGACTTGCTAAAGTTTGAAACAAAGCAATAAATTCATTATAATCCCAGAACTCTCAAACAGTTGTGTTCTTGTATAAAAGCTTAATTGCATAGACAGGAAAAATCCCATCTCACCAAACTCACAGGAAAATGATAGTGATGAAGTAGTCTATCAGAGGCAAGTAGGTTATTTAGTGAATAGAAAGCTGAATCTGAAGTCTAGAAAACCTGATTTCAAATTCAGCCTCTAATTGTAGTTTTGTGGCTCTAGGAAAGTGATTTAACTTCAGTTTTCCCTGCTTCACTGGAGAAAGAAATGATAAAACAACTTTGGTATCTTTTGCCAAGAAAATCCCATGACCTTTTTTTTTTTCCCTTGGAGTCATTAAGAGTCTGATACAACTCAAGGACAGAATAACAAAGTAATCTATAAGGGTTTTGAACACCAACATCTAGCCCAGGACTGTCCATTCTTTATGACAGATTGTGCTAAATGTTTGAAGGTGAGAAGAGTATTCAATTTCATTATTAATTCTCACCTCCATAAATTTATCAACATAAGTCATTCATCTCTTTATGGTGAAGAAACCATGAGTATGGTATGAATGCTTTGGCCCCAACCATGTAGTAGTGTTATTTGAAGGGCAGAATGGCACACTGTAGAAACTAGCAGTTGTATTATTGGAATAACTACTTTAAACATCAAATAAGATAACTGCATGGTAGCTAAGCTTATGTGTTATTAGAGGATAATAACATGTTATCTTATTTTATGTTGCATATGTGAATTATTACATGGATTATGCTTATCCTCAAGAAATGAAAGCAGACTTTATTAATCAAATTGAAAAAATAAACATCAACCCTATAGGAACAAAACTAGTAATAAACAATAGTGAAACATGCCCACATTAATGTAATTTCTAGAAATTCCAACAAACATATTTCATGCCAAATGTGCTAGAGACAAGTTTCCTCTCTGCCCAGTCAGAGACTGTATGTATGGCAATTGGCATTGTCCTTTATCAGATATGGAATATTTAAATCTCCAAGTGCAAGAAATTCAAGAATGTGTCCTACTCAAGACTCAGGAGTAGAATGATGGTTAAGACCCCAGTAGGTTCCTGTGGTTTGATTAAAAAAAATGCTTACAAATTGCATTTTACTTCTGATTGGTGATCATTTCCTAAGCTTATGGAACAACAGGGTGAGAAGACCAAGAGGGACATTTGTTACTAGAAAATTTCTGAATTGTGCATAGGGGCCATAGTAGAGTAGCTTAACATGCTAACCACGAACCACTAAATTACACCAACCACAGAAGATCGTATCTGATCATGGTTCTTGGCTTGACAACAGGTACATGTGGGAAAGCAAAAAGGGGACTGAAGGCATTACTGAAAAAAGAGATGGTTTAAAGTAAAGAAGAGATAGGGTTTAAATAAAATATATACTGTAGCATCTGAAACTAAAATCAGAAAGATAGTAAAAGTAGATTAAATAGAAATATAGACTAGGAGTTATAAAAATTACAAAATTACATTAATTAATAATTGCTAAGATATATACATATATATATATATATATATATATATATATATATATATATTTAAGATTTGCAAAGCATTTTCAAATTCCCATGTTTTCCTCACACCACACCTGGGAAATAGATGCCATTAATATGATTCTCATTTTTCACATGAGAAACTGAGATTGAGGGACTTGCCCAGGGATATACAGTTATAAGTATTTAAGATAGGAGTTGAATTCAGATCTTCTGAACTCCAGGTCCAATATTTTATCCCCTGCAACTAGCTATATAAAATAAATACAAGCTGCATTAGAAGAGAACACATTATAAAATTAGGGTAATCAAAATACCCTCTTGTATGAGAGAACTCTCATCTCCAAACCTTGTCTTCTGCCTACAAATATGTCCCTTTCTCTTTAAACCTGAGAAATAAAATCTTTCAGTTGATCCTTCCATCCCTCTTACTATAAAAGACATTGGCAACTCCTGCTTTTTAAGTAATTATTCTGGACTTTTAACTATCTGCCATCCCTCATTGCAATTTCTTACCAAAGTTTATTGATTTCATCTATGTAAGGTTTTTGTTATATGCCCCCTTCATTACTCACCACACTTATACCACTCTAGTACAAGCCCTCATCACCTCACATTTGATTTAGTAGTTTCCACTGGGTCAGCCTTCTTTAAATCTAAGCCATTCTAATCCATCCTATTCAAATCCATTCTTCATTCAGATTCTAAAATGATTTTCCTAAAGCACAATTCTTACTTGTTACTCCTCTACTCAATAAATTTTACTGATACCCTATTGCCTCCAGGCAATTCTCTTTTTGCTATGAAAGGCCCTTCTTAACCTAGCTTGACTCCCATGTATTCTTTAATTCAGTAATAACTTGGTTTCTTGATATTCCAGAAGCAAGAAACTCCTCTCATCTCTAGGTATTTTCCTCTGGCTGTCACCTGTAATTAGAACAGTCTCTCTCCTCTACTCTAATCATGCTTTCTTTAACTTATAACTAAAATCCTATCTTTTACTGAAAGCCTTCTTCATTCCCTTTTAATTCTGGTGCTTTCTTTCTCTTAGTTATTTCCTATATATCCTATATATAATTTGCTTTTGCATATATTTGTTTGCAATTTGTCTAATCCTTAAAGATAGTGATTATCTTTTGTTTCTTTTTGTATCCCCAGCATTTAGCACAGTGTTGTTTATTTATTTATTTGTTTGTTTGTTTGTTTATTTATTTATTTTAGTTTAGTTTAAAGATTTACATGGTTATATAATCATGATTAAGTATCTCATTGACTGAATGGGAGATTGTGTTTACTATTCTAACTAGTTCCATAGAGGAAGTACTAGGAAATGGCTACAGAAGAAAAGTTGTTAATATGTTATCTAAACCTCACACTTTTTAAATCCTTTGGAAAATATTTGCATTAGAATTCAGCCAAAAGATAGTCACAGCACTAGTTAAATAACTATTGGGCATTACATAGCTAATTCCTTAAATACTTGTGGTTTTAGGAGTAGGAGACAACTGAAAGATAGAATCAAAAGTTGTGAAAGAATTTAAATTTTCTTCCTCTTGAATTTATCAGGCCATTCAGGCCTATAAACATATAAGACTAGTAAAAGCCCCAGAGCTACTATTTGAAGAGTGCCATAATTTCTAAAATCTATATAGATTTTGAGAGGACAGAATAAGTTTCAACACCTTAAGTGTTGTTGAAAGAATTATGGGTTTTGAGACAAAAGAAGATGAAATTCCTGGTTCTGTCACTTATTTTCTGTATAACCTTGAGTGAGCATTTAAATAAAATTTCTAAACCTCAGTTTCCTAATACATAAAATAAGGGTGTTTGACAAGATGACCTCTATGTTGCTTTCAAATTAAAATTCCTGATACTATTGTTTATTCACTTCTTAATCAGACATTCACTTTTTTTAAAAATGTTTAAATGAAAAAATGAAAATGAATATCAATAAATAAAAGTGCTTTATTTCTTTTAGACTAACCTAATCAAAGAAATGAAGGTACATAATACATCTGCTAATCAACATTCTAATCCAATTAAATATATATTTTTAGTCCATAAGATCCAATGAAATCCAATCTCTTTTTGAATACTTTAAATGGTAGGGATTGATGCACTTATTAAAAAGGGAATTTTTTTTTCTATTTTTGGACATATTTAAATTGTTGCAAAATTCTTTCTTAAACCAATTCCAATTGTACTCTGCTTTATTTTGTATCATATCACCCAGCCTAGTCGTTCTATTGCTTCAGATGTTAACATATTGAAAATAATATGCTGAAATGGCAAGAGTTCTGAACTGAGACAATTGGAGTTAAATGCTTACTCTTCCTCATATCAAATTACTTACCCCCTCAGTTCTTCACTATCCTTCTTTTAAATATGTATAGCAGTTGCATTTCATGTTTCACAGAACTTTGTGAGGAAAGGTCTACTATGGGTGTCTTATAATTGTCCAAAAAAAAAAAAAAAAAACCACAACCAAAAAACCCTATCAAACATTTTTCTTCAGATTTTTTCTTTCTATACCAAAGATTGATTTCAGTCATCCTCTTTTAGATCTACTTAAGGCTTTTAGTGTTTGTCTTAGAGAGGTAGTACTTAGAAATACTTATTCAGTCCTTTGCCTGTAATCAGACTGTGTGAAGTTATATATTGGAAGTCTCCCAGAAAAAAGTTTATTAATTAATGTCTGAAAGCTTTAGTTTCTATTTTTCAGAACAAAGATTACTAAATTATTTACAATAATGTTTATGTCATATTTTGCAAAATGCTGTTGTGACAATTCTATTCTTGTAAAGTACCTTGCAGAAAGGCCAGGAACTTCCTTATTCCCTGCAGACAAGTAGGAACAGGTAGGTTAAGGAAGTATTTTGTTTTTTGTGGGATTTTTTGTCTATAAAGGCAAGCTGTCAGTATCTGTTCTTTGGCTTTTCAAAGCTGAGTTGTCCCTTTAGACTCAGGATTGAATTGCCTGCTTCTTGAGATTCTAAATAAAGAAACTTATTGTCTGTACATAGAGATGCCTCTGAGTAGTCAATTTGAGTGAGGGTCATGCCATCCCACACAAGACCATTATATATAATGATGGAATCATTTTATCCTTTGATTTACATAGTATATTGATACTAAGTCTGCATATTTTAAATTAGGTACATGGCACACTTTAGGCTCTATTTAGGTTTCATCTTTATAATCTCTTGATTAATACACTATACATAGCACAGACATTAATAAAAGTTTGTTCCTCTATTAATACATTTTTCCTCAATTGAATTGAATGATTGAATGCTTTGTTACATTTTTAAACTTATGTTTAACATATCCTCAATGAAAATCCCAAAATTTTATAGGAATTGCTACTGACAGGTTTTCCTCACAACCTACTCGTACACACACATGCTAGTGCCTACTCACACTTACTCACACATATATACCTACATATAACCAATTTCATTAATTTTTAACCTATTATTCTTGGTAATTCAGAACTTCTTGAACTTTCAACCTCTCCCATTTTATTTATTATCACAGCTTTGTGGAATCTCTAAAGTAATAGCTAGGATTTCTATACTTTCACTTAATTTTTAATAAACAAAATAATAAATAAGATTGATCAAAGACAGCAGTATAACATTCAAGATTTTCCTGTAAATTGATAGTTGTCATTCACAGCTATGAATCCATTGAACTATATTATCCAAAGTAGACATTTCCCATGTGTATATGTGGAATATGAATAAGGAATAATTTGCCAATTACTTACTATGAGCAAACTTACTTTTAGTGAAACCATGTAAGTTCCTAGTAATCACCATCTTTTCACACTGTTTTGGAATTTTGATAATTAATATTAGAATCAATAATTCTTATCAATCTTGTCAAGTCTATATTTTCTAATAAATTGATGCCTAGATTTCCTCTCCATTTCAAACATTTTTCTTTGAAATTAGGTCTGGGTAGAATTATGTAAAAATCTAGTTTATCAGATCCTTTTCTGATTTTAGTTACAAAACCAATTAAAAATAATATTAAAATCTCATAATGGAGATTTATAGCATTCTACTCAAATGAAATTTATAAAGATACTGAATACCATTGTACTCTGTCTAGTAAGTCATTCAAATTTTTAATGTTATTGTAGGAATAGAATCTGAATTCTGTGCCCAAATATTAAGTTTCTGTTAAACAGACATTAACAGTCAAGAAAATTCACTATGTTCTTCTGCATAACCAAGGCATTTATTAATATTTATCTGGTGAGCAGCTGTATAAAAAGAAAGACCAGTTAAGAAATTAAAATGCTGGAAGAAACTCTGCATTTACTATAAATGCATACTAACAACTTTGCTATATAGCATATTAGAAATGAAAGTTCAAGGACCATCCTAATATAAGAAAACTCCCACTGCAAAGCATTTAAGTTGAGTACTAGAATTTAATTAAAAGTCTATTGCATCATTGACCAAAAGATCCTCATGTTTTGGCCTACATTTATATACAACAGATTGTCTATTGAAATCTGAAGCATTATCTGGTTTTAATATCACTTAGGTTTTTTAGTGCATTTGTATAAGAGGTGATTCAAGATTTTTTTCTTAAGAAATGGAAAAGGGCAGAATCCATAAATGTCTCATCATGAATAAAATATATCTGCATATGATTATTTGGAATACAGTTTATATTATAACCCGAGTTTCAGTTTCTCCAACCCCTATCCTTTTGTCTCTTTCCCCCTCTGACCAGGAAATAAAGAGGTTATTACCAGCCCTCCCCCTCTTTAAGAAACCCTCAACAATTGTAACAACAAGACATGATGAGACAACAGATATGTGCCTTGGCTTAATGATAAAATCCTGTTTCTGGGTCCATTTTGGATTGCTTTCTGGGACCTATGTCATTATAGGATATTGTTTATCTAAAAAAATTACATTTTATTTATTTTTAAAAAATTATTTATTTTTACTATACATTGCTTCATGAATCATGTTGGTAGAGAAAAATCAGCAAAAGGGAAAAACCATAGAAAAAAACAAGCAAACTAACAAAAAAAAAAAAAAAAAACCCAAAAAACAGAAAAAAGAAATGAACATAGCATGTGTTGATTTATATTCAATCTCTATAATTCTTTTTTTTTTTTTGGATGCAGATGACATTTTCTTTCCAAAGTCTATTAACATTGCTTTGGATCATTAAACTACTGAGAAGAACCAAGTCTTTCATAGTTGATCATTGTACATTCTTGCTGTTATTGTATACAATGTAGTTCTAATTGTGCTTGTTTCACTCAGCATAAGTTTGTATAAATCTTTCTAGGCATTTTTGAAGCTAATTTGTTCATTTTTTTTAATAGAACAACAATATTCCATTGTCATCATATACCACAACGTATTCAGCCATTCCCTATTTGATGAGCATCTACTTATTTTCCAGTTCTTTGCTGCCACAAAAAGAGCTGCAAAAAACATTTTTGCACATGTGCATCCTTTTCCATTCTTTATGATTTCCTTGAGATACAGACCCATTAATGGCATTTCTGGGTCAAAAGCACAGTTTTATAGCTATTTGGACATGTTTCCAGACTTCTCCAGATCTGCTTCTGAGTTTAAGGGGGTGCTGGCCCAAGCTTCCTGTGTAGCTCTGAGCCTTGACTTTGAGCACAGGAGTCTCTTGTGTTTGCAGGGGGTAGTTTTGCCTCCTCTTTTCAGGAAACCACCTGTCTTCCCAGAGTTTGTCTTCTGAGTTCGGACTGAAACCTGACCTACTGATGTTCTCCTCTATTGAGGTCTTAGTTGCTGATCTGCTGTGATTAAGACCCTCTCACTAGCTTTCCTAGAG
This sequence comes from Sminthopsis crassicaudata, assembly GCF_048593235.1. NCBI lineage: Eukaryota > Metazoa > Chordata > Mammalia > Dasyuromorphia > Dasyuridae > Sminthopsis > Sminthopsis crassicaudata. The sequence goes on from NC_133617.1 coordinate 122,843,721, forward strand.
TCTGAATTAATCTGAAAATTCTTTTTGCCCCAGTGAGACTGACCTTTCTTGAAGTTTTTCCAAACTATCTTGAGGTAGAGAGAGATTTCACTCCTTAATACTATGTTAAGAGTTCTTTTCTCATGTGTTTTTTGAAGGAAACTGGGACAGCTCAAGCAGTTTCCTAAATTTAATCTGCCATCTTCCCTCCACCCCCAGAAGTCCTAAAATACATTGTTTAGTGAATTGTTTCTCTCCCTCTTGTGTAGTTAACATATCCCAATCTGAGTTATGAAAGTATACTACTACTACTACTACTACTACTACTACTACTACTACTACTACTACTACTTTTACTATTTCAGGTGAACAAAAGCATAGTTTTAAAAAAATAATTGCCAAACAGTTTCTCAGGGCACAGTTTTTGATATAAAGAGTTGTTATCCATTTCATGAACATATTCAGATTTAGACAAATTAAGAAACTGCACAACCTCTTCATTACCACTTCTTGAAACTTAATTTTTTCCCTTAATAAACATCTAGAATACTTCTTGTATAAAGCTGTTTCCAGATTCATCCTCTTCCCCTAAGTTTGTGGTTTCTTTAGTAAAATCTTTGTATGCCCTTGTATATATTTTTCATTTAGTTATCAGTGTAAACTTATTTTATATCTAATAGGATGTAGAATCTTTAATGGTAGGAGCTATTACACATTTACTTTTATTATCATCAGGGTTAAGGATCACTAAATATGAATATTTTGCTGAATTTTATTGAATTGAAATTCTATCTAAAAAAGAATTCCTGATACATTATTCCTGATAAGTGGTCCTTCATATATAAGTACCATTTACATATCACTTCAAGATTTAAAAACACTTTGTAACTATGATATAATTTTGTTCTTCAAAACTCTAAATAAAAACATTATGGCACCATATTCAGTTACACTGAATATTTATAATATTCCTTCTTTGGAAAGGATAAATAATAAATTAGATTTGGCCTACACATAAAACATAAGTTCCCTGAAGGCAAAGACTGTTTTTCTCATGTATCCAGAATGAATAACAAATAGTAGGATCATTTGCTTTTGTATGTTATAGATCTAATCTGTTTCATTGACATAAACATTTTAACTGGCACAATATCATAGTTAATGATTACTGTTTTCATATAAAGTTTGAGATCTTAAACTGTGAGACCTCTTCCTTCCAACTTTTCCCCCATCATTTCCATTAAGATTTTTTTAAATTTAAATTTGAATTTAATTATTATTATTCTACATCTATAATGTAATCCCTGGATATTTGATGTATATTGAATTGAATAAGTAAATTAATATTCAAATATAATACTGTACTGTTTTTAAATAATGGCTCCATCTAAACATGAACAATTAATTTTTCTGCAATTATTTGTGTCTTTAGTTCCATAAATAAAATTTTATAGATTTTTTTCATAATATTCTGTTTGTTTGTTTTGTTATGGTAGGTAGACTTATTCCTACCAAAGTACGTATTTTATACATTCTGTTGTTACTACAAATGGAATTTATTTTTCTATCTATTATGTCTTCTCTATATATATTTATTTATTTTAAAATCAGATAAAAATGACATTAAAAATTTAACATACATTTTTTTCTAATCAATATGAAAGCAAAATTATTTTAAAATATTACTCATGTAGGAATACATATGTACATATATGTCTATATGCATTGCATATGTATAAATGTGTGTATATAATTCCATATAACCAAACTAGGCTTATACCATTTTTAAAGGTTAGCTATATATCAGAAAACATTATTAGAATAGCACAACATAAATCAAGAAAAGACAAAAAGGTACAAACATTTATTTCTAAAAAAAGCCATAAAATAAGTTTAAGAAGAATTTTCCTTAATATGATCTTTCATCTTTTTAAATAAAAAGCTAAAGTAATATGCAATGGGGAAATATTAAAATTATCCTCATCAAAACAGGCATAAAATTAAAAAAATCATATTTCTCTCTCATTTGGAATGTTACTGAATTTTCAACTATAAATATTAAGAATGGGTAAAGATATTAAAACCATTATAATTTAAATGAAAAATCAAAATAATATTGGCACGTACCATGTTAATAAAGCAAAAAAATGATGTCTCAAAAATAAGTTTGACAAATATGAATAAAAATAAAATTATTATTAAAAACCAAACATTAAATATGTGAAGAATTTAAAATAGTATATATTATTTGAAGAGCAATCTGTCAATGTATAGAAAATATTAATTTATAATAATAATAATTATTATTAATTTCCAAATTATGTCATTGTTCTTGTCCAAATTATGTCATTGTTTGTAATATACTCTGGGGGAGTGGGGGCATGGTTCCAAAGTAGTAATATTAAAGTAAGTTTAATAATAAATTATAATTTATAAATTATAACTAATAAAATTAAAGTAAAAAAGGACTATTTGACAGGTTTTCATAGCCAGGTTTTCTGTTGCAAAATTCTTAAAGTATTAAAGTGTTAAAATATTGTGATATGATTTTTATTTTAATAATTGCATATTTTAATAATTTCAGATGAATAAATTGAAAGAGACCCTTATGGAGAACCCCCCCAAATGATAAACATTTCCATTGGAAGAGAATCCATTCTATCAAAATTTATGAAACAAAGTGATTGGAATTGAATGTAAAAAGATAAAATTTTCATGAGGACTTAGAGAGAATGGCCAAAAATTAATGTCATTTTATGCATGGGTTTTTGCACATAATTGCAAAACAAATTTAATTAGTCATATATATTATTAATCTTTATTTTATCATAATATAGAATTGTTTGGCAATATACAATATAAGTTAGAACAATAACTATGCTTCTTGATCCAATAATTAGGTTGCTGGAATTTTAACATGAAAATATTATTTACTACCACAAGTATTATTCTTTTGTAATAGTTTTTAAAAAGAAAATTAGATTGCATTCTTATGCTAACTAAAATAATTAAAATGGGTTATTTGGTGGAATAATGAAAATCCAATCTGACCTTCTGTTAATATGCTTCAGACACTGGAAAGTATAAAAGTTAAGAATGAAATTAAAGATACTGATTCAGACGGGAATTTCTTAAGAAGTTTAAACATTAAAAAACAAAGAGCCTAAATCCTATTTTAGTTAGGATTAAAAATACATGAAAGCCCCAGTCAAGGCGAAGAGACATCACAAAATCATACATGACAAAGGAAAAAATGTTATATACATTTTATCAAAAATTTGGGAAAGTAAGTATAGGGGACAATGTATTTGAAATAAGATTGACATGAAACCTAATTAAGCAAAATCAGTTCTTCTATATTTAAATAAAAACTGGAGTAAACACCAATAAATGTAAAATTAAACTGTTCTTCCAGTGCTTCTTTAGCAATCCAATCTTTTTATCAATCATTTAGAGACTAATCATTTGAATTTTAAAATATCAGCACCTACTATATGAGAAAATGATAATTAAGAAAATTAAATAAGGAAGAGCAGGATTTGACCACACACAAATAGAAAAAAAGAAAAAGAAGAAGAAGAAGAAGAAGAAGAAGAAGAAGAAGAAGAAGAAGAAGAAGAAGAAGAAGAAGAAGAAGAAGAAGAAGAAGAAGAAGAAGAAGAGGAGCAGGAGGAGGAGGAGGAGGAGGAGGAGGAGGAGGAGGAGGAGGAGGAGGAGGAGGAGGAGGGGGAGGAGGAAGGGGAGGAGGAGAACTGCAGAATGGATGCTTCATGTTTTTTTTTTTTTTTTTTTTTTTTTTTTCTGCCCTTTTTCTTTTTTTTCTTTTTTTTTTTTTTTAAATTTATTTTTATTTTATAATTATAACATTTTTTGACAGTACATATGCATGGGTAATTTTTTACAACATTATCCCTTGCACTTACTTCTATTCAGATTTTTTCCCTTCCTCCCCTAAACCCCTCCCCCAGATGGCAAGCAGTCTTATATATGTTAAATATATTACAGTATAATTTAGATACAATATATGTGTGTAGAACCGAATTTTTTGTTGCACAGGAAGAATTGGATTCAGAAGGTAAAAATAACAGTTTACTTTCATTTCCCATTGTTCCTTTTCTGGATGTAGCTGGTTCTTTCCATCATTAATCAATTGGAATTGGATTAGCTCTTCTCTATGTTGAAGAAATCCACTTCCATCAGCATACATCCTCGTACAGTATCATTGTTGAAGTGTATAATGATCTTCTGGTTCTGCTCGTTTCACTCAGCATCAGTTGATGTAAGTCTCTCCAAGCCTCTCTATATTTCTCCTGTTGGTCATTTCTTATAGAACAATAATATTCCATAACATTCATATACCATAGTTTACCCAACCATTCTCCAATTGATGGACATCCATTCATCTTCCAGCTTCTAGCCACTATGAAAAGGGCTGCCACAAACATTTTGGCACATACAGGACCCTTTCCCTTCTCTAGTAGTTCCTTGGGGTATAAGCCCAGTAGTAGTATGGCTGGGTCAAAGGGTATGCACATTTTGATAACTTTTTGGGCATAATTCCAGATTGCTCTCCAGAATGGTTGGATTCTTTCACAACTCCACCAACAATGCATCAGTGTCCCAGTTTTCCCACAGCCCCTCCAACATTCATCGTTATTTGTTCCTGTCATCTTAGCCAATCTGACAGGTGTGTAATGATACCTCAGAGTTGTCTTAATTTGCATTTCTCTGATCAATAGTGATTTGGAACACTCTTTCATATGAGTGGAAATAGTTTTAATTTCATCATCTGAAAATTGTCTGTTCATATCCTTTGACCATTTATCAATTGGAGAATGGCTTGATTTCTTATAGATTAAAGTCAATTCTCTGTATATTTTGGAGATGAGGCCTTTATCAGAACCTTTAACTGTAAAAATTTTTTCCCAATTTGTTACTTCCCTTCTAATCTTGTTTGCATTAGTTTTGTTTGTGCAGAAACTTTTTAATTTGGTGTAATCGATGCTTCATGTTTTTAAAGGAAAAATGATATTGATCTCTCAAATTGGAAAAGATATCGAGAAAAGATCAGTCTTTCTCTTCTTCATTCCCTGAAAATGTATATGTCTTGGCTAATAAGGGAAATTGAAACTGTCTTTATTAATAGTAATATTAATATAATGGAAAAGTTTTCATAAATTACAAAGACATGTGGTTAGTTAATTTGCAGCTCATTCAAACTCCTCCAATGTTAATTTAATAAAGACAAAATATGTAAGAGAAACTGAAATAAGGAGCAAAAATAGGGAGCAAAAAATAAAACAAACAAACAAACAAAAACAGTCAGTTTGGCTATTGATTTCAAAGATGCGCTTGAATAAATCACCTAGCTTCATTCTATTTTAGTTTATCAATCAAGAAAATGGGGTTAATTCCATTGATCTACATTACAGTGATATTCTAAAGAATAACTAATTAAATATAATTGTGAAGCGCTTTTAAAGTAGAAGGTACTATAAAAGACTGAAACAATTTAATACCTCAAATAGATTGATTGTCAGAAAGGAACCAGTTCCCTGATTAGAATTTCTGGAGAGTCTCTGTGGATTTGCCAGATGTCATTCCTAAGACATTAATTACTCAATATTGTGTTTCAGTACTAAGAGAATGGCTAATGTTGGCTGGGAGTGTGGTTGGGATTGCTAGTTAGAATTAAGCTTAATGTTATTTTCAGAAACAGAAGTATCATATACTGTGGGTCCAGGAAAAGAATGATCATTTAAACAAAGGGCCATCCCAACATATAATATACATATGTGTGTGTGCATGCATGCATTTCAAAGCAATCCTGGAAATGATAATTTAAAAAATAGATTTTCAGATAAATTATACTTCAGTAATCTTTATCTTCAAACACTTTTACCTTTCTTTTTACAAATAAAATTATCACCTAATACTTATAGTTTTAAAAATTATATTTACTAAGTCAGAATATTTAAATGAAATGTCCAGAATTCTTTAAATTTATATGGAATCATTCTTGTTAGGCATAAATTTTTCTACTAATAAAATCATAAATCTCAGGAAGTAGACAATCTCAAATTTGGCTGTGTGTTAACTGAATTCAAATCTTGATAATTTGAGATGTTAATGATGCTAATTTCAATCAACTAATGCTATAGTGAGAATAATGTCTTTACATAATAATACATCTTCATTATTGAATTCACTTAGATGTATGGAACTTTATGTAACAATATAGCTGCAATATTTTGTTCTTAGTTTCAGTAACTCCTCTTTGAAACAATATTTCATAAAATAGAGAAAAATGTTGAATAATAGATATTTTGTTTTTTTTATCTCGGTGCTTTTCTTTCTTAGGAGGAGAAAAGTTATATATCTGGTCAATGCCATATTTATTATTATAAGGTTTTTTTTTATTATTTTAGATAAATGCACTCATTCAAACTTGAAGATTTTCTCCCTACCAAGCATGAATTACATGTAAATATTCTTCACAACAATTGAAAACAATATTATATGCATTAAAGAGGATGAAGTTATTTCAATTCAACCAGCATTCCTTAGATATTGAAATTCTTCAACTCTGTTAAATTGCTCAGTTTAATGTCTTTTTCTCAAATCTAGATTGAGGGGGATGATCCTATCAATCCAACTAATGGCACAGGATAAAAGGAGTCAAGGTATAAAATGAAGCATACATTTTGTATATCACTCCCAAAGAATTTATTTTAGTTCATTGAATTTTTTAAATTTTCCAGTAAGGAGAGATATGAGAGAGATAATTGTGAGATTATAACGGGTCTCTTTGTCTCTGTGTTTTGTTTTGCTTTTTGATTTGTTTGTTTTTCTGTCTCTGTATGTCTCTGTGTCTTTCTCTATGTCTTTTTTTTTCTGAGTTTCTCTCTCTCTTATTCCCTAAAGTTCCCATTTTATTTACTGTTTATTCTGTTGCATCTTTACTTATTGAACTGTGGTAAGCAGTCCAGGAATACCCTAGAGATGTCAGAAGCTGATCATAGGTAGATTTGATTTTAATGGTTCTCTGACATATAGCAAGTATGATCCAAACAATTCTAGTAAAGTATTATTCCAACAAGTAGGCAGTTTTATATAATGGTTTTGGAGACAAGGGACCTAGATGTAAATCCTTATGTTTGATTACAACATGATATTGGCAAAATCATTTAATCTTTCTTTGTCTCACTTTCCATGTAAAAATGATATAGTTAGATTAGATGGCTTAACATTCTTTCAGATTTAGATCTGTGATCATATGATTCAATGAACATCTTAGAACTCAGGTTTAGACACGTTTCTGGCTACAATGTAGAGTTGTATATGCACGAAGACCACAAACTGACAATTGAAAGAACACAAAAAAACCCAGTATTTCAGCTGTGCATCACAACAAACCTATGTTATTTATAGTTAGCTTATTTTATAGATAAGGAAACTAAAGGTCAGAAATAAGAAATGATTTAGCAATGATCACAAATCTAGAAAATTTCAGAAGTAGAATTTGAGCCCAGTTGTTACTAATACCAAATTACCACTGTATCCAATAAGACAAAGTTAATTCATTCCATGATTATAGACTTGGCAAAAACACAGGGAGATGATAGTGCAAATATGATTCATTTTTTTTCAAATTAATTATTGCTTATTCATTAACAATTATTATTTTATGTTAATTATTATAATTATTATATATAATTTTGTATTGTTTCAAATTTTATAAATAGTTTTAGAATTATTTTCTCATTTTAATCTCACAACAACCCTGGGAAATAAATACTCTATTATTGCTCATTTGCCTCAGTCATGTCTGACTCTTTCTGACTCATTTGGGGATTTTTTGACCAAGATACAAAGGTGCTTTATCAATTCCTTCTCCAATTCATTTTAAAGATGATGAAACTGAGACAAATAGAGTCAAGTAAATTTCTGAGAGTCATCTAGCTAATATCTGAAGACAGATTTGTACTCAGATATTTTTGACTCTAGGCCCTGTGCTCTATTTACTGCATCTATTTACTGCAGTGCTACTACTGGGCTTATATCCCAAAGAAATACTAAAGAGCGGAAAGAGACCTATATGTGCCAAAATGTTTGTGGTAGCTGTTTTTGTTGTAGCTAGAAACTGGAAGATGAATGGATGTCCATCAGTGGGAGAATGGTTGGGTAAATTATGGTATATGAAGGTTATGGAATATTATTGCTCTGTAATAAATGACCAGCAGGAGGAATACAGAGAGGCCTGGAGAGACTTACATCAACTGATGCTGAGTGAAATGAGCAGAACCAGAAGATCACTGTACACTTCAACAACAATACTGTATGAGTATATATTCTGATGGTAGTGGAAATCTTCAACATAAAGAAGAACCAACTCACTTCCAGTTGATCAATGATGGACAGAGGTAGCTACACCCAGAGAAGAAACACTGAGAAGTGAATGTAAATTGTTAGCACTAATATCTGTCTGCCCAGGTTACATGTACCTTCGGAATCTAATGCTTATTGTGCAACAAGAAAATAGTATTTATACACATGTATTGTATCTAGGTTATATTGTAACACATGTAAAATGTATGGGATTGCCTGTCATCGGGGGGAGGGAGTAAAAGGAGAGGGGATAATTTGGAAAAGTGAACACAAGGGATAATATTATAAAATATATATATAATAAAATTATTTAAAATATATATATGCCTTCTCAATTACAACTTACTTTCTACACTTTCAAATAGATATGGAATATCTTTCATGTAGCTTAACAATATGCCATTGAAATATGATATAGTTCATATCAATATATGTATAATATATACTTCTACATAAAAACATGTGAACATGTATGCATGTATTTTTATGTGTATAGTTTGACATAAACTTTTAAAATGTATTTTAGCAATATAATTTTCTGTAGAGCCATGTATGTATTTTTATGTTGACATGATCTTTTAAGTCTTTAAAAAAATACAAACTTAGAATGATTGATATTGGAAGACAAGCATATATAGTGTTAATATTATTTCTAACAACTATGCTAATGTTAAATATTATGACATTTTAATTATGTTGAATAGAGTGATTATGATATTAAAATGATGTTTTAATTTTTCTTTTTGACAGAATATTGTAATTATTGCCATTTTTGTATTTGTTGAGCAAAAATTGCAGATAAAGTAAACATGAGTTTCCCAGTATAAAATTTTTTATATAATGGAAAGATGGGACATGTCCATCAGTTAGGTCATTAGTTGTTGATATCTTCTTTGTAATCTATCTTCTTCCTTTCTTTCACCTTCTTTCCGTGGTCCTTTCTTCTTTCCTTCTGTCTCCTTCCTTTTCTTCTTCTCCTTACATCCTTCCTTCCTTTTTCCTTTCTTCCATTCTTCATGGAAAGATGTAAAATTACACTTCAATACTTTCTCTATATTTTAACCTCCCCTTTTGACTATGTTCTAGATTTTTTGTTAAACTTGAAGTTGGGAAGAACTTGATTTAAATCCTAATTTAGGCACTTAGAAGATAGAGAACTATAGTCAAGTCATTTATATTTCTAAACATCTTTTCCTAGTATAAAAATCAAGTTCACTAGATTTCATAAACAATCAAAATCAGACTATATATATATATAGTGTACTTTGCAAATATTAAAGCACCATGTGGATAATAGCAATTATTATAATTATTATTGTCATGTCAGTAAAAACTGATAATAATAGTTTTTTGATTGACATCAAGAAAAAAGATACTTGAATATCATAAATTATGTTAATTTTATCATATATTTCTTTTTTATATAATAAGCCCACTTGATTTCCCTTTCATTTCCTTAAAAAACACTGCATTTCCTTATATCTGTAATACATCATGGGCATATATAATTGACAGGACAGAATGTAGTCAAAAGTTGTGGTTCTATTATTATCACTAATTAGTCAATTGGAAGCTGGGATTTATTGAATATTTATTATAGCTCAAATGCTCAGAACAAGTCATTTTTAAAATGCTGGCATATCTGTTCCAATCCTTGTTGATTATCATCTTAAAATGTACTTGGGAATTATGGCTTATCTATGGCTCACACCAAATTCTCTATAAGTCCATTATTCCTCACACCTGCTTCTTATGTGATAACTTTTATGAAGTGAAAATTATCCTAATTCCTCATTTTCTTTCTGAGTGAAATTTTGCAAGAAGAATGGACAAGACTACCAAAAAAACAAAACCGAACACCAAAACAACAAACAAAAAAACCCAACAAACCAGGCCTTAGATAAATCAACTTTCCAGAGTAGCAGATCATTCTTGAAGGAAATCTAAGAAACCTATTGGGAAATGAGATAATGCAGTATAGTAGACTAAATACTTGATCTAAAAATCAAACGAAATGTGTTTAAAACCTATTTCTGATGCTTACTATATCTGTGACATTGGAGAAGTCATTTCACCACCTGGGTCTAGATTTTTTTTAAATCTACAAAATAAGAAAATAAATTTGTCTTCCTAGATGTCTTCCAGTTTTAGATCAATGAATATAGGATTTTTAAAGCTCTTTTTCCATCTTCATTCTATTTTAATCTCTAATTATTTGTTCTATCCCTTCTTTTCAATGTTACCAGCAAAACTGATCAGATAGTAGCATCTGTTTCTTCTATTTCATTTATTCATCTATACATTCTGCTTTTCCCCTTAAGGAAAAAAAAAAAAAAACATGTCTACCAGTTCCCAGAGAATCCATAGGCTATATTAGTAGTTGTACAATATCAAGAGATTAAATAAGATCCCCATGACATTGAGTGGATTTCTGTAGAAAGTTTTTGGTTAGACAGGTACAAATCATAGGGGAAAAGAAGACGAGGCAGTAGCATTAGCTTTTTGGAAGAAGAATCTGCATCAATAAGCTCACAAAAGTATTTACAAAAGAAAAATAAAATGCAAATTCAGAAACATTAAATTAGGTAAAATAAGATGATTATAATTGCAAATAAAAATGGGCTTATTTACAGGTTAGGTGATATTTGTTTTGGGGTACCATTTTCTTTTTCAATTCACTTTACACATGAAGAAACTGAGGCAAATAGGATTAAGTTACTTGCTTATGGTGAAAGAGCTAGCTAATGATAAGGTCTTATTTAAACTCAAGAAAATGAGTTTTTCTGATTTCAGGCCAGTCATGTCTATCTACTGCTAGCTCCCCAATTTAAATTTATTTCAGATTGTGTTATTTATTCACTGTCCATTCGTAATTTTATTTATGGCATTAATTAGAAGACTTTTTATTTCTTTGATTCTTCCAACAGTAATAACAATAATACCTAAAATCTAAATAATAATTGACATGCTACTTTATTTAATCGTTACAACAACATGAAGTAACATTATTATCCATTTTACAAATAAGGACTCTGAAGCTGAAAGTAATTAAATGACTTATCCAACTTCATGTAGTTAGCAAATGTTTGAAGTAGGATGTGAATTCAAATAATCTTGACACTAACTGCTGCCCCTCTACTCACTGTTCTACCTATGTCTACTTTTTAAGATTTTTTTCTTCTATATGCTCTTGTCAATAATTGGATGTGGGCTACAATATTCATTCAACTGAATAAATTGTTATTCTAGCATCAGAGACTCAACTTCAACTCCACAAATAAAGAAATTGTGAAATTGTATTCCAATGGTCCTTTTCTGGTCAAATTTCCTGGAACTACTGTCAGTTACGACATTCTTATAGCATCTTGGCCCATAATCTTGGGAAGATATTTATACATTAAAAATAGTAAATGAAAGAATAAAAATATTGGATCACTATAATTCAGGCACTGCATAAATTACTGGGTATAAAATATAAAAAAGAGATATATCATGAATTCAAGAAAGTTGAAAATTGAAATAGATCATGAATTCAAGAATATATCTATACACACACAACATATACACTGTAGGGAGATGGGAGAGGATTTGGGGCCAATAAATTACATATTTGGTCAGTTGATCAAAAGGACAATCAATGTTTTTTACAAATGCAATGACAATGTACTCAAATAAGGAGGTAGAAAGCAAAAGGTGAGACTATGTGATAGGCAGGAGGATGATGATAAAGAATATTTGAGTAGTGATCCCAGAAGTCAGAATAGGATGGCCAAATATGATTGACACAGTGGGAATATGGTGGTTTACTTCCTCATTAATTAGTGCTTTTTCCCAAAAGAGTCATATATTTTTCCTAGAAGTTATTTTTCAGAAAGTTCTGCCAGCTTCCTTACTCAATGTTCTGTGGTGGTAGTTTTGTAACGGCCCAATTCATTAGAGTTCCCAAGTGGTTCTGACTTAGTAACCAAAAACTAGTGTACACACAGTGAATCTGTGGTATTTATTTCAAGTCTTTAGAAATGCTACTATTCTTAGGACAGATAATGAGCCATGCATAAACCCTGTGAATAAAGAACAGAGATGTACAAGGATATCCATGTATTCATGATTAAATGATTTATGACTTTCTATCAAAACAGACAACTCTTTAGTATGTATTAAAGGAGTCAGACTACCTGCTCAAAAGGTATTATTATAGATGTGTGCTAATAAAAAATAAAAAAAAACAACCACTGTGTAATAAAAATAGGAACTTCAGGATCTTTGAAACCTTACCTGCTACAAAATGAGTATGAGATCAATCAAAACTTCCAGAGAAATAGAAAATGAAGTTTTTCTTTTTATTTAATTCGGTATGCTTTGTAAGCAAAAAAAAGTTATACTTTTTAAAGAAGCATTATTAGGTAAAAATGACAATCTAAAGAAAACTGTAATGAAAAGAGGAAATCTTACTAATCATAATTTAAGAATAAACTAATTTTGTCACAGAACATTTATTGCTTGTATAATCCATAAATCCTGCTCTAGTAGTTCTAGGGATATAAAATTCCTTGGAGAAATTTGAGAGTAAAATATAAAAGAAAATCAAAGCTATCTTCATAATCCCAAATTACTTTCAGCATACCCCAAAATGTTACACATTTCCAAAATGCATAGTTTTATTTTAGATATATTAATGAAATATTTTTACTGTTATTCTTTTCCTCCATGAAACCCCTTTTTTCATCCCATTGTAAATATAGGGTATATATAATGCAATTTAACAATATTTATTTTCAATTATATAGCTATGTGATTTTTGGAGTGAGAGGAGAGGAGGATAAACTTTGGAGCAAATAGCAGATACCAAAGACAGTATGATTTATATCCCACCATAATTCATAAAGACAAAGTTTACACCAAAATACATTTTGAACAAGGTAAGAAGCAAAGACAGCTGACAGACTATGTAAAGGACTGAAACTCTGAATAGGTGCACTTGAATCAGACAACCAAACATTTAAGGCTAATTACCTATTGGACAATAACTCTATTAGCATTTTTGGAATTTCTCTTCTCACAGTTAATGCTAGCTCAAAGCTTGGGGTTAAAAGAATTGTAAGGAGGGATTAGGGGAGTGTAGTGAGACAAGCCAGAGTCACTTTGGAGGTGGACAAAGAGAAGGGAGGTTGTAGAGAGCTTGTGGCAGTCTTGTCCCCCTAAAGACAAAGGACTTTTGCTTATCCTGACTCTGGCTGATTCTGAGAGCCTCTAAGGGACTAACACAGACTTCACAAGACTGTATCAGGCAGGTCCTAGATTGAGGAAGACTCCTCTTCCAGAATTCAAATCTGGCTTCAGATATTTATTAGCTGGCTTACTGTGAGCAAGTTGCTGAACATTGTTGGCCTCAGTTTCCTTATCTGTAAAATAAGTTGGAGAAGGAAATGGCAAACCACTCTAGCATCTTTGCCAAAAATACACAACAACAAAGCAAACTAGGTCACAAAGAGCCAGACACAACTGAACAAGAAGCAAAAATTCTCTGTAGCCCCATGATGCTGGGCTCAACTGTGGAATTTGATTTATGCTTTAGTATGTTTATGCATACATACTTATACACATACACATATAATTGAATTAAAGTGCTTTATTATTATTAAACATTCTTTGAAGTTGCATTATTGTCAATAGAAAAATATTAGTAATATTTATGAAGCCTCCTTGAATTAGAATAATGCTTCACCTTTGTTTTTATATCTGTAGATCCAAGCTTAGTACCAGATACTTGGCAGTTACTTAATGAATATCTTTTAATTGATTGACTTAAAAGGAAGATAAATATTTTAAAAGAAAACTATGTCAATTTCCCCCCAATTGTTCTGCTGTCCCTCTTATGGGTTTATGATTGCTTGTTTTGATTTATCAGAAAGTTTTCTAAAAAAAGTATAAGAAAATAAAATGCATTATTTTTCTTTAAAATTGAAGAATTATGTCAATGGAAATAATGAATTCTCATGGGGAAAAAATTTGTTAGGAAATTTCCCTGTCCATAATTGAAGGAAGAAAGTAATACCATTCTAGACTTAAACTTCAGCTTAAAATTTCCTGTCCCTTCAACTATGTCCAATTCAATTTTTAAAATGTTTGTTGAATCTATATCTTATGGACATCATTTTTCTAAGTACCATGGGGAAGTACATATGTAAATGGTCAAAGGATATGAACAGACAATTTTCAGATGAAAAAATTGAAGCTATTTGTTGAAACATGAAAAGGTGCTCCAAACCATGATTGATCAGAAAAATGCAAATTAAGACGACTCTGAGATAGCACTACATAACTCTTAGATTTGCTAAAATGACAGGAAAAGATAATGACGAATGTTGGAAGGGATGTGGGAAAACTGGGACACTGATGCATTGTTGGTGGACTTATTTATGAACAGATACAACCATTCTGGAGAGCAGTTTGTAACTATACTCAAAAAGTTATCAAACTGTGCATACCCTTTGATCCAGAAGTGTTACTACTGAGCTTATATCCCAAAGAGATATTAAAGAAGGGAAAGAGACCTATATGTGCAAAAATGTTTGTGGCAGCCCTTTTTGTAGTGGCAAAAAACTGGAAACTGAATGGAAGCCATCAATAGGAGAATAGCTGAGTAAACTGTGGTATATGAATGTTATTGAATATTATTCTTCTATAAGAAATGGCCAGCAGGATGACTACAGAGAGGCTTGGAGAGACTTATATGAATTGATGCTAATTGAAGTGAGCAGAACCAGGAGATCATTATACACTTTCAACAACAGTACTTTATGAGGATCAATTCTGATGGACATGGCTCTCTTCAACAATGAGAGGATCCAAATAAGTTCCAAATGATCAGTAACAGATCCAGCTACACCCAGCGAAAGAATACTGAGAAATGAGTGTAGAATACAACATAGCATTTTCACTCTTTCTGTTATTGTTTGCTTTCCCTTTTGTTTTTCTTCTCAGATTATATGTACTTTCTTTCTAAATCCAATTTTTCTTGTGCAGCAAGATAACTGTATAAATATGTATACATATATTGTATTTAACATATACTTTAACATATTTAACATATATGGGACTACCTGCCATCTAGGGGTGGAGGTAAGGGGAAAAGTTGGAACAGAAGTTTTTGTATGGGTCAATGTTGAAAAATTTCCCATACATATGTTCTGTCAATAAAAATCTATAAAAAAGATCAAACTAACAAGTCCTTTTTTCAGCAAATTGTTTAAGTTTATATCAGTATGCTCAGGTACAAAAAAATACATTAAATTATCATAGTGGTATATTTGTTCTGGTAAAAGTATTAAACTAAATAAATTTATGAGACACCAGTAGAAGGGAGATAATTGAAATTCCAGTCATTTTAAAGTGATAATATGGACTAAAAAACATCACTGATAGAAAATTGTATTATAATGCATTTAGGGAATTAAAGTGGGGAAAAGATTCAGAAAAGGAGAGATCACAAAAAATGAGAAGAATTTGGCAATGTATTAACAAAGAAGTTTCAAGAGAAGACAAACATGAGCAGGGAAAAAAAAAGGAGTGAACAAATGATGACAGAGTAAACCAAGTTAAGGGCGTCTTAAGATATTTGCTAGTGAAATGACAAAAATTTCATGGAATAGAAGGAGCAATAGAGATATGAGAAAGATGATTTTTTTTTTTGATAGGGAGGCTTAAGCATGTTTTCAGGCAGAAGAATAAATGGTGAAATAGATAACGATGAAGATAAAGAAGATAAAATCAGCACAGCTGAGTACAAAATATGGGGTGAAAGAATTGGAAAACCAAGCACACACACACACACACACACACACACACACACACATCTGTGTGTCTTAGATGTGTGTATGTATGTGTATATATATATGTATATACATGTGTGTATATCTATATACACATTTATATATAGATATATATGCATTTAGATAAAAAGATATCCTCCAAGAATGAGTAGAATAAAGGTGAAGATGAAGAGATATTGTACCTTTGTTCACTTTCCACTTTCTTCAAATCAAGAAGAATGAGACTTAAGTTATATCAAAGATATGACAGGATGTCAAGCAGTAAAATATAGTTTATACGTCAGGAAGTTAGAAATGGAGAGAATAAGGAACTCAACAGAGTATGGGAAAATGCATATTACAACTGGGTATAAAAAGATCTTGATTTTAGTTTCAGGTCAGCCAGTAACTTGCAAGGAACATAAAACTACTTCTGACCTCAGGGTTAGGTTTTTGTTTGTTTGTTTGTTTCAATCTACAAAATATGGATACTGAATTAATTATCTACAAGGGATCTTGAGCATTTAGAATCACTTCATTGACAATCATGTAAGAGATAGGTCTGTATAAATGGGGGCCTAAGAGACATAGAAGAATAAAAGGTTTTAGTGAGGTGGGGATTTTGTATCTCTAAGGATCTTAGTAAAGTAAAATACTTATCTGTGATGTCCTAAACCATTGTTGCTATGATTGTAGGCAACTGGAGTGGAATGGCAGAAAAGATTCATTGGAGTTGATGAGTTTGTGTAGCTAAGAACTTGAGAGTATTACAAGTGATGAAGGAAATAGAATTTCAATTAGAAAATCTCTTAAAAGAGAACCAAAAACATCTGATATCTGTGAGGGTTGGGGTGGGGGAACTACTGAGCACCTATAAATTACCCTGTGCTATTAAAAAATGGGAAACATCATTAAATGTCTGTAAGTCTACAAACATTTTATTTTATTTAATTATGTATGAAAGGTTGCTATTTTCAGGTTGACTAGTGGATAATTTCTTTTTATCCACCTATAACTCCATCTACATTTTTTTTTGCACAGAGTATGTATAATATAACCATAGAATTTAGCAATCACTGATGAGGTTGGCTGTTAGGATTCTTACAAGGTGCTAAGTCAGTTGTTTAATTTAGCATGGTACTTAACAGTTCTCTAGTTCAGAGTTCACACCTTTCATACCTTTAAAAGAGCATATAAAAGGACAAGCCCACTGGAGATCCAGGAGATTCAGAGTCAAGTTTCATTCCCACTTCCACCTTTGTGAAGGCTGGAGACATTTGGACAAGAGCTCTTGGGTACCAAGGAGAGAGGAAGGCTTCCAGAAAACTAGTTAAGCCCCAAGTGAAGGAAATAAGATTTTGGAAGAGACAATAAAGGAGTTGGACTTTAACTCCTGGCTGCATTTGGGACTACTAAACTGAACTGAAACTAAGGCTGCCTCCAGAAGTTCCCCAAGGGTTCTGCTCACAGAGAACAATTACAATTTAGAGAAAAAGAACATTACAGTTGGCAACATAATAAATGAAGAAATAGATTCTTCCCATTGGTAAAAAGTAGAAATTATCTACTTGTTCTCAAGTAAGAACTTTACTTAAGTTAAGTAAGAACAAGTATATTTTGATTATTTATAATTTTTCATGACCTCATTTTAAATTTTCTTGGTAAAGATACTGAAATAATGTAAAAGTTTCTTCTCCAGCACATTTTACAGATAAAGAAACTGAGTCAAATGGGATTAATATGATTTGCCCAGGCTTACACTGTCAATAAGTTTCTGAAGCCAAATTTGAACTCAGGAAGATTAGTTTTCCTGATTCCAGGCCTGTCACTCCATCCACTGAATCATCTATCTGCCCTAAGTTTCTATGTAAGTATTAGTTTTTCCCCTCCATATTTCATTATCATAAACATTGCTTATTATTCAGGTCAAGTGAAAAAATTATCCCTCATTGCTTTATGATATTCTAAAGTGTTTTTTTCCAGTCACTTCTTAGCACTCAATCAAAGAAGGTAGCATGGTTGGATGGAAAGAGAATATTAGATTTACAGCCAGAAGTTAGGCTCATGGTTCTGCATTTTCAAACAAATAATTTACTAACTATGAATTTACTAAATATGAATTCTTCAAGGAGTGGAAGAACTAATGAAAGGAACTGCAAACTATTCTTCTGGATCAGATTTTCACCATTAAGGAGAATCTATTTACTAAATGAGAATTGATGAGGAATGAGAAAATAATGAACTCATCTTATAATTTATGCTTCATTAGCATTTGGGAGGGAATATTTAAGCATTCAGAAAAAAATGCTAACTTCTCATATCAGTATTATACTCTACAATCCATACAAATCAACATTCTTGCTTTCCTTTGTGATACTCTGGCTTCCATTTCCATGCCTTTTACTGTCTATTTCAATGTCTGTTATTTTTTACCACATCACTGATAGTTAAAATTATTATTTTCCTTCAAAGTCCAATTCAAATAGGACTTTCTAAATAACCTTGGTCCTTTTTCTGTCTTTCCCCCCAAAATGTTCTCTTGAATCTGTCATATATGTTTTGTAAATGTTTTTAGATGTACTTATTGTCAGTCCAAAGAAGCTATTAAAGCAAAGATAAATCCATTTTACCCCTTAATCCTGAGGTCTAATTCAGAATTTGGAATGTAATAAATGCCTAATAATAAGTGCCTAATAAATACTAAATGATTAATTGACCCAATTATTTAAATTCTAAAAAATAAATTAATGCAAGAAGAATATGATTCTTAATTTTTTTTGTAAGGAGGCAAAAAGGCAGTTACCTTAAGAGTGAAATAGAGGGGGCAGAGCCAAGATGGCAGAGAAGATACACACTAATTTCAAAGCTCCCCTTTTACTCTCAATACCAACTGGTTAAATCAGCCTCAAAAATAACGCTGGACTGATAAAAACCACAAGGATTAGAAGCACAATTTACAATCCAAAGAGAATCTAGAATTTCAACCGAAAAGGTCTGTTCCAAGGGAAGGAAAAAAAAAAAAAAGACCAGCACAGACAGGGTTGGACTAGGGGCTAGCACATTGTGCCAAAAGGGCTGGGGAGAACTCTGGGATCAGAGAAGCCACTGTGATAGAGGAATGTGGTATAGGACAGTAGCTCTACTCTGCTTGTAAAACAGCAGATCAGAAGAGAAATCAAATCCACTTAAAAAAAAAAAAAAAAGGCAGATCCTATAACTATCCCAAACCGGAAGTGACCTAACCCAGATAGCAGCACGGCTGTGCAACCACCTTCTGCTATCTGTCTGGGGCTTTTCCTTGGGGCAGTTAAGAACCTGAACAGTAGGGAGCACAGCCTGGGGCAGCCTGCAATCCACATAGTGCAGAGCTAAGCCTGAGGCAGTGGAACTCCAGCAGCAGCTCCATAACAGCAACTGTGCTTCCCAGGCAGAGACTTCTGGTTTGAGTGCAGGGGCTCCTCACTGGTCAGCTGCTAATATCCATGACCCCATGAGGGGCTGTGGCCTGGGGTTGTGACACTGTCACTGTTCAACATCTAGTCTCAGGGCAGTTGCTAGGCCATATAGTGAGGGAAACGCAGCGGTGCTAATGACCTCTGGGGGAGGGGGAAGGGGAACTCTCTCTCAGAGCTCTCTCTTAGCTCAGTCACAATTTTTGTGGCATTCCAACCTATCCGGGTGGTAATTTTCCTACACAAAGGGCTCACTCCACCGAGTTTTAACAATGAGTAAGAAACTGAAGAGAACAATTGAGACCTTCTATACAGAGAAAGATTGGCTATCCAACTCAAAGGAGGCTAACAGCAGACAGTCTCCAGATAACACCCTAAAGGGGAATGATACCTGCCCCCCCCCATCACATAACTCTCTCCTAGAAGATACTATTAAAAAGTTAAGAGAGTTTGAAGAAAAATGGGGAAAGGAAAGAGAAGCTATGATAGAGCATAACAATGTCCTGAAATTTGAGTTTGAAAAAATAAAGAATTCACAGAAGATGCAGGGAAACAAAATTTGTGAATTAGAAAAGGTTAAAAAAAATCACAGGAAAGTAGGATTTCTGAATTGGAAAAGATAAAAAAAATTCCCAAGAAAGTAGGATTTGTGAATTGGAAAAAGAAAATAACTCACTAAAATAAAATAATTAGTGAAATGGAAAAAAATTCAACAGAGCAAAATAATTCATTTAAAAACTAAATTGGACATATACAAAAAGAATTTAAAAATGTGAATGAAGAAAATAACTCATTAAAAACCAGGACTGAACAAATAGAAATGAATGATTCATTGAGAAACCAAGAATCAGTCAAACAAAACAAAACAAAACAAAACAAAATAAAAAAATGAAAAGCTGGAGAAAAATGTCAAATATTTACTGGGAAAATCTATACACCTGGAAAATAGATCTAGGAGAGATAATCTGAGGATCATTAGACTTTCTGAAAATTATGATGAAAAAAAGAGCCTAGTTTCTATTTTACAGGAAATCATCAAAGAGAACGGTCCAGAGATAATAGAAACAGAAGGGAAAATAGGCATTGAAAGAATTCATTGAACACCTTCTGAAAAAAACCCTAAAAAAAGAACTCCATGGAATATTGTGGCTAAGCTGCAGAACTACCAAACTAAGGAAAAAATATTGCAAACAGCTAGGAAAAAACAATTCAAATATCAAGGTGCCACAATAAAGGTCACTCAAGATCTGGCTGCCTCCACAATAAAGGATCAAAGGGCCTGGAACCTGATATTCCAAAATGCAAAAGAACTTGGAATGCAACCAAGAATAAACTACCCAGCTAAGTTTAGCATTTTCTGCCATGGAAGAAGATGGACATTTAATGAAACAGAGGAATTCCATTTGTTTCTAAGAAAAAAAAAAAAACACAGACTTAAATAAAAAAATTGATCTACATCCACAAGATTCAAGAGAAGCAGCAAAAGGTAAAAAGAACTCTTGAAAGATGTATTTCTGTTGTGGATATACAGAAAGTCCACATGGATAATTTGATTTTACTGATAAAATATTAAAAAGGGAAGTAGTAAAGGATAGGGGATAGTATCAAAAAAGGGAAAGGAGAGATAGAAAGAGGGAAACTACATCCCAAGAAGAGGCAAAGAAAATTTACCACATCTGAGGGAATTTAGAGAGGGGGAGGAACATTGTGTGAATCATACTCTCATAGTAGGCTCAAAGAGTAAATAATTGATATATTTGTTTTTCAGAGAATTCTCTCTCACCTCATTAAAAAGGGGGGAGAGGAAAAGGGAAAAGGAAAAGGGGAATAAGTAAAGGATACAAGAAAGGAGAAAGGACTTAAAAGAAGGGGGGAGAAAGACTAAAAAGGGAGGGTGGCTCATCACAAGAGGGGTCCATAAATTCAATACTGGGGAAGGGGTTCAGGGGGGAAAAGGGGAAAAAAGCATAAGCAGGGGATAATATGATGGCAGGAAATACAGAATTAGTAATTTTAACTTCAAATGTGAATGGGATGAACTCTCCCATCAAACAGAGACAGATAGCAGACTGGATCAAAAGTAAGAACCCTACAATATGTTGTTTACATAAAACACATTTAAAGCAGGGAGATACATACAGATGAAAGGTAAAAGGCTGGAGCAAAATCTATTATGCTTCAGGTGAAGTCAAAAAGGCAGGGGTAGTCATCCTTATCTCAGATCAAGCAAAAGCAGAAATTAATCTAATTAAAAGAGATAAAGAACTAAACTATATCCGGCTAAAAGATAGCATAGACAATGAGGCCATATCAATACTAAACATATATGCACCAAGTGGTATAGCATCTAACTTCCTAAAGGAGAAGCTAAGAGAGTTGCAAGAAGAAATAGACAGCAAAACTACAATAGTGGAACATCTCAACCTTGCACTCTCAGAATTAGACAAATCAAACCACAAAACAAATAAGAAAGAAATTAAAGAGGTAAATAGAACATTAGAAAAACTAGGTATCATAGATCTTTGCAGAACATTGAATGGTGACAGAAAGGAGTATACTTTCTTCTTACATTTCATAGAACATATACAAAAATTGACTATATATTGGGACATAAAGAGCTCAAAATTAAATGCAGGAAGGCAGAAATAATAAATTCCTTCTTCTCAGATCACAATGTAATTAAAAACTACACTCAATAAGAATTTATAAGTAAATAGACCACAAAGTCATTGGAAACGAAATAATCTCATCTTAAAGAATGATTGGTGAAACAACAATTTATAGAAACAATAAGTTCACCCAAGATAATGACAATGATGAGATGCTAGAACTCTTTCTTCCCAGAAATCAGCCAGAGTTAGGATCACTAAACGTCTTTATTCTTGATCTTTTACAGTCAAGGTCAGGGGATTAAATCTAGCAATCTCCACACACACCTTCCTCCCTCCAACTCCAGGAGAGACAGAGAGTGCATCTCAATTTCCTCTTCTTCCTCCTACTCCTCCCACACATGTCACTTCCCCCTCTTTGTCCCACAAATCAAGTCAGCACAGAATAGCTGGGGACAGTCAACTTTCAAACAAATTAATAGAGAACCATTTAATTGGCAATTAGTATCACGTGCTCCATTATCCAAGTGCATTTGCTCAGTTCTAGCCCTTTACAATGAGACATCATACCAAAATTTGTGGGATGCAGCTAAAGCAGTAATAAGTAGAAACTTTATATCTTTAGAGGCTTACTTGAATTAAATAGAGAAAGAAAAGATCAATGAATTGGGCCTGAAACTCAAAAAGCTAGAAAAAGAACAAATTTTAAAATCCCAACAAAAAAATTAATGGGAAATTGTAAAATTAAAAGGAGAAATCAACAACATTGAAAGTAAAAAACAAAAACAAAAACAAAAACAAACTATTCAATTAATAAATAAAACTAAGAGTTGGTTTTATGAAAAAGCCAATAAAATAGATAAACCTTTGGTAAATCTGATCAGAAAAAGGAAAAAAGAAAATCAAATTGTTAATCTTAAAAATGAAAAGTGGCATCTTAACACCAATGAAGAGGAAATTAGAGCAATAATAAGGAATTACTTTGCCCAACTGTATGCCAATAAATTTGATAACTTAAGTGAAATGGATGACTACCTCCAAAGATATAGGCTTGCTAGATTAACAGAGAAGGAGGTAAACTGTTTAAATAGTCCCATTTCAGAAAAATAAATAGAACAAGCTATTAATGAACTCCCCAGGAAAAATCTCCAGGACTAGATGGATTTACATGTGAATTCTACCAAACATTTAAAGAACAATTAGCCCTAATGTTGTATAAACTATTTGAAAAAATAGGAGATGAAGGCGTCCTACGAAACTCCTTTTACAACACAGACATGGTACTGATACCTAAAGGTTGAAAACTGAAAAAGAAAACTGTAAACCAATCTCCTTAAGGAATACTGATGCTAAAATCTTAAATAAGGTATTAGCAAAAAGACTTCAGAAAATCATCCCCAAGATAATACACTATGACGAAGTAGGATTTATACCAGGAATGCAGGGCTGGTTTAATGAAAGGAAAACTATTAGTATAATTAATAATCAAATTAATAAAAACCATATGATCATCTGAATAGATGTGGAAAAAGCATTTCATAAAATAGAACAAACATTCCTACTAAAAACTCTTGAGAGTATAAGAATAAACGTACTATTCCTTAAAATAGACAGGAGCATATATTTAAGACTTCCATGAAGCATAATATGTAATGGAGATAAACTAGAACCTTTCCCAGTAAGATCAGGAGTGAAACAAGGTTGCCCACTATCACCATTACGATTCAATATTGTATTAGAAAGGCTAGCCTCAGCAATAAGAGTCGGGAAAGAGATTAAAGGAATAAGAGTAGGTAATGAGAAAATCAAACTGTCACTCTTTGGAGATGATATGATGATATACTTAGAGAACCCCAGACATTCTAATAAAAAGTTATTAGAAATAATTCATAACTTCAGCAAAGTTGCTGGATATAAAATAAATCCACATAAATCCTCAGCATTTTTACACATCACCAACAAAATGCAACAGCAAGAGATACAAAGAAAAATTCCATTCAAAACAAATGTCAAGAGTATAAAATATATGGGAATTTATCTACCAAAAAAAAAGTCACGAATTATATGGGCAAAATTACAAAACCCTTGCCACAAAAATAAAGTCAGATTTAAATAATTGGAAAGACATTCAGTGCTCTTGGATAGGCCGAGCAAATATAATAAAGATGAAAATACTCCTCAAATTAATCTATTTATTTACTGCTATACAAATCAGACTCCCAAAAAACTATTTTAATGACTTTGAAAATACCACACAATTCATATGGAAGAACAAAAGGTCGAGAATTTAAAGGGAATTAATGAAAAAACAAATGAAGGTGGCCTAGCTATACCTGATCTAAAACTATAAAGCAGCAGTCACCAAAACAATTTGGTATTGGCTAAGAAATAGACAAGTTGATCAGTGGAACAGGTTAGGTACACAGGACAAAATAGGTACAACTATAGCAATCTAGTGTTTGACAAACCCAAAGATACCAACTTTTAAGAAAGGAATTTATTATTTGAAAAAACTGTTGGGAAAACTGGAAAATACTATGGCAAAAATTAGATATGGACCCACACTTAACACCATATACCAAGATAAGATCAGAATGGGTACATGATTTAGGCATAAAGAATGAAATAATAAATAGATTAGAGGAACAGAGAATAATCTACCTCTCAGACCTGTGGAGGAGGAAAAAATTTATCACCAAAGGAGAACTAGAGAGCATTATTGATCACAAAATAGAAGATTTTGATTACATCAAATTAACAACCTTTTGTACAAACAAAACTAATGCAAATAAAATTAAAAGAGAAGTAACAAATTGGGAAAATATTTTTACAGTTAAACATTCTGATAAAGGCCTCATTTCCAAAATATATACAGAACTGACTATAATTTATAACAAATCAAACTATTCTCCAATTGATAAATGGTCAAAGGACATGAACAGACAATTTTCAGGTGATGAAATTGAAACTATATCCACTCATATGAAAGTGTTCCAAATAAATACTGATCAGAGAAATGGAAATTAAGACAACTCTGAGATACCACTACACACCTGTCAGACTGGCTAAGATGACAGGAATAAAAAATGATGAATGTTGGAGGGGAAGTGGGAAAACTGGGTCACTGATGCATTGTTGGTGGAGTTGTGAAAGAATCCAGCCATTCTAGAGAGCAATTTGGAACTACTTCTTTTTTTTTTGTGTGTGTGTGTGTGTGTGTGTGTGTGTGTGTGTGTGTGTGTGTGTAAATACCATTTTCTTGTTGCACATTATGTATTAGCTTCCAAAGGTATAAGTAAACTGGGTAGATAGACAGTAGTGCTAACAATTTACATTCACTTCCCATTATTTCTTCTCTGGTTGTAGCTACCTCTGTCCATCATTGATCAACTGGAAGTGATTTGGATCTTCTTTATATTGAAGATATCCACTTCCAACAGAATGCCTCTTCATACAGCATTGAAGTATACAGCGATCTTCTGGTTTTGTTCTTTTCACTCAGCATCAGTTGATGTAAGTCTCTCCAAGCCTCTCTGTATTCCTCCTGCTGGTCATTTCTTACAGAGCAATAATATTCCATAACCTTCATATACCATAATTTACCCAACCATTCTCCAACTGATGGACATCCATTCATCTTCCAGTTTCTAGCTACAACAAAAAGAGCTGCCACAAACATTTTGGCACATACAGGTCTCTTTCTGTTCTTTAGTATTTCTTTGGGATATAATCCCAATAACAGCAATGCTGGGTCAAAGGGTATGCACAGTTTGATAACTTTTTGGGCATAGTTCCAAATTGCTCTCCAGAATGTCTGGATTCTTTCACAACTCCACCAGCAATGTATCAGTGTCCCAGTTTTCCCACATCCCCTCCAACATTCATCATTATTTGTTCCTGTCATCTTAGCCAATCTGAAAGGTGTGTAGTGGTATCTAAGAATTGTCTTAATTTGCATTTCTCTGATCAGTAGTGATTTGGAACACTCTTTCATATGAGTGGATATAGTTTCAATTTCTTCATCTGAGAATGGTCTGTTCATATCCTCTGACCATTTATCAATTGGAGAATGGTTCGGTTTCTTATAAATTAGAGTCAGTTCTCTATATATTTTGGAAATGAGACCTTTGTCAGAACCTTTGCTTTTAAAAATATTTTCCCAATTTGTTACTTCCCTTATTTCTATTGCATATTATGCTTAAGGAAATTGGTCTATAATTTTCTTTCTCAGTTTTCGATCGACCTGGTTTAGGTATCAGTATCATGTCTGTGTCATAAAAGGAGTTTGGTAGGACTCCTTCATCCCCTATTTTTTCAAATAGTTTATATAGCATTGGGGCTAAGTGTTCTTTAAATGTTTGGTAGAATTCACTTGTGAATCCATCTGGTCCTGGGGAATTTTTCCTGGGGAGTTGATTAATAGTTTGTTCTATTTCTTTTTCTGAAATGGGACAATTTATTTCCTCCTCTCTTAATCTAGGAAGCCTATATTTTTGGAAGAAGTCATCCATTTCACTTAAGTTATCAAATTTATTGGCATAAAGTTGGACAAAGTTACTCCTTATTATTTCTCTAATTTCCTCTTCATTGGTGGAAAGATCCCCCTTTTCATTTGTAAGACTAACAATTTGATTTTCTTCTTTCTTTTTTCTGACCAGATTTACCAAAGGTTTATCTATTTTATTGGCTTTTTCATAAAACCAACTCTTGGTTTTATTTATTAATTCAATGTTTTTTTACTTTCAATGTTATTGATTTCTCCTTTTAATTTTTGTGTTTCAAGTTTAATTTTTGGGTGGGGGTTTTTAATTTGATCTTTTTCTAGCCTTTTAAGTTGTAAGCCCTATTCATTAATCTTTTCTTTCTCTATTTTCTTCAAATAAGCCTCTAAAGATATAAAATTTCCCCTTATTACTGCTTTGGCTGCATCCCACAGATTTTGGTATGATGTCTCATCGTTGTCATTATCTTGGGTGAAATTATTAATTGTTTCTATAATTTGCTGTTTCACCCAGTCATTCTTTAAGATGAGATTATTCAGTTTCCAATTATTGTTTCGTCTATTTACCCCTAACTTCTTATTGAATGTAGTTTTTATTGCATTGTGATCTGAGAAGAAGGCACTTATTATTTCTGTCTTCCTTCATTTAATTTTGAGATCTTTATGTCCTAATATATGGTCAGTTTTTGTATAAGATCCATGAACTGCTGAGAAGAAAGTATATTCCTTTCTATTGCCATTCAGTTTTCTCCAAAGGTCTATCATACCTAGTTTTTCTAATGTTTTATTTACTTTTTAAATTTATTTCTTATTTCATACTTAAAAAATCTTTTGGGGTCTGTCCCTGGGGTAGGAAGTTATTTATTTATTTCTTTACCAGATTCCTCCCAGACTGGATGGATGCAGTGGCTCCTACACCTGAGCTAAAAGAGAGCTCTGGGAGAGAGTTCCCCACCCCCTCCCTGGAAGTGCCTCAGAGGTGACTAGCACTGCTGTGCATTGAGGGCGTTGTGTTCTAGCGGCTTACCTGAGGTTTGAGATTGAACGGTAAAGAAGGCACAAAGCCCAGCCTATGCATCCTAGTGGGGCATGTATGTCTGCAGCAGGTGACGTGAAAAGCCCCTGTACTCAAACTGGAAGTGTCTGCCAGAAACCGCTGTCCCTACTTCAAAGGTTCTGCTTCTCTGGGACTTCTGCAGCTGAGTTCCACACCCTCCAGCTGAGCCAGGCAGTATGAGTTACTGCCCCACCCACTTTTCAATCTCTTAAGTACCCACAGGTGAAAGCCTGGATTGCCTATGTTGGCCACACCCACAGTGCCAAGATCTGCTGAGTCACCCCCAGGATCTGGGAAGATCTAATCTGGTTTTAAAATTTTAAAGTGGCTTGATTTCTCTTCTGAACTGCTGTATTATAAGCAGAGAAGAGCTAATAGCCTGTGCCAGATTCCTCTATCTCAATGGCTTCTCTGATCCCAGGGCCCTCCCCTACGCGATTGGCACAGTGTGCCACCACCCTACCGTCTGTGCTGGCCTTTCTTCTTCCTCCCCTGGGAGCTGACCTTTCCTGTTGATACTCCAGATTCTCTTCAGCTGGTAAGTTGTGCTTCCAGTCCTTGTGGATTCTATTGGTCCAGCGCTATTTCTGAGGCTGATTTTATCTAGTTGGTTGTGAGGGAAGAAAGGAGCATAAAGAATCGCGTGTATCTTCTCCGCCATCTTGGCTCCGCCCCCAATTTGGAACTATTGCTAAAAAGTTACCAAATTGTGCATACCCTTTTATCCAGCAGTACTACTACTGGGCTTATATCTCAAAGAAATACTAAAGAAGGTAAAGGGACCTGTATGTGTCAAAATGTTTGTGGCAGCTCTTTTTGTAGTGGCTAGAAACTGGAAAATGAATGGATGCCCATGAATTGGAGAATGCTTGGGTAAATTATGGTATATGAATGTTATGGAATATTATTGCTCTGTAACAAATGACCAGCAGGATGAATACAGAGAGGCTTGGAGAGACTTACATGATCTGATGCTGAGTGAAAAGAGCAGAACCAGGAGATCACTATACACTTCAACAATGATATTGTATGAAGAGATATCCTAATTGAAGTGGATATTTTCAACATAGAAAAGATGCAGTTCAGTTCCAGTTGATCAAAGATGGACAGAAACAGCTATACCCAGAGAAGGAACACTGGAAAAGGAGTGTAAAATGTTTGTACTATTGTCTTTCTACCCAGGTTACTTATAACTTCGGAATCCGATTCTTACCGTGCAATAAGAAATTTGGTTTTAGACACATATATTGTATCTAGGATATACTGTAACACATTTAATATATATGGCATTGCCTGTCATCTAGGGCAGGGAGTAGAGGGAGGGGGGAAAATTTGGAAATGTGAAGACATGGGATAATGTTGTAAAAAAAAAATTACCCATGCATATGTACTGTCAAAAAATTATAATTATAAAATTAATACATTATATAAAAAAGAGTGAAATAGAGACAAATTAATCAAATTAAAATTAGATAGACCTAAGGTAGAACAAGATGGCAAATAAGAACAATCCTGGTGAACTTTCTCAACATTTCCCCTAAACTATCTTAAAATAACTCCTCAAATCAAATCAAATTTTGGATTGACAGAGTCAAAAAAAAAAAAAAAAAAAAAAGGTCACCATGGGACAATAATCTGGCTTAGGAAAATTTAGGAAGTCAGCATGTGAGAACTGTGACACATAGAGGCCTGTTCAGAGACCCTACAGTGGGGTCAGAAGCATTAGCAGGCTTTGGAGATGGCATCAGCACAAATAGTAATAGCTGCAGGAACTCAGCCCAGAGATGGAAAGAAAGTTGAAAAACTAGTCAGAAAATGTTTACAGGCAATCCTTTGCTGGCAGAGTGAAGCTGGAGCTACTTCACAATGCTATTGCTTGTAAGCAGTTCTGGATCTTATTTTCAGGCCAGAGAGAAGTGTTTGTGATTGGTCACAAGGGAACAGAGGCCTTAATTATAGTTCCAAGACAGAGACAAACAGAAGTTCTTAATGCTACAGAGCAGTATAGGATGTGATGACAGTTCTAGGGGCAAAAGAAGTACTTGTGTTTGTGGCAGCAAGTGACCAGGATCCCTTCCTGGATAAAGATCAAAGCAATTACCAGGGAACAGTGCCCACACCTCTCCATAGATTAAACAACCCTAGAAGCAAGGGAGAGGAGCAGGGGGAGAAGAAAAAAAAAAGATAGAGGAGGAAAGAAGGAAGGAAAGGATAAAAAAAGGAGGAAGAAACAGAAGAACAAATTTGAATCTTCAGACTATATATAAGAAAACTCAAGATAGTTTACCAGAAAGTCTAGAATAAATTAGTAAGAGGGATAAGAAATAGTAATTTGCAGAATCAAACATGGCTCTAATTAAATCAAGTCATGCCAAAATTATTTAATTTTTGACACAATCCTACATCAGGGATTATTTAGATATAGATCATCTAGATTTCATGAGAATGTTAAACATATTATTTCATTATATAAAGTGATATAGGCTAAAATGTTATATAATTATGTGAACTTAAAACCGTTTTAATCAATAGAACCGATATATAATACTATGTTGAAATGTGGTTTCTGTGAAAGTTCCCTTAAGGAAGTAGCAATAGACTTTACACTCTTTAACATTGTTATCAGTAACTTCCATAAAGGTATGGATTGCATTTTCCCACAGTTGTAAAGATGACAAAGCTAGAAGATCTGGCCAATTACTAGATAACTGAATAGGAATCTAAAAAAATCTTTTAAAAAATAGGATATTGGAATGTTTCATAGCAAATATAATTAATCTTAATTGAAGTTTTCTAAAAATTATACACTTGGATGTAAAAAAAAATTCACAAATTCAAGATTGAAAACTTATAGCACTATTTTCTTTTGTAAAAAATACCGACCCAAATAAAAATTTTTAAAATTCAGAATGATCTAGGAAACTGATGGTCTGAATATGAAATAAGTATTAACAGCATAAAAAGGCAGCCAACAAAGATGAGATTTTAGCTGCATTAAGAGAGGAATAATGTTTAAAGGAAAGGATGTATTGATCCTATTGTCATTAAAGGATATCTAGGATGTCATGTTTAATATGGGGTGCCACATTGTGCAACAATAAATTAAAACATGTTCAAGGAAAATGATTAGGATGTTGACATGTTTAAAAATTATGACACATGATGCAGTATGAAGTTACCATAAGAATGTTGAAACTGAATTCAGGAAGATTAATGTGTTCAAATTATTTTTCAGTGATGAAATGCAGGCAACTCATACACTCTTAAAAATCCCATTTTTGTCACCTGCACACATACACATCTGCCCTAGAGGGATACATAAATGAAAGTACTTTACAATCCATAAAGCATGTATAAATATAATTTACTATCAAATTTGTTAAAATAATTGTAGACATTTATCCTAGAAGAAAGAAAAGAAATTATCAGTTCTAGGCCTTACCTAAGAATCATCTGTAAGTATATGAAAAACAGTTTCATATATATATATATATATATATATATATATATATATATATATATATATATATATATATATATATAATTGATAAAATTTGGTCCCAAAGAAGAGAATAAAGGAGGGTCTCTTTAAAAGAGTTTGGATCAAGGAGGCAATGGTTGAATGTAAATTAGATATATGAGGAGGGACACAATAAAACGAAAAGCTAGGAAGGAGTATAGTGAGAAAAATAGGATGGAGAGAAATAGACAAATATTAATTATAATGTTCAATGTGAATTGAATAACTCACTCATATAATATAAATGGATAGCAGAAAGTATTAAAATCAAAATTTGACAACATGTTTATAAGAAATACATTTAAAAATAATAAATACCCACAGAATCAAAATAAAGGGTTGGAATAGAATGTATTAGACATTAGCTGGATCGCAGAGACAAAATAGGTGTAGCAATCATGATTCCAAATTTAAAACTTATATCAATTTAATGAAAAGAAAGAAATTGGATAATTGCACTTTGATAAAAAGTACCATAGACAATGACACAATATCAATTATAACTTTATATGCACTAAGTACTATAGCACACAAATTTTATTTTATTTTATTTTATTTTATTATATATATATTTTATAATATTATCCCTTGTATTCATTTTTCCAAATTGCCCCCCCTCCCTCTATTCCCTCCCCCCGACGACAGGCAATACCATACATTTTACATGTGTTACAATATAGTCTAAGTACAATACATGTGTGTGAATATCATTTTCTTGTTGCACAATAAACATTAGAATCCGAAGGTACATGCAACCTGGGCAGACAGATATTAGTGCTAACAATTTACATTCGCTTCCCAGTGTTCCTTCTCTGGGTATAGTTATTTCTGTCCATCATTGATCAACTGGAAGTGAGTTGGATCTTCTTTATGTTGAAGATTTCCACTTCCATCAGAATACATCCTCATACAGTATTGTTGTTGAAGTATACAGTGATCGTCTGGTTCTGCTCATTTCACTCAGCATCAGTTGACCTAAGTCTCTCCAGGCCTCTCTGTATTCCTCCTGCTGGTCATTTCTTACAGAGCAATAATATTCCATAACCTTCATATACCACAATTTACCCAACCATTCTCCAACTGATGGACATCCATTCATCTTCCAGTTTCTAGCTACAACAAAAAGAGCTGCCACAAACATTTTGGCAAATATATGTCTCTTTCCGCTCTTTAGTATTTCTTTGGGATATAATCCCAGTAGTAGCGCTGCTGGGTCAAAGGGTATGCACAGTTTGATAACTTTTTGGGCATAATTCCAGGTTGCTCTCCAGAATGGCTGGATTCTTTCACAACTCCACCAGCAATGTATCAGTGTCCCAATTTCCCCACATCCCCTCCAACATTTGTCATTATTTGTTCCTGTCATCTTAGCCAATCTGACAGGTGTGTAGTGGTATCTCAGAGTGGTCTTAATTTGCATTTCTCTGATCAGTAGTGATTTGGAACACTCTTTCATGTGAGTGGATATAGTTTCAATTTCTTCCTCTGAGAATTGTCTGTTCATATCCTTTGACCATTTATCAATTGGAGAATGGTTCGGTTTCTTATAAATTATGGTCAGTTCTCTATATATTTTGGAAATGAGACCTTTGTCAGAACCTTTGTTTTTAAAAATATTTTCCCAATTTGTTACTTCCCTTCTAATCTTGTTTGCATTAGTATTATTTGTACAGAAACTTTTTAGTTTGATGTAATCAAAATCTTCTATTTTGTGATCAATAATGATCTCTAGTTCTCCTCTGGTCATAAATTCCTTCCTCCTCCACAAGTCTGAGAGGTAGATTATCCTCTGTTCCTCTAATCTATTTATTATCTCCCTCTTTATGCCTAAATCATGGACCCATTTTGATCTTATCTTGGTATATGGTGTTAAGTGTGGATCCATATCTAATTTCTGCCATACTAATTTCCAGTTTTCCCAACAGTTTTTTCCGAATAATGAATTTTTATCCCTAATGTTGGAATCTTTGGGTTTGTCAAAGATTAGATTGCTATAGATGTACCCTTTTTTGTCCTTTGTATCTAATCTGTTCCACTGATCTACCGGTCTATTTCTTAGCCAATACCAAATGGTTTTGGTGACTGCTGCTATATAATATAGCTTTAGATCAGGTACACTTAGACCACCTTCCTCTGAGTTTTTTTTCATTAGTTCCCTTGCAATTCTTGACCTTTTATTCTTCCATATGAATTTTGTTGTTATTTTTTCTAGGTCATTAAAATAGTTTCTTGGGAGTCTGATTGGTATAGCACTAAATAAATAGATTAGTTTGGGGAGTATTGTCATCTTTATTATATTCGCTCGGCCTATCCAAGAGCACTGAATGTCTTTCCAATTATTTAAATCTGATTTTATTTTTGTGGCAAGTGTTTTGTAATTTTTCTCATATAATTCCTGACTTTTCTTTGGTAGATGGATTCCCAAATATTTTATACTCTCAACATTTGTTTGGAATGGAATTTCTCTTTGTATCTCTTGCTGTTGCATTTTGTTAGTGATATATAAAAATGCCGAGGATTTATGTGGATTTATTTTGTATCCTGCCACTTTGCTGAAATTTTGAATTATTTCTAGTAGCTTTTTAGCAGAGTCTTTGGGGTTCTCTAAGTATACCATCATGTCATCTGCAAAAAGTGATAGTTTAATTTCCTCATTTCCTACTCTAATTCCTTGAATCTCTTTCTCGGCTCTTATTGCCGAGGCTAGCGTTTCTAGTACTATATTGAATAGTAATGGTGATAGTGGGCAACCTTGTTTCACTCCTGATCTTACTGGGAAAGGTTGCAGTTTATTTCTATTGCATATTATGCTTACTGACGGTCTTAAATATATACTCCTGATTATTCTAAGGAATAATCCATTTATTCCTATACTCTCAAGAGTTTTTAGTAGGAATGGATGTTGGATTTTGTCAAATGCTTTTTCTGCATCTATTGAGATGATCATATGGTTCTTATTAATTTGATTATTAATATGGTCAATTATATTAATAGTTTTCCTAATATTAAACCAGCCCTGCATTCCTGGAATAAATCCTACTTGATCATAGTGTATTATCTTGGAGATGATTTTCTGAAGTCTTTTTGCTAATATCTTATTTAAGATTTTAGCATCAATATTCATTAAGGAGATTGGTCTATAATTTTCTTTCTCAGTTTTCGATCTACCAGGTTTAGGTATCAGTACCATGTCTGTGTCATAAAAGGAATTTGGTAGGACTCCTTCATCCCCTATTTTTTCAAATAATTTATATAACATTGGGGCTAATTGTTCTTTAAATGTTTGGTAGAATTCACATGTGAATCCATCTGGCCCTGGGGATTTTTTCCTGGGGAGTTGATTAATAGCTTGTTCTATTTCTTTTTCTGAAATGGGACTATTTAAGCAATTTATCTCCTCCTCTGTTAATCTAGGGAGCCTATATTTTTGGAGGAAGTCATCCATTTCACTTAAGTTATCAAATTTATTGGCATAAAGTTGGGCAAAGTAACTCCTTATTATTTCTCTAATTTCCTCTTCATTGGTGGAAAGATCCCCCTTTTCATTTGTAAGACTATCAATTTGATTTTCCTCTTTCTTTTTTTTTGATCAAATTTACCAAAGGTTTATCTATTTTATTGGCTTTTTCATAAAACCAACTCTTGGTTTTATTTATTAATTCAATAGTTTTTTTACTTTCAATTTTATTGATTTCTCCTTTTAATTTTTGTATTTCAAGTTTAATTTTTGGTTGGGGGTTTACGATTTGGTCTTTTTCTAGCCTTTTAAGTTGTAAGCCCAATTCGTTAATCTTCTCTTTCTCAATTTTCTTCAAATAAGCCTCTAAAGATATAAAATTTCCCCTTATTACTGCTTTAGCTGCATCCCAAAGATTTTTATATGATGTCTCATCATTATCATTATCTTGGGTGAAATTATTAATTGTTTCTATAATTTGCTCTTTCACCCAGTCATTCTTTAAGATGAGATTATTCAGTTTCCAATTACTTTTTGGTCTATTTACCCCTAACTTTTTACTGAATGTAGCTTTTATTGCATTGTGATCTGAGAAGAAGGCATTTATTATTTCTGCCTTCCTACATTTAATTTTGAGATCTTTATGTCCTAGTATATGGTCAATTTTTGTATAGGATCCATGAACTGCTGAGAAGAAAGTATATTCCTTCCTATTGCCATTCAGTTTTCTCCAAAGGTCTATCATACCTAGTTTTTCTAATGTTCTATTTACTTTTTTAATTTCTTTCTTGTTTGTTTTGTGGTTTGATTTGTCTAAATCTGAGAGTGCAAGGTTGAGATCTCCCACTATTATAGTTTTACTGTCTATTTCTTCTTGCAGTTCTCCTAACTTTTCCTTTAGAAAGTTAGATGCTATACCACTTGGTGCATATATGTTTAGTATTGATATGGCTTCATTATTTATGCTACCTTTCAGCAGGATATAGTTTCCTTCCTTATCTTTTTTAACAAGATCTACTTCTGCTTTTGCTTGATCTGAGATAAGGATAGCTACCCCTGCTTTTTTGGCTTTACCTGAAGCATAATAGGCTCTGTTCCAACCTTTTACCTTTACTCTGTATGTATCTCCCTGCTTTAAGTGTGTTTCCTGTAGGCAACATATTGTAGGGTTCTGCTTTTTGATCCAATCTACTATCCGTCTCCGTTTGATGGGATCGTTCATCCCATTTACATTTACAGTTAAAATTACTAATTCTGTATTTCCTGCCATCGTATTATCCCCAGCTTATGCTTTTTTCCCTTGACCCCCCTGATCCCCCTCCCCGATATTTAATTTACAGACCCCCCTTGTGCCGCACAACCCTCCCTCTTTTTTTTTGGATCCCTCCCCCCTCCCTCCAAGTCCCTTCACTTATTCTCCTTTTCCTTTTCCCTTTTCCTCTCCCCCCTTTTAATGAGGTGAGAGAAAATTCTCTGAAAAACAAATATGTTAATTATTTACTCTTTGAGCCTCTTCTGATGAGAGTAAGATTCACACAATGATTCTCCCCCTCACTAAGTTCCCTCAGATATGGTGTATTTTCTATGTCTCTTCCTGGGATGTAGTTTCCCTCTTTTTATCACTCCTTCCCCTTTTTCTGAACCGACCTCCTTCCCTTTACTACATCCCCCTTTTTTTCTTTTATATCAGTAAAATCAAATTATCCTTGAGTATTTTTTATATACCCACAACAGAGTTACTGTTCTCAAGGGTTCTGTGTACCTTTTTCTGTTTCTCTTCAGTCTTGTGGATGTAGATCAAATTTTTTGTTTAAGTCTGGTTTTTTTCTTAGAAACATATAGAATTCCTCTGTTTCATTGAATGACCATCTTCTTCCATGGAAAAAGATGCTAAACTTAGCTGGGTAGTTCATTCTTGGTTGCAGTCCTTGATCTTTTGCCTTACGGAATATCAGGTTCCAGGCCCTTCTATCTTTTAATGTGGAGGCAGCCAGATCTTGGGTGACCCTTATTGTGGCACCTTGGTATTTAAATTGTTTTTTTCTAGCTGCTTGCAGGATTTTCTCCTTTGTGTGGTAATTCTGCAGCTTAGCCACAATATTCCGTGGTGTTCTTTTTTTAGGGTCTATTTCAGAAGGAGTTCGATGAATTCTTTCCACATCTACTTTCCCTTCTGTTTCTATTATCTCTGGACAGTTCTCTTTGATAATTTCCTGTAAAATAGAATCTAGGCTCTTTTTTTGGTCATAGTTTTCTGGAAGTCCAATAATCCGCAGATTATCTCTCCTAGATCTATTTTCCAGGTCTATAGATTTTCCCAGTAAGTATTTGACGTTGTTCTCCAGCTTCTCATTTTTTTTGTTTTGTTTGACTGATTCTTGGGTTCTCTGTGAATCATTCATTTCTATTTGTTCCATCCTGACTTTTAAGGAGTTATTTTCTTCTTTCACAGTTTTTAGTTCTTTTTGTAAATGCCCAATTTCATTTTTAAATGAGTTATTTTGCTCTATTGAATTTTTTTCCATTTCCCTAATTTTTTTTTTGAGAATTATTTTCTTTTTCCAATTCAGAAATTCTATTTTCTTGAGACTTTTTTATCTTTTCCAATTCAGAAATCCTACTTTCCTGTGTTTTTTTAACCTTTTCTAATTCACTAATTTTGTTTCCCTGCATCTCCTGTGAATTCTTTATTTTTTCCAACTCCAATTTTAGGACATTGTTATTCTCTATCATAACTTCTCTTTCCTTTCCCCATTTTTCTTCGATCTCCCTCAATTTTTTAAGAGCTTCTTCTAGGAGAGAGTTATGTGATGGGGGGCAGGAATCGTTCCCCTTTAGGTTGTTATCTTCTGAATCTTTGCTGTTAACTTCCTCGGGGTTGGATACCTGCTCTTTCTCTGTATAGAAGGAATCTATAGTTTTTCTAGCTTTTTTGCTCATACTTAAAAAAATCTTTTGGGGTCTGTCCCTGGGGTA
This sequence comes from Sminthopsis crassicaudata, assembly GCF_048593235.1. Taxonomy (NCBI): domain Eukaryota; kingdom Metazoa; phylum Chordata; class Mammalia; order Dasyuromorphia; family Dasyuridae; genus Sminthopsis; species Sminthopsis crassicaudata. Next base: position 122,881,471 of record NC_133617.1, read on the forward strand.
GGAAATTATTTACTTCTTTACCAGCTTCCTCCCAGACCGGATGGATGCAGCGGCCCCTGCGCCCGAGCTAAGATAGAGCTCTGGGAGAGAGTTCCCCACCCCCTCCCTGGAAGTGCCTCAGAGGTGATTAGCACTGCTGTGCTTCGAGGGCATAGAATAGTGAAGACAGCAGGAAGCCCAGTCTATGTGTCCGGGTGGGGAGTGGATGTCTGCAGCAGGTGACGTGAGAAGCCCCTGCGCTCAAACTGGAAGTGTCTGCCAGAAACCGCGGTCCCTAGTTCAAAGGTCCGCTTCTCTGGGACTTCCTGGAGCTGAGTTCCACTCCCTCCAGCTAAGCTAGGCAGTGTGTGTTGCCTTGGGCCGTATCCACCCACTTGTCAGTCTCTTAACTATTCTCAGGTGGTAGCTGAGGCCACACCCCCTGGTGCCGATTCTCTGCTGAGTCACCCCCAGGGTGGGGGGGGGAATCTAATCAGAGTCTTAAAATATTTTGGCTTTCTCTTCTGAACTGCTAAATAATTAGCAGAGAAGAGCTAACAGCCTGTGCCAGATTCCTTTACCTCAGTGGCTTCTCTGATCCCAGAGCCCCTCCCAGCGCAATGGGCGCAGTGTGCCCCTACCCCACCGTCTGTGCTGGTCTTTCTTATTCCTCCCCTGAGAACTGACCTTTCCTGTTGAAACTCCAGATTCTCTTCAGCTGGTAAGTCGTGCTTCCAGTCCTTGTGGTATCTATCAGTCCTGAGCTAATTTTGAGACTTAATTTATCTAATTGGTTGTGAGGGAGTGAGGACGTTCACTGAGTCGTGTGTTTCTTCTCCGCCATCTTGGCTCCGCCCCCCAGCACACAAATTTTAAAAGGAAAAGTTAAATGAATTACAGGTGGAAATAGCATTATGATATTTTGGGAGGATATTAATCTTCTTCTGTCAGAACTAGATAAGTATAGACCCCCCAAAATAACAAAAATAAAATCAAAGAAGTGAATAGAACTTTAAATAAATTAAGCATAATAATGATCTGGCAAGAACTAAATGGTGATAGAAATAAATATATATTTATATTGATGGTTTAGGATACTTTTGCAAAGATTGGTGAACATGTATAGTTGAAAGGAGAAAAACAAATTGTAAAAATATTCTATTTTTTAGATCACAATGAGATTAAAAAATACATTTAATAAGAGATCAAGTAAAAAGATTAAAAAAGAATAGGAGAATAAATTACTTTATCTTAAAGAATGAGTAAGTTAAAAAATATATTGTAGAAAAAATAAATACAAAGAATGACAGCAAGGAGACAACATATCAGAGCATATGGAAAACAGCAAAAGCATTAATCAGAGGAAAAATGTATATCTGTAAATGATGATATCAGTTAACATTAGAGAATAAAAAGATAATGAGTCAGGTATGCAATAAAAAACATAAAAAAGGGTAGACTAAAATTCCTAGTTAAATATTCAATTGGAAATCCTAAAAAGTTAAAATAAAATTAATAAAAATTAACTATAAAATTTGATTGATGAATAAAACTAAGAGTTGGTTCATGAAAAAAAAGAAATATATAAACAACAGGACTATATGATTTTAAAAAAGGAAAAATCCACTGATTTTAAACATGAAAAGGATAAATGGAAGCAAATTAATTACAGAAATTTTTCTTCAATTATATGCCAATAAATTTAATAATTTAAGTGGAATGGATGAATATTTATCAAATATATGTATATGCATATATATATAAACAATTTAGAGTATTTAAATAAATAGAATATAGACTTATTTTAGAAAAAGAAATTGAATAGGCTATAACTGAATTTCTTAAGAAAAAAAAAAATAAGTGCCAGGGCCTGAATAGATTTATAAACAAATTCTTTCAGTCTTTTAAATATCAAGTAATTACAACATTAAATACATTTTTGAATAATAGGCAAAGAAGGCATTCTACTGAACTCATTTTATAGAACAAATATTCCACTGATAATTAAACCAAGAACAGCTTAAAAAAAACAAAGAGAATTATAAATCAACTTCACTCATGTATATGGATGAAAAAAACACAAAGTAAAATACTAAGTAAAAGATTACAATGATATATTGCAAAGATTATACCTTATAACTAGGCAGGATTTATTCCAGGAATTCAGGGGTGATTTAACACAATGAAAACTATTGTCAGACTTTATCAAATCAATAAGAACATTAACAAAAATAACATGATTATTATCAACAGGTCCAAAAAAATTGTTTTTTTTTTGTTTGTTTTTTATTATAAAGTACAAAATTCTTTCTTGTTAGGAACAATTGAAAGTATAGTTAGAAAGGAATTTTTCCTTAAATTGATTAAAAAAAGACATTTACCTAAACCCATCAGAAAGCATAATTTGAAATTAGAAAAGCTAGAAGCTTTTCCAGTAAGAACAGGAGAAAAACAAGCATTACCATTATCACAAATATTATTCAGTATTATATCGGAAATTTTAGCAATAGCAATAAGAGAAGAAAAAAAATTATGAATCATAATTGGAAATGGGATAATAAAAGCATTACTTTGCCACTAATATTATGTTACATGATGGAAAATACTAAAGACCTAACTATAAAGTTAATTGAAAAAATTAATTATTTTAGCAAATTAGGATATAAAGTAAATCCACATAATTCATCAGAATTTCTTTTAATCACCAATAAAATGTGGTGAGAAACATTTAATTAAAATAATTCTAGACAGTATACAACACTTGGAAATACACCTGTCAAAACAAACACAGAATGAACAAAATTATTTTTAAAAAGCTTTTTATAGAAACAAAATAAGATTTAAATAATTGGAGAAATATTAACTTTTGGCAGGACCAATATAATAAAAATAAAAAATTTGCCTGACCTAAATGTTATATTCAAAGCCATCCCAATTAAATTATTTAAAATGTTCTTCCTGAGTTAGAAAATAATAACAATAACAAATCATGTGGAAGAATAAAAATCAAGAATGTTAAAGGAACTAATAAAAAAAAAAGGCATGTTAGTAATATCTGATGTTAAACTATTAGGTGGTAATTATCAAAACTATCTAATGTTGATAAAGAATTAGAAAGTTAGATCAATGGAATAGAAGGGATATGCAATTTGCAACAGAAAATGACTGTAGTAAATTGTTGTTTGACAAGTATAAAGTCAATTTTTGAAGGAAAATATTTGGTAAAAATTGTTGGTAAAGCTAAAATGGAATTTGTCAGAAATTGAGAATCGACTAGAATCATATCATTTATCAAGATAAGTCAAAATGGATACATGAACAAGATATAGAGATATAAGAAAATATGAAGAACATGGAACATATAACAATATCAGACATGAATAGGTGAATAATTTATGAATGAGCGAGATAGCATTATGAATTGCAAAATGAAAAATTTTGGTCACATTCAATTAAAAAGTTTTGATACAAATAGATTCAATGTAGCCAAGACCAGAAGCAGAGCAGAAAATCGGGACACTAATTCACCATTGGTGGAATTGTAAATTGATCCAACCATTTTGCAGAACAATCTATAATTATGCTCAAAGAGTTATTGAATGTATTAGATGCCTTTGAATCCAGTAATATTTCTACTAGGTCTGCTTCCAAAGATTATTAGAGAAAAAGGGGAAATATCCTCTATGATCTAAAATATTATGAGAATGTTTACAGTAGCAAGAGCTGGAAATTTTAGGGAGGCCATGGATTTAAGGAATAGCTTAACATGTTGTGGTATGAAAGAATACTATTATGTTATGAGAAATAAGATCAATTATCTTTAAAAAAATGGGTAAACTTTCAGTAAATAATAAAAAGCAAAAATGAGCAGAACCAAGAGAATGTTGTATATAGTAACAGCAGTATTTTTAAGAATAACTTTGAACTAAGTCATTTTGACTATTTTAAATACCCAAATTAAGTCCAACAGACCTATGAAAGATTCTATCTGCATCTAGAAAAAGAACTTATAACTAAAAGAATTGTTACATAGAATAATTATGTTTTATATATACTATATACATGCTCACATAAATATATATATGCATGTGAGTTTTGTAATTATATATATTTATATTTTCATAAACATATTTGTGTTTAATTGTAGCTATCTCTAGTAGGATGCAGGGAAGAGGATAAATAAGGGGAAAAAGAAATTAATATGATAACATTATTATGTATTTAACAGGAATCACAATTTGGACATAATAGATCTACAGTTTCATGTTAAGAATATTATTTCTAATCTATTTTATGGAAATACTCGTTTTATTTCTTAATTTCAAAATAAAATAAAATTGTTAAAAAGATCATACATTACCTTTTCCCCCAAAAAAAGAAAAAGAAACAAACTTAAAACACAATATTGAATAACAGAGACAAGTAACAAGAGTAATAATAGCATATCCCTTTAAGAGAGACAAAAATTACCTATATTATCTCATTTAATTTCACAAAAACTTAACGAGATAGGTCTTATTATTATACTCATTTTAGACATGAGGAAACTGAAGTTGAGATGTTAAGTAATTTGCCTTGGATAACACAAATAGTAAACATGAAAGATTGAATTTGAATTCAGTCCTCACTCCACTCCAAGTCCAAAAATCCATTCATTAGACTACCTAGTTATTAGATTTAAGTGTAATTCAAAGAAATATACCTCAAAGATTATTTGGAAAGTAGTTTATACCCTTTTTCTAGAAGTATTCAGATAAAGGCAAAGTGATAATTTCTTAAGGATATTTCCAACAGGACTTTTTTTTTTTTTTTTTTTTTTGGCAAATACAGTTAAGCTAGATTGCTTCTAATTCCTTTTTAATTCAGAGATTTTTGAATTATCTTTACCTTACTTTTAGCTGCTGCTGCTAATATTAGTATTACTGCTACTAATTTGGAATTAATATATCACTTTAAAAATTGTAGACTGTTTTTATATTTTTTACATTTTAAATTATGTGTATTGGAAATTGTATTATGTCATTTTATGCTCACAGCAACTCTACAAGATAATTGCTACATTTCCCACTTTACAAATGAGGAAATTGAGATAGATGGAGGTCAACTGACTAGGGTCTCATTAAACTAAAAAGTAACATAAGGCAGCAATTTGCTTCAGGTGTAACAGCATATTATAATAGGAACTAGCCTTTAGAGAATGGGGTCATAAATTCCTGCATCATTCTTTTCTAAAATCTATTTGTCTTTTTTTTTTAATTATTTATGTTTTGTTAAAGGTGTTGCTCAGTGTTAAATAATAATGAAAGTGAATATTCAAATCTATTTTTCTCTCTGATGGTCGACTACTATTTAGGTATACCATTAGTTTTTCCCTTAAGAGCTCTGAATTTCATTGAGATTGAATATAAATATTTTTATTAAAAATCTGGAAATCTTGAATACTTGTGGAATTTCTTTCTGTCCTATAACTGATACTTTACATAAGAAAAATGAGGCAAGAGAAAGGGATTAAATAATAATATTGTCTAGTGTCAAAAGTGTACACTGCTACAAGCATGCTTCAGTGGCAATGAAATTATGCTTAAAAATCTTGCTGCTATCTGGCAACAAATGTCAAGAACAATCCTTGTGTTTATGGGCCACCCACAGCAAAAGAATAGAAGAAAGTATACAGGAAAAGTAACAGTCTTTTTCATTTTAATTTTAAATTGGTATGTCTCTCTCCTCATCTCCTCAATCTAGCAACTTAATATCATTATTTGCCTGTCATCTTGATAGGGAAGGTAAAAAAATGATCTTTCAATATCCTCAGGCATCAGTACAAAGGACAGTTGGTCTATTGCATGTAAATTTTTATTTTCTCAGTTATTGACTGTTTTCACAAAATCTCTGATAAACTGAATGTGTCATTATTTGACCAGATATTAGATATGACAGAAGTAACTCTGCAGAGAGTTAGAAACTTAGACTTGTACTAAAGAACACATAGATATTTTTAGAAATAGAAACATGCTCCCTCATCCTAGATAATGAATCTTTTCCTTTACCCATATAAGATACGAAACACTGGAAAAGATTATTGATGTTTAATTGGCAAACTATTTTAAACTTTCCACTCTTAAAATGAATTAAATAAAAGTGAAAAATATAGAAGTCCATGTATAGTTCTGAATTGGAAGGATGAACTAGGTAATTCTTTAAATATTCATTTAGACAAAATCATTAGATTTTGTAATCTAACTCATCCTAAAGTATTCTGTAAAAATGCTGTGTTGCAGTTAGAGCAGGAATCCTGATATAGGACTTTTCCACTATTTCACAGATAGACAAACTGATAAATGGCATGTCACTGCTTCAAATGAAGTTTCACTTGCAGTGGGTTGGAGACCCTAACTTGTATCCAAAGTAACCTAATTCCCTTTTTATGAATACATTGTTCCATTCACCTTATCATCTTCACCTCTACCTCATGGAATTCATAACTTCAGGTGAATCTCAGTCTGTGTACTACTTTCCACAGGATACCTTTCCAGGTATGCCTAACTCGGAGGTCCCCAACCTGGCGAATATGAATCCCCTTCAATTATGAGATGCTGGGGCAGCTAGGTGGCTCAGTGGATAGAGCACCAGCCTTGAATTCAGGAGGACTGGAGTTCAAATCTGGTCTCAGAACTTAACACTTCCTAGCTGTGTGACCCTGGGCAAGTCACTTAACCCCAGCCTGGGGGGGGGGGAATTATGAGTTGCTTACCAATGTGCTATAGCATATAATTAGGAATATAACTATGTTATTATATCATAATGAAAATAATCTCAAAGTTAATTTTAAAATTTTATTATCTTCATAATTGAATAAAATAATGAAGAAACGATATTGAAATTGAAAAATGTAGGGGCATTTAAAATTATTCATTAGGATTGTTAAATAAAGAAAATTTCATTTATATTTGCTATCTTGAGCTGAAATAACCATCACTGATTTTAGATGCTAACCAAAATCATCTTTTGGGAAGATTTTTGAATTAAGATTAGTAAGAATTCTAATATCTATTTGTAGAACACTGATAGGGATAGTGGGTATTTATGTTAAGATAACAAGTCTTATTTTCAATTAAATCTAAAGTAAGGAACAAACATAAGGTATAACTTGATATGACTGATATAATTTTAAAAGTTATATTATACTAAAGATTATGTTTAAAGATTAAAGATTATATAAAGATTGTATTGAGAATAAATCTTTTGACCAATAAGAAATAATAACTGTGATCTACCTACCTGGTTTGTATTCTGGTAAACATTTAACAAGTTTATAATGTAAAAAACATTGTCATATACAAATATATGTTAATGTAATTATTTTTCATTCTGATAAACATGGTAAATTCTGAAATGCATTTCCTTTCATATTAAGGAATTTGGAAAGACTTAATGAAAGCCAAGTGGTATAAAGAATGAATTCTGCCCCCTTCTCTAACTCTGAAACTAGTTACTATAGTTCATGTGGAATGAGCTTGAAAAGATTTATAGCCCTCCAATGGGGGTAAAGTCAAGTTAAGAACTTCTATTTTATTTCCAAAAGATTAGGAAGCCATGTAATCTCTTTTGAGCAATGGGAGTGATGTAATTAGATTTGTATATTAGGAAGATTAATGTAAAGATTAGAGTCACTGTACCAGTGATAGATAGAATGGGGATAAACTGAAATGGTGACCAATTAGGAAGTTAGAGTACAAAGGATAGATTTTTAAATTTAAAAGCGAAGATAATATATGTACAAATATCTAAATGAAACTTGAAACATGAAAGGGCCATTAGAAAGATATCTAGTGCTGGGAGAGGAGTGTTGATGAGAAGTAGAGATTTTTTTTTTTTTTTTTTTTTTGTAGAGGATATCATCATAATCATCAATAACTTAGATATCTTCTAAATTATGATTCTGTCCCTTTCATGACAAGACTAAAACAGAAATTAGTTTAACTCAGAACAAATTAAAAGATATAATGATTTCAGGCATCATCTATGGAAAGTGAGCTTTTCAGCTTAAAACTGCATAATTTTACAGACTTTTAAAGAAAACTTGAAACAACTAAATATTATTTTAATTGCCCTTTCACCTTATAATTATGAGATTTATAATTTAAACACTTTACATTTTAAACAGCTATCTGATTTTCCACCCAGTTATCTTACAGGTGTTCCCATAATATACACAGAGCAATTAGACTGGTGGCTAAAAGTAGCAATTGCTTGGTATCCTAGAAAACAATGCAGAAAAACGTAAAGTTCTATTGTCTCTCAGTTGTAATCCTTCTCTGTGAGGAGGTTCCTTTTCTGTATAATCTTTTCCTTTGTGAGCAGGTTTCTTGGGAGGCTTCTGGAGCCTTCCCCTCCAAAAGTGTGGGATTGCTGGACTTGCAAATCCATAGGACGTCTTCTCTTTGACTCAATCCAGACTGTTGTTCAGACTCAATGTTGCCTCATTTTATCCTCCCAGAGAATGCACTTATGGGTATTGCAAAGATGTAAACTCCTTTAAAGGTGCAAACTCCTTTCAGAAGTTTAAAGGTATATACTCCTTTTAAAGGTGTGAATTCTGAACTGGAGAATTGTTAAATACCAACTTACCACCTAGAAAGAACCTAACAGAAAAACATCAACTTTTCCTCTCAACAAAAAAGATGAATTAAGTCAATATCCAGCTTATGCCTTAGGTTTAGAATTCAACACTAAATCTATCCACTCTATTTCAAAACATATTCATGTCATTCTGTCAAACTCTTTCATCCCTTTATATTTTGTATTTGTGCAAGTTTTAGGAAAATATTTGTTGTAATGTGCTGTTGTCTCCAGAAGCTGCCTATCACTCTCTGGGAGGAGATTTGCTGTATCAACTCAAATCTCTTGAAAGATTCTACTTCCTGTAGAGAGCCGACTTCCCTTCTTGCAGAGAGCAGCCTTAAGTCTTGTCCAGACAAAACTCTCTCCTCCAGAGCTGCCCTCTTTTATCCTCCCAGAGAATGGGCATGGGATAATGCAAGGGCTTCTGGGAAAAATTACTTCAACCAATGAACTTTCTCTTCCCCAGGAATTCACAAGTAAAACTCCCAGTAGAGGCCAGAACTAGAGAATTGCACTTAGTAAGAACCTAATATCTCATTATCTCATTAGCACTTAGTAAGAACCTAACAATTTGTGAGATTTTTTTCCTGTTAAATTGTATCATGCAGATAACATTTATTTTTAATTATTATCAAAAAGAAACTGAATATAATTAAGTGAATATACATATATTTATTTGAATTAGACTCTCCATAGGCTTTACACTTTTGAGAACTTTCTAAACAAGCTTTAAAAGTCTACTCCTTTGCCCAATTGCCCAGTATATCCTTGTATTTTTTTTTCACTTTGATCTTGATACTTCCTCCAGGTTATCATCCTTTAACAGGAAAAAAAATTCTAGACATAAGTTCTTTTTAAAGATTATTTTCCTGAGAATTGGCAAAAAAAATGCCTTCATAAGTAGCATGATACCTCACCATTCAATTTTCAGAAATACCAGGATTTTTTTTGCACATTTTCTATAAAGTTAACTTTGATATATTCATGCATAGTCTTGTCTTGTAAAGCATAAAATATTGGGATTTCAGCAGAATTCTAACGAATTCCATGCTAATGTCACACTCAATTAAAAAACACTTGATCCATTTTCTTCCACAAGCTGGGGGGTGGGGAGTGGGTAAAGGGAAAGGAATGAAAAGACTTAAAAAGTAGAAACACTTTCCCTCTCAGTAGATGTACCAAGCAACAGTGGTACCCACTTAGGTTCTCTATATTGGATAGCTTTTGGTCAAGAGTCTTAGTTTAACCATCTATACAATTGTGGCTAAATTAGATGAGATGAAAACATTTGAGATGAGTGTAAAGATAAATAAAGAACAGAGTAAAAAAGAGAAGATATATTTAAGATTCCTATAAGAAGTTCAATTTTCTTGAAGTGTGATTGAAAAGCTCTTAAAAGTAGAAAGCCTAGGAAAAGGTTAAGTAAAATCAATTTCAGTTAAAATGATCAAATGAATTATGGGGATAGACATTCTCCTATTTTTCAAGATTTTTTTTTCTGCTGCTATTTCCCTATAGTATCTGGTCATTCACATCTGATTTTAAGTCACATTCCAATTCTATATCACAATATCCTATGTTCCTCTAAACTGTAAATATGTCTGAAAACATCTTCTAGTAAGACAAACTTTGCCTTATTCAGGTCATGACCTCCCTCTGTGCCCTCCACCATGTTCATTTGAAAGATTTATCATCATTATCATCAGCATTATCATCATTGTCATCATCATTTTGAGCTCAAGTGCTACCTCATACATAAAATCTTGATTAAATAATCTTTGTTTTGACTGCAGCACATCCCTGATTCTGGTTTGCTGTTGTTGTTGCTGTTTGTTTTTGTTGGTTTGGTTGGTTTAGATGTTTATTGTTAAATGTCTAACAATGAGTTCTTTAAAAATAATTTATAACACATTTTATTTTTAACTTCACTATCATTTTTTCCATTACTTTCAGGTCAATCATTAACAAAACAATAAAATATAACCTCATTTTAAGTCTCTTCAGACACAGACACTCTCACCTATATGTATTTGTATATACACATTACATATGTAGTATTTTAGTGAATATATATAGTGTATCCTATTTGTAGATATCATTTCTTATATTTATTACCTTGTATGCCTTTATACATTTACATTTATGCCTTTATACTTATATTCACTATATACTTATTACTTCTACATGCTTTCTCACTCCCACCCAATAGAATACAAGCTTCTTTTTTATTATTTTAATTGTTTTATTTTTAGCTGATTATACATGTACATTAACTTTTTAAATATGCATTTCTTTATGAAATATGTTGGGATAGAAAAATCACAATAAAAGGGAAAAATCATGGGAGAGGAAAAAAAAGCAGAAAAAAGAAGTGAACATAGCATGTGTTGATTTACATCCCATCTGCATTGTTCTTTCTTTGAATATAGAGGGCATTTTCTATACAAAATTAATTGGGATTGACTTGGAGAGAATATGAAATTTCTTGAGAGAAAGCTTTCTTTTATTTTTGTCTGTGTATCATTGGAACCTCATGTGGAAACTGGACATAGCAATAGATTAAAAAATATATTTTTGAATTGAAATGAATTTGTATATATCTAGCCACATAGCTTGTTAAATGATCACTCAACAAGCACTCATTAAGTGCTTACCAATTGCCAGAGTACCTAAACAATTATTCCATATAATGTAGACCTTTTCAATTCAAGAATTATTTATTTCAATTATCTTTTCCAACTCACAAACTTTAAAAGAAAATTACAAGATACAGAAGGCATTGAAAGGTGTTCTGGAGCAAAATAAAATGAAAAAAATAATATTTCCCAGTTGCCCATATTTCAAGCCTGATATTCAGAAGTAGTGATATTCAAAAGACTAGAGAGTCAAAAGGAGGAACTGGAGTGGTAAAGGGCTTTTCTTGTTGTTGTTGTTGTTTGTTTGTTTGTTTGTTTGTTTGTTTTTGTTTTTGTTGTTTGTTTTGTTTTATTTTGTTTGTTTTGTTTTGTATTTTAGTACACAGGTATGGACCATCATCTAAATGAAACAATCTTGTTTTTTCTACATTCACTAGGCTTTCTCATTTGAAATGTAGCTCTCCATGCTCCAGTTTGTTTTATTCTACAACTACGTAGATAAAGTAAAATGAAAAATGCAGTAATTATCAAAAAATATTTCACTGAAATCTACAAGCAAACAATCAAAGTAATGAAGTTTTAAGTTACTGTATTCTTTCCTTAATCTGGTTGAAGGTTATTGGGCTATCACAATTCTTCATCCTTTCAAAGGATTCAATAAAATTCATTTCAGGCTGAGATATTTGTCTCAATTGTCATGTAGTTTTCCTGGAGAAAGATATTCAAAGTTAAATCTACTATGTGATTGAATGTATATATTAGTGTTCAATTTTAAATATGTGAGATGTGAGTTGAAAAATATATTTATAGAAAATAGCCATCAGAATTGAAATACAATTCTTAGTGTTATTTTAAATTTTTATTTCTGTTTGTTTTTTTAATATGTTTTTTAATATTTAATAATATTTTTAATATGTGTAATATTATTTCACCCCTAATCTTATTGGGAATGGTTGCAGTTTATCCTCATTACATATGATGCTTACTGATGGTTTTAAATAGATGCTACTGATTATTTTAAGGAAAAGTCCATTTATTCCTATACTCTCAAGTGTTTTTAATAGGAATTGATGTTGGATTTGATAGGAATGGATGCTTTTTCTGCTTCTATTGAGATGATCATATGTTTTTTGTTAATTTGGTTATTAGTATGTTCAATTATACTTATAGTTTTCCTAATATTGAACCAGCCATGCATTTGTGGTATGAATTCTACTTGATCATGTTGTATTATCCTGGGGATGATTTTCTGTAGTCTTTTTGCTAATATCTTATTTAAGATTTTAGCATCAATATTGATTAGGGAGATTGGTAAATACTTTTCTTTCTCTGTTTTCAATCTACATGGTTTAGGTATCAGTAACATGTCTGTGTCATAAAAGGAATTTGATAGGACTCCTTCATTCTCTATTTTTTTCCAATAGTTTATATACCATTAGGGCTAATTATTCTTTAAATGTTTGGTAGAATTCACATATAAATCCATCTGGACCTGGGGATTTTTTCTTATGGAGTTAATTAATAGCTTGTTCTAGTTCTTTTTTCTGAAGCAGAAGTATTTAAGCAATTTATTTCCTCCTCTGTTAATCTTGGAAGCCCATATTTTTGGAGGTAATCATCCTTTTCACTTAGGTTATCAAATTTATTGGCATAAAGTTGGGCAAAATAACACCTTATTATTTGTCTAATTTCCTTTTCATTGGTGGAAAGTTCTCCCTTTTCATTTCTAGGACTAACAATTTGATTTTCCTCTTTCATTTTTCTAATCAGATTTAGCAAATTTTTATCAATTTTATTGATTTTTTCATAAAAGCATCTCTTAATTTTATTTATTAATTCAATATTTTTAATTTTCTTTTCCTTTTAGTTTTTCCTTTTAATTTTAGAATTTCAAGTTTTTCATTGGGATTTTTTAATTTTGTCTTTTTCTAGCACTTTAGTTGCAACCCCAATTCCTGCATCTACTCTTTGTCTATTTTATTCAAGTAAGTCTCTAAAGATATAAAATTTTCCCTTATTACTGCTTTGACTGAATCCCACAAATTTTGGTATGATGTCTCATCATTGTCATTAACTTGAGTGAAATTAATTGTTTCTATAATTTGCTGTTTCACCCAATCATTCTTTATTATGAAATTATTTAGTTTCCAATTAATTTTGTCTATTTACTCCTAACTTTTTGTTGAAAATAGTTTTTATTGCATTGTGAGCTGAACAGAAAGTATTTACTATTTCTGCCTTCCTGCGTTTAATTTTGAAGTCTTTATGTCCTCATATATATGGTCAATTTTTGTATAGGTTCCATGAACAGCTGAGAAGAAAGTATACTCCTTTCTGTCACCATTCAGTTTTCTACAAAGATCTATCATACCTAATTTTTCTAATATTCTATTTACCTCTTTAATTTATTTCTTATTTGTTTTGTGGCTTGATTTATCTAATTCTGAGAGTGCAAGGTTGAGCTCTCCCACTATTATAGTTTTACTATTTCTTCTTGCAAGTCTCTTAACTTCTCCTTTTGAAAGTTAAATGCTACACTACTTGGTGTATATATATATATATATATATATATGTATATATATATATATATATGTATATATATATATATATATATATATATACATATATATATATATACATATATATATATATATATATGTGTGTGTGTGTGTGTGTGTGTGTGTGTGTGTGTGTGTGTGTGTGTGTGTGTTTAGTATAGATATTGCATCATTGTCTCTGTTACCCTTTAGCAAGATATAGTTTCTTTCCTTATCTCTTTTAATTTGATTAATTTTTCTTTTGCTTTATGTGAGATAACGATGGCTACCCCTGCTTTTTTGATAATTTTCAGATGATGAATTTGAAACTATTTCTGCTCATATGAAAGAGTGTTCCAAATCACTATTGATCAGAGAAATGCAAATTAAGACACTACACACCTGTCAGATTGGCTAAAATGACAGGAAAAAAATAATGGTGAATGTTGGAAGGGATGCGGGAAAACTGGGACACTGATGCATTGTTGTTGGAGTTGTGAACGAATCCAACCATTCTGGAGAGCAATCTGGAATTATGCCCATAAAGTAATCAAACTGTACATACCCTTTAATTCAGCAGTGTTACTTATATCCCAAAGAGATACTAAAGAAGGGAAAGAAGGGAAAGTGTCCTATATATGCCAAAATGTTTGTGGCAGACCTTTTTATAGTGACTAGAAATTGAAAAATGAATTGATGCCCATCAATTGGAGAATTGTTGGATAAATTATGGCATATGAATGTTATGGAATATTATTGTTCCCTAAGAAATGACCAGCAGGATGAATACATAGAGGCTTGGAAAGACTTACATGAGCTGATGCTGAGTGAAATGAGCAGAACCAGGAGGCCATTATACTCTTCAACAACAATACTGTATGAGGATATATTCTGATTGTAATGGATATCTTTGAAAAAGAGAAACTCTAATTCAGTTCCAATTGATCAATGATGGACAGAATTAGCTACACCCAGAAAAGGAACATTGGGAAATGAGTGTGATCTGTTTGCATTTTTGTTTTTTTTCCCTGGTTATTTTTACCTTCTGAATCCAATTCATCTTGTGCAACAAGAGAACTGTATGGTTCTGCACACATATATTGTATCTAGGATATACTATAACATATTTAATGTGTATAAGACTGCATGCCATCTAGGGGAGAGAATGGAGGGAGGGAAGGGAAAAGTTGGAACAGAAAGGAGTGCAAGGAATAATGTAAAAAATTACCCATACATATGTTGTGCCAATAAAAAATTATAATAATAATTTTAAAAAGAATTCTAAAACCCTTCTTTCAACCACTTTCTACTGGCTTTCCACCTTTCCCCTGCCTTACTTTGTTAACATTATGACTTCTAATCCTTTGACCTCTGGATTCTCCCTAAAACTAGCCTTTTCTCCTTAATATCATTTTTCCCCATATATTTTCAGCACACCACTCTCTCCTAGTACTCCTGCTAGTTGTCTGGCCCTTCCTTTTCAGTACCCTTTGATGGATCTTCATCTAAATCATGCACTTTAACCATAGGTATCCCATATAATCATGTCCTTGACCCTCTTCTTTATACTTCTTCAGTGGGGTTTCATCTAACTTCTGATCACTTTTATGGTAGCAGGGAAGTCCAAGATCTCAAGCTCTATATGTAAGAAGACTTGACCATTTTCTTACCAAATACCATTCAACAATGAACACACATAGAGAACAGTGAAATAAACTCATTTATTCAAATGGTATCAAACAGAAATCAGAGACAGTATAGACATGAGAGTAGCTATACACACATATACATATATACACATACAATACACATGAAAGTATATATGTGTGTATGTGTGTGTACATACACATGTATATACACATACTTATATACATCCATCTATGTGTCTATGAATCTATCTATATAAGACAATTGAGCTCACCCAAGGACAAACTCAGAAATCTCTAAAGCTAGTGATAAGGATATAATGAAGACTGCCAACTCTTCTGTCTTTCCAGAGACTTTTATTTCAGCAAGTTTAAGTGGGGTTGACTTATTCTATCTTCACTTTCAAAGCTGGAACCAATTTTAGGCTATAACAAAACTTGCAAGTTGATTAGTTCCAAAGGGGTGGCTGATTCTGAGGAAAACCTGAAAAGAAACTAGTTTACAATTGAATTTATGATCTGTCATCATCTCTGCCTCATTTCTCACATAGAACAGGTCCTTCATCACTACTAATAAGGAAACAGTTCCATAATAATGGTCATTGGAACAGATTGTACAGTAATATGATTATTATTTCTTAGTTATAACATATGTAAAACTGTGCTAGCATTTTATGTTTTCTGTCAATATATATAGCTATTTATCTATTTATTATTTATCTATCTTTATATCTAGGTAGATACACACACAAACATATATATATATATATGTATATATATATATATTTACATATGAAATATTACTATCAAAATTTTTAGGGTTTTGATCCTAACACCATTTCCCCCCTAAGTCTCATGTTTTTTCTTCCATGATTTTATATAGTGAAGTGATTTTTTAAAATCTTCACATCAAACTATATCAAAACTAAGTTTATTTATTTGTCTATATATATTTTTGCAACTCCTCTTTTTTTCTAATAGTAAAGAAACTTGTTAAGGGCAAAAACAGATTTTTTTTTCATTTCAGTTTATTCTTACTTTTGCATCCTACTATCTCAAATGATGCTTTACATATAATAGAATCTACATAGAGGAGGTTTGAATTATTTTCTTTCAATAAAAAATTCAAATTAGGAATTTTAAAAATTGAACTGAAATGAGATTGCAACCAGGGAGAATAGAAGACTTCTTTAATCATTGTTCAGTTTTATCTGACTTCCTGGTTCCATTTAGAGTTTTCTTGGAAATCTTGTATGAAAGGAGAGATGGAGTTTTTTTCTTGGCAAAGATTCTGAATTGGTGTGCCATTTCCTTATCCAGATCAGTTTATAGATGAGGAAACTGAGGCAAACAGGGTGAAGGGGTTTCCTAGAGTCACATAAGTGTCTGACACCAGAATTGAACTCAAGAAATTGAAGATTTAGTTGAACATTAAGTTACTTATATGCAAAAATGCTTTTCTGATTATTGAGGTATTATTATGTACCTCCCAACTTGTCACTGACAGCATTCTTAAGTCCTTCAAAACATAACATTCCTTCTG
The DNA here is from genome assembly GCF_048593235.1 of Sminthopsis crassicaudata. Classification (NCBI taxonomy): domain Eukaryota; kingdom Metazoa; phylum Chordata; class Mammalia; order Dasyuromorphia; family Dasyuridae; genus Sminthopsis; species Sminthopsis crassicaudata. Next base: position 122,898,434 of record NC_133617.1, read on the forward strand.
TTTTTCTAAACAGCAAAATGATTCATTTTCATAAGTGAATGACAAAAACTTAATTGTTCTATCTCATCAATTATTTTAGAAGTAATACAATGGCAGCTGACATTTGCTATATGGCTTCAATAAGTATTCTTCCTTTCTTTCTAGCTTCCTATATAATCTATCAAGTCTCTGATTTGTATTTTCTTTTTGAAGCATGTGTTTGTCAGTAAGGGATATGTCAGAGCACATTAATATAAAGTATGCAGAGTATTTTTTTTATTTCTTTGAATCAACTATCTTTGATGCCTCTTTTGACACTGATGCTCTGATATACCTCATTCAGGTCAAATTTTGTTAATCCCATATACCTGAAAAAGTATTTAATATAGGATCAAAATAAGCTTACTGGCAGATCCTTTTCTGATTAAAAGGAAGACTGTGACATTTCCATAATGTGCTGTACATTTTGCATTAGGATATTAGTAACAAGTCTTGAGCAATGTTTTAAACTTTCACTGCAGATAGAAAAGATAATAAGCAATTCTATTATATCACTGTTTATCTCTTACTTAAGATCCAACATATGTATGTGTTAGGATTACTAAGCAATAAAAACAGACAATGGACCTGCATATACGTCCAAACATTTTACACACTTTTGTGCACAGTATAAGATTTTACATACCACGGGCATACCCTTTAATCCTCAAGGGCAGGCAATAGTAGAGAGAAGAAACAGAGATATTAAGACACTCCTCCAAAAACAAAAGAAAGGGGGAGCCACAGGTAGCCCTAGGGAACTTCTAAATTTAGTTCTCTATACCATTAATTTTCTAATTTTTGACAAAGATGCACTGGCTCCAGCAGACAGGTTTTATAACCCACCAGAAGGGCAGTGTCCAGTGAGAGCATCTCCACTGTCCTTAGATAATCGCCAGGTGATGTGGAGAGATCCAGAAAGTGGTGAATGGAAGGGACCAGATAGGTTAACTGCCTGGGGGAGAGGGTTTGCTTGTATTTCTTCAGCAGGAGAAGGAATCAGATGGGTGCCAACGAGTCATATTCGCCTTGTCCACCAGAGAGAGACAGAAAAAGAGAAAGACCTCAAAATAAAGGAGAAGATCTAAGAAACATCTGACACTGAAAGATCATGAATAATAAGAAGACTGTTAAAGAACTTTAAAAACCAGCAGGAATCATTGGACTTCCTCACACAAGATGAGACTAATGGACAATGGACTTATGGACATTTATAAATTTTCAATTTATGATTATTTGATTATGATTATGTTATATACTTCTAGCATGTGTTATGTTACTATGTTACTATGTGCTTATGTAATTTATGTAATTATCTGTAATACTTCCCATATTGATGGATTTATGTTTCAAGGTCATGACTGTCCTATGTTCTAAATCAAAAGAAAGGGGGAGATGTTAGGATTACTAAGTGAGAACTGAGGTTGTCTGGATAGTTACAAGGTGAGAACTCAGGTTGACTTGGTAGAAGGAGCAAGCCCATTGGCTGGGGTGGTTCTTCCCAGAAGCCCTTGCATTATCCCACGCCCATTCTCTGGGAGAATAAAAGAGAGAGCACTGTGCCTGAAGAGCAGATCGGCCTGGAGAAGGATAAGAGCTGGAGGAGATTCAGAGCCAGGATTCAAGAGAAAGACTCTGCATTGCATCAGGCTTGACGGGGCTCTCTGCAGGAAGGGAAGTCACTTCTAAGGACAAGAGTTAACAGCAACTGCCTGGAGACAACGGTTCACTACAGGAAGAAGAATCTGTCTGAGAGATTTGAGTAGACACAGCAGATCTCTTCCCAGAGAGTGATCGGCAGCTTCTAGAGACGACAGCTCATTACATGTATGTGTGTGTGTGTGTGTGTGTGTGTGTGTGTGTATGTAGATAGATAGATAGATAGATAGATAGATAGATTAAATATTTCAATTACTTTTCTCCTCCTGCTTCTAGGGATATGTTTTGGAACACCAACATATTTTATTCTAATCTATTAAGGACTCCCTTACTTACAAGTAAATCATTAGTAAAAAGTCTTTTTATCATGGAGAGAGGTAATTGAGGCCTGCGTATATGGGGGAGAGACAGAGCATAAATACAACTCATGTGAATAATATAGTTTCAATGATTTTTTTTTTTCATTTTAGACTTTGTTCTAAAAGGAAGCATTGTTAGAAGCATGGAAGATAGCCGCTGCTGTATTCCATATATTTGTTGAAATGTCTAAAGATTGCTTTTTCTTTGACAGATCTTTCACTGCTAGGCTAACCTTTTCTCACTATTTTCAAGCATTACAAAGTCTTTGGCTACTGATGTACAGTGAGCAAAATAAGAAGGAAAAAAAAAACACTTAATTCAGGCAAGGGTTTTGAGTTCTGAAGACTATATGAACAAAATAGATATTTTTGTCTCAGAAAAAATTTAGTAAAGATAAATTTACCTGTTAGCTAAGCATAATTCCATTTAATTCAATCATATGGGGTAGAGTGGAATGAACACTGAAACCAGAATATAAAGATCTTCCATTTTTTGCCTCGATTCACTTATCAACTTGAGCCTCTATGACCTATAAGAAATAATGAGCTTAGTGATCTTAGAAAAACATAGAAAGACTTGTATTAAACAGTGAAAAGTGAAATTAGCAGAACCAAGAGAATACTATATATTATAATAGCAATATTATTTTTAAAATGACTGAGCAAATAAGTCATTTTGATTATTATAAATAATCAGATTAATCATAAAGAACATCTGAAGAAAAACACTATTTTCAACCAGAATACACACACACACACATAAGTATTTTTTTTTTTCAGTGGAGGTTATCTCTAGTGAAGGTGCAGTGTGAAGGAAAAAAAGAAAGGAATGCACATGACAGATAACATTGTTGTATATTTAAAAGAAAAAATAAATTGTACATGATACGGTTGGATTTTTAAGTGCATTTTAAAAATTTTTTGTATAATACAAATTAAAAATAAAATAAATAACAGGAAATAAACTGGATGTTCACAGAAGCAAACTGGAATCTTCTAAAGTTTAAATCTTTCTGTGAGTTACTAAGTAGTATAGTAGATGTGATCAAGTTTTAGTTCCAAGTTATAGGGAATTATTCCCCAAGTTTCAAGTCCTTCTTACTGTTATTTTTATACTATAGGTTCAACCTTAACATCTTCACTTCACTCTTAACCATGGCTACAACACAACTCCAACTACCACCCTTTGTCCCACTTTACCCCTGTCCCAGACGCAGTTATATTCAAATGATCGTTTATTTAAATTTTATTTATAAATTTTTGATAGTATATATGCATGAGTAATTTTTTATAACATTATCCCTTGTATTCATTTTTCCACATTATCCCCTCCCTCCCTCTACTCCCTCCCCTTGATGACAGGCAATCCCATACATTTTACATGTATTACAATATAACCTAGATACAATATATGTGTGTAAATACCATTTTCTTGTTGCACATTAAGTACTAAATTCCAAAGGTATAAGTAACCTGGGTAGATAGACAGTAATACTAACAATTTACATTCACTTCCCAGTGTTCTTTCTCTGGGTATAGTTGTTTCTGTCCATCATTGATCAACTGGAAGTGAGTTGGATCTTCTTTATATTGAAGATATCCACTTCCATCATAATACATCTTTATACAACATTGAAATGTACAGCGATGTTCTAGTTCTATTCATTTCACTCAGCATCATTTCATGCAAGTCTCTCCAAGCCTCTTTGTATTCCTCCTGCTGGTCATTTGTTACAGAGCAATAATATTCTATAACCTTCATATACCATAATTTACCCAACCATTCTCCAATTGATGGACATCCATTCATCTTCCAGTTTCGAGCCACTATGAAAAGAGCTGCCACAAACATTTTGGCACATACAGGTCCCTTTCCCCTCCTCAGTATTTCTTTGGGATATAAGCCCAATAGCAGCAATGCTGAATCAAAGGGTATGCACAGTTTGATAACTTTTTGGGCATGGTTCCAAATTGCTCTCCAGAATGGTTGGATTCTTTCACAGTTCCACCAACAATGTATTAGTGTCCCAGTTTTCCCACATCCCCTCCAACATTCATCATTATTTGTTCCTGTCATCTTAGTCTGACAGGTGTGTAGTGGTATCTCAGAGTTGTCTTAATTTGCATTTCTCTGATCAGTAGTGACTTGAAACACTCCTTCATATGTGTGGATATAGTCTAAATTTCATCATCTGAGAATTGTCTGTTCATATCCTTTCACCATTTATCAATTAGAGAATGGTTTGATTTCTTATAAATTAGGGTCAGTTCTCTATATATTTTGGAAATGAGAACTTTATCAGAACTTTTAACTTTAAAAATATTTTCCCAATTTGTTACTTCCCTTCTAATCTTGTTTGCATTAGTATTGTTTGTACAGAAACTTTTTAGTTTGATGTAATCAAAATCTTCTATTTTGTGATCTATAATGATCTCTAGTTCTCCTCTGATCATAAATTCCTTCCTCCTCCACAGGTCTGAGAGGTAGACTATACTCTGTTCCTCTAATCTATTTATTATCTCATTCTTTATGCCTAAATCATGGACCCATTTTGATCTTATCTTGGTATATGGTGTTAAGTGTGGATCCATATCTAATTTCTGCAATAATAATTTCCAGTTTTCCCAACAGTTTTTTCCAAATAGTGAATTTTTATCCCTAATGTTGGTATCTTTGGGTTTGTCGAAGACTAGATTGCTATAGATGTACCCTTTTTTGTCCTTTGTATCTAATCTGTTCCACTGATTGACTGGTCTATTTCTTAGCCAATACCAAATGGTTTTGGTGACTGCTGCTATATAATATAGTTTTAGATCAGGTACACCTAGACCACCTTCATCTGACTTTTTTTCATTTGATCCCTTGCAATTCTTGACCTTTTATTCTTCCATATGAATTTTGTTGTTATTTTTTCTAGGTCATTGAAATAGTTTCTTGGGAGTCTGATTGGTATAGCACTAAATAAATTGATTAGCTTGGGGAATATTGTCATCTTTATTATATTCGCTCAGCCTATCCAAGAGCACTGAATGTCTTTCCAATTATTTAAACCTGACTTTATTTTTGTGGCAAGTGTTTCGTAATTTTTCTCATATAATTCCTGACTATTCTTTGGTACATGGCTTCCCAAATATTTTATACTCTCAACATTTGTTTGGAATGGAATTTCTCTTTGTATCTCTTGCTTTTGCATTTTGTTGGTGACATAAAAATGCTGAGGATTTATGTGGACTTATTTTGTATCCTGCAATTTTGCTAAAATTCTGAATTATTTCTAATAGTTTTTTTTAGCAGAGTCTTTGGGGTTCTCTAAGTATACCATCATGTCATCTGTAAAGAGTGATAGTTTGATTTCCTCAATTCCTACTCTGATTCCTTGAATCTCTATCTTGGCTCTTATTGCCGAGGCTAGCATTTCTAGTACTATATTGAATTGTAATGGTGATAGTGGGCAACCTTGTTTCACTCCTGATCTTACTGGGAAAGGTTCCAGTTTATTTCTATTGCATATCATGCTTACTGACAGTCTTAAATATATGCTCTTATTATTTTAAGGAATAATCCATTTATTCCTATACTCTCAAGCGTTTTTAGTAGGAATGGATGTTGGATTTTATCAAATGCTTTTTCTGTATCTATTGAGATGATCATATTTTTTTTATTAATTTGATTATTAATATGGTCAATTCTACTAATAGTTTTCCTAATATTAAACCAGCCCTGCATTCCTGGTATGAATCCTACTTGATCATAGTGTATTCTCTTGGGGATCATTTTATGAAGTCTTTTTGCTAATATCTTATTTAAGATTTTACCATCAATATTCATTAAGGAAATTGGTCTATAATTTTTTTTCTCAGTTTTTGATCTACCTGGTTTAGGTATCAGTACCATGTCTGTGTCATAAAAGGAGTTTAGTAGGACTCCTTCATCCCCTATTTTTTGAAATAGTTTATATAACATTGGGGCAAATTGTTCTTTAAATGTTTGGGAGAATTCAAATGTAAATCCATCTGGTGCTGGGGATTTTTTCCTGGGGAGTTGATTAATAGCTTGTTCTATTTCTTTTTCTGAAATGGGACTATTTAAGCAATATATCTCTTCCTCTTTTAATCTAGGAAGCCTATATTTTTGGAGAAAGTCATCCATTTCACTTAAGTTATCAAATTTATTGGCATAAAGTTGTGCAAAGTAACTCCTTATTATTTCCCTAATTTCCTCTTCATCAAATGATCTAAATATTTAAAATTCCTCCAAACTAGTAGACACCAAACTACAATCCTGCTCTCTATCCTAGAACTGAAACCAGGGGCTCTGGCTCACTGCATGTGTTCTTTGATATCATTGAGATAGTAAATAATGTGGTTTGGATGCACTAGCTGTGCCTTAAGAGAGCCCCAAATGTTGGGATTTAGTTATGTGGAAAATTCACAATAACCCTTCTCTTTTATAGAAAGGAGGTTGGGAGGCGGAGTCAAGGTGGTGGAGAGTAGACAGGTCTTTGCCTCAGCTCCTAGCAGAAGATATTTTAGAAGAACTTCATAAAAAGTCCATTTCAATTGGGCAGGGAGAGTAGTGGAGGGGTCCAGGGAGTGGGGTGGGGGCAAGAGCAGGTATAGCATAGGGTCTCAGGCTGAGGAATCTTTAGGGAGGCTCAGTCAAAATACAGCAGCATTGGCTACTCTGTTCTGGTTACAAGACATTGGATCAGCAGATTAGCTGTGAGATAGCCAGTGTAAAGACAAAAGGCCAATAGTGAGCATTTGAACTCCAGAATAATATGGGACCTGGTCATGCCCGCCAGCATCGGAAAGAAGTCAATAAGCACCAGCCCAGGGCATCTTAAAGTTGCTGTCACCTGTATAAGAAACTTGGGACAATCTACCCTTTTCCCTAAGACCTAAACCTTCAAAAAATGAGCAAAAAATGAGGTATTTTTAGGAGAAGGATTACAGACAAAATGAAAATAAAGAGATACAATAGATACCAGGAATGTTAAATATGAACTAGAGTTGGGAGAACACATAGCAAGGAAAGGGATTTTAATTATTAATTATGGAATTGACAACTAGTAGAACTCACAATTATCCAGGAGAGAAAAAAAAAACATCCTGTGAGGAAGCAATCTAAAAGTTATTTAAATATAAGGAGAAAGACACCACAGATATAAAGGAGAGATACCACATGGCATAGGGGACAGGTGTCATGGCAAACTGACTCAAAGGACTTAGCCATGATGGCATTGACCAGATTTATATGGGAAATTTAATTTCAAAGACATGACTCAAACTTCTGACAGGATAGAACAAGACAATCCTAAGCAGGACTTCCACAGAGACATGACTTTGATGGTTTTATATAACTTGGATTTCTGACTGGATGACTTCTGTAGAGGGTGGTATCAAGAGGCTAAAGTGATCTCTCTCAGAGTCCTTTCCCTGCCTGCCCAGGGAACAAATTGCATCCAAATAATGAGAACCTTATTACCCAGGATCCTTGGCACTTTGTTACTGCACTCATCAGGTATATGCTAATTCCTTCCCCCACACAGTGACAATTCAGTCAAGAATGTGTCTCCTAAACTGTGCTTGGTGTCTCTTGACAATGGAAGGCCCCTCAATCTTTTTCTACTCAGCCTTCACACTCTCAAACTGTCTGTGAGATGAAACTTCTGTGGTTGAGTCTGCCTACTAACCCCAGATGCACCTAGATCTTGTTGTTTGTTGATTCTGCAGATAGGCCTGAATTTGTTTGCATTGTACTCTGACTGAACTGCTATCCTAAGGAGTTGGGTCTTTCTTGGGGTCTCCATAGATTGATTTAGGAGAGTAACTGTTTTACCTTGATTTATGTTCATTTCCACTATTCTACATTTTCTCTGAGGCAATGTTCTGTCTTTCTGTGGAAGAAATTTGGACAGCCAAAAGTTTTCTGACCTACTCTGCCAAGTACAAATTTTTCCCATGAAACTTTAGGGCAAATTCTCCTCCACACTCTGCTGATTACTAGGGCAAGTGAATTCAGGAAAGAACAAATGTAAAGAGGCAAGGAATAGATGCCCATGTTCCCAGCATTTTGTAAATTTGGATGAAATGGTTAAGCTCCGTTCCCCATTCACTTAACAACCCCACCCAGGGCTTAAAGCACATCTGGCCTCCTTTGTAGCCTTTGAGACCTGCCTTTTGGATGCATTCTCAGTCCTGTCTTAGCATCAACCAAAAAAGTTTCCTAAATAATTTGGTAAGTAGAAAAGAAATAATGCCTGCCAAAGCTGTGAAGTTCACTTGAATACTACACTGGTAAAATACATTTGACACTCTTATAAGGATTAAGATCATTGGCCTATCTCCCAGGTTTTCATAACTACATTTTCTATGGAAACTTCAAATATGTAAAAGAGCTAAAGACATGGAAACATTCATGGGCTTTTTAAAAAAGCAAGTCATTCTTTAATAATTTAATCTTAATGATTCATTATAGGCAATAGATTTACTCTGACTGGAGTTTCTAGATTACATAGAGATTCTTCCACTTAAGATGGTTTAGATTATAAACTCCTAACTATTCAATTATATCAGTAACTTTTGGAACCCAAAATGGTAATAATTAGACCCATGCCTCTTGACCATTTGCTGGTTTTCTATTAATTTGGAGGGACTTAGAATGAAGAGAAAGCATGATAGTAATTTGTTATACTAGAAATTAAGATTTAAACTGCTTATTCATCATGGGGAAGGAGGTATGGCAAAAAAAATTTTTTTTTTTACTAATGAGGAAACATGAAAAAAGAAAATCAAAGCAAGAGGCAGACTTAAGGAACATAAGCCCTGCAAGTAAGAAGAAAGACAGCTATGTTTGAATTCAAGAGAAATTTAGCTTTGACAGACTGGGATTGACCAGTACAAAAAAATCAGACCCTGAAATCAAGCTAAATGGATTTTGTATCCAGAGGTGAAGAGTTTTAGAGCACAATGAAAAATGGAAAACAACATTTTTGTACAGAGCTAGAGAACTGAATTACTTATTAGTCACTTGCATTCCTTATGTGTATTTGTCATTCTGTATAAATTTACTCAAAGTATTTACCCATTCTTCCCACTTATTCCCCATGTATTTAATAAAGAACATTTATCATATTTATTGGGAAAGAAGTTACTAGTCTTCATGATGATAGATTTCATTATTTTCCTTCACTCTCTTCCTCATTTTGTATTTTCTAACATTTGTTCATATAATGCAATAACAAGACATTTATTTTCTCCAAGTTAACTGTGACTATAAACTGATTATTAGTGTTAAGTACACCACAATAACTGCAGTGTTCATCACATAAAATGAAGTTTTAGAAGTGTGAGTTCATGGAGTCCCTTCACCTTTGAGTAATACTGTATTCTACCTCAAAATGCTGGGGAACAAACTTTCATGTTTGAGTTCTTAAGAGTAGTCGGAGAAAATGCAATTGCTTCTGCTTAATCTTTCAATTTTCCTTCTCACCTTAGAGATGTAACTAATATTTCTATACAATATTGAATGATAACAGTTAAAATAGATACTCTTGATTCATCCTTGATATTATCTGAAAGACTTTTACTTTACCGCCATTGAAAATACTGTTTTCTCTGGATTTTAGACAGATAATACCATTTAAAGGAAAAGATCCATTTAGTCTCATCAAAATACACATTATAATTTCTTCAAAAGTTTTTTTCGTCATTGATTGCATGTTAAAAATGATTGATTTTATTTTTGCTTTTTATATAGCATATTATGTGATGGTTATCATAATATTGATGCAACATTGCTTTCCTAACATAAATTTCAGTAATATCTTTGTAATATATTACTGTAATAAGGAAGATTATTTTAAATGTTTGCATTAATATTCATTAGGGAATTTTACCTATAGAGTTGTTTCTCTGTTTTTGCTCTCTCTGGATAAGTATCAAAAACATATTTGTATCATAAAAGTGATCAGTACAATTCTTTCATTAACTAATTTTTTTCTAAAATGGTATATATAATATTGGAATGAATTATTCTTTAAATGTTTTGTGCAATTCACTTGTAAATCCAAGTAATCCTGTGTTTTTTTTTACCTTTAGACTTCATGCAAGATTTGTTCAATTTCTTTTTTGTTATGTTAATTTGTGTTCTGTTTTCTTCTAATAAACTGAGTAAGTTACATATATTTCTGAAAATATTCATCCATCTCATTTAGATTGTCAATTTTATTGGCATTTACCTCCTAATAATTACTTTAATTTCATATTCATTAGTTGTGCATGTAGACTATTCATTTTTGTTACTGGTAATTTGGTTTTCTTCTTTCTTTTTAATCAAGTTAGTGAATATTTATTAAATTTATTTTGTTCTTTTATAAAACTATTTTTAGTTTATTAGTTCACTATTTCTTCTATTAATATTATTAATTACTCCTTGATTTCTAAGTTAATGCTTAAATGGATATTTCATTTTTTTCCTAAGTGACTTTAGTTGCATGACCAATTCATTAATCTCTTTTTTCTCTATTTTACTATTTATAGATATAAATATCTGTATTTGCGCTAGGTGTTACCTTGAATGCATCTCATAATTTTTGGAATATTATATCATTGTTACCATATTTTAAAAATAGCTATTGCTTTTTTATTCTTCTTTGATTCATTCATGCTTTATGTTTAGATTATTTAACTTACAATTAATTTTAATTTATGCTTCAAAGATGATTTATTGAATATAATTTTATTGTATTATGGTTCAAAAAACTTAACAGTTCTGCTTTCCTGCATGTGATTGTTTTTATGCCATATAAACAAGCAAAATTTTTGACAGCACCATGAAAAATAGAGAAGTTTATTCCTTTCTAGTCCTGTTCATTATTTTCCAGATGTCTATCATACATAATTTTCTAAATTCTATCCATCTCTGTTAAGATTCTTATATGGTGCTAAGTTGGTTGTCTAATTTAGCATGGTACTTAACAGTTCTCAAGTTCAGAGTTCACACCTTTAAAAGAGCATATAAAAGGACAAGCCCACTGGAAGCTCCAGGAGATTCAGAGCCAGGATTCAAGGGGGAGATTCACAATTATAAAGGACAAGCCCAATCATGGACTTCCAGGAGATTCACAACTAGGATTGACTTCAAGGAGATTCACAAGCCCACAGAAACCCATGATCCCACATTCTTGGAGGCGGAGTCTGATTCATTCTAACTTCTACCTTTTTGCTGACTAGAGACATTGGGAGGACAAGAGGCTGAAACTGGCAAAGACAAAGGACTAGTGACAAGAGCTCTTGGGGAACCAAGGAGAGAGATAAACCTCTAAGAAGCTAACTGAGCCCAAGGAAGGAGACAAGACTTGAAGGAAAAAATAAAAGATCTGGACTCTAACTTCTGGCTGCATTTGAGATTATTGAACTGATCTGAAACTAAGGGTGTCTCTAGAAGCTCCCCAAGAAACCTGCTCCCAGAGAACAATTACAATTTAGAGAAGAGAACATTACATTTTGGCGCTCAAATGTGGGACAGACAGGATCCTGATTTCAGTGGAAAAGCCTCTGATCCTGATCCAGTGTAAAAGTCTCTCTGACACAGAAATTAGGGTGAGTACAACAAGGAAACTTTGTTAAAGAGCTAGAGTAGAATTTCAGTGAAATGGGGCAAATTTTTAGAAAACAGCTTTCTGTTCAAGGAAAATGTTTAGAGAACATTGTCTAGGTTATGAAAAGCCAAGATTTGATTATAATTTTGGAGGAGATCACTGAACTTTTAAAAACTGTGCAATACACATCTCTTTAAATTTTTGTTTGTTTGTTTTATGGTTAGATCTATCTAGTTCTGAGAAAATGGATTGAGGTCTCCTGTAACTCATGTTCCCTTCAAGAACTTGGATCTTAAGGCATTCGGGGTATATATTTTCATCATGGATTTTAGTTAATTGTCTTCGGTATCTTTGATCAAAATACAGTTTCCCAATATGAAATAAAATAATCTCTAAACTAATAGCAATATTTATTTTCATCAGAAGTTTGGCAAGATTTAAGAATGATTTAGAAAGGGTGAAGCATAGTGCTTAGTCCTTAGTACAAAGCTTAATAAATGCTTACATGTTTGAAGTTTTTTTTTTACTTGCAAGAAGAAAGATAACTGAATACTTAGCATAGATAAAAAAAATAAATTCCATTTAAAGATGAGAGCTCTATACAAAGGATAAATGAAGAAATAGCTTTATATTTACTATTAAGTGCTACAAAATTCAGTAAAATTCCCTTGCGTAAAAGTACTGGTGATTGATAACTCTATGTTGGTAAGTATTGAGAAATTTATAACAAAATAGAGAAATATGTTATTCTCCAGAGATAGGTACTAAAGATGTTAGAAACATTTCCAAGATTTGTTAACATTAATAATAACTACCTCTTACTGGTAATTGAATTAACATAAGTGATATACTTAGAGAAGAAAACTACAAAGTATTACTAAATAGTTACAAGTTTTGGTTCAGAGACTAATTGCAAGAATGTATAATATTCATCATTTTTCCTGAATAAATAAAAAACCCAGATTTAAGTTTCACAATTGAAAGATATTTGAGTATGGAATTTGGATTCCTGGATCTAAGCTAATTATATGAAAATGAAAATTCAACTATCAAGGGCTCATAAGAATATTTTTCCTTATAGTTTTGAATATGTAATAAAAGCTTTAAGTATAAAAAGAACATGGAAAACTTTTCTACCAATAAGTCTTTCTACCAATCTATATACAACAGTATACCTAGTGTAATTACAGAATAGTTCTGGCATCCCAATGTTTACAGGAGTAAATATCTAAGTATGGTAACACTAAACATTTCTCTATTTATTACTCTATCTCCATTTCTTGATTGTTATTTTTCATAATAAAACTGAATTACCCTATGTAGAAAACTGACAAGGAAGTAATATCATTATTGGTCAATCAGAAATTAATTGCATGAAGAAACAAGAAAATTGTAGGACACACAAGAGAATACAATATCCATTGATGACTGGAACAGAAGAGTAGAAATTGTACTTTGTGTTTGCCATTTATCCTTTAGGTTCACTTGAAAAGAAAACATTCAGAAGATCATAGTGAAATCCTAAATCCATGCTAATGGAAAGCATAGACTCAAAAAGGATCTGAAGTAATTATATCTGCATTCAATGTTCCATACATTTAAGATAAAAGTATTGATGAGTTGATCAGAATTTAGGAACTTTATATCCCACGTCAAGTGAACTAACTCTTTCCTAGAACAAAACATTTTGGAACCTTTGTAAAGATTAGAAAGTCTATTTAACTTATAAAAAAGCTATGAGAAGAAAGCTTCCACAAATAAATATATTTCTCTTTTACTATTTTTGTTTATTCTATGCTTAAAATATTTAATTATTTTAATTGCTCTAGATGGTGGACAAAATAATGTCATAATTAAGTGCTTGGTACTCCATGAAATATTAAAAAAATTATATATTGAGGAAATTTTACTAACAAAATGGGGGCTTTGAGCTATATCATTGGATTGATGAACACTAATCATATATTAGATTTTTGAGAACTATAGAAAGATTGGTAAATTCATCTTGCTACTGTTTTCTGTGTACAGAGAACTTTGTTTAGACTAGAGTTTTTGACAAAAGAAATTAGATTAATAAATAAAATTTAATCTGATGGCTAAAACAGAAAAAAGGAGCTTATAGTAAAACTCATGACCTCAAATATCTGTACACACATTCAAAAAGTACATTAAATTAAAAAAAAGCTTTTAGTGCTCATATAATGAAGTACAAATTACCTCATAGTTGTCATTGAAATATGGTAGCATTAGATCTATGTTAATCATTTGCTTCTTCATATTTAGAAATGACTAAAGCTAATGAGGAAATCCGAAGACAAAAGTAATGAATTGTTTAATGTGTTATGTCAATGATAATAGTAGGATTAAAAAATAATAGAAATATTAATCATAATGTTTAGGTAACTAATATGAAGTTGCACAGAAAATAAAAAGCTGTTCAATTCTTATTTTGACTTATTTTGCTTATTTTATTATTTGGTCCCATAAGAAGGCTCATAACCTTTTAACTACAAACTAATAACTAATTAAGATAATAAAGATTTGATACCCAAGATATGTAAAGACAATAAACAATGTAGGATTAATGGTCAGAACCATAGGGAACATTTCAGTGTTAACAATTTGACAAAATTATTTACAGAAAATAAAATATAAATGAAACAGGAGAAAGTATATTTCCACACATAGAGAAGGGTATATATATATATATATATATATATATATATATATATATATATATATATATATATATATATACAGGAGAGACAATCTAAGGATTATTGAACTCCCTGATGTACATGATGGAAAAAACAAAAAAAACAAAAAAAAAACAAAAAAACAAAACCTAGACACTATCTTTCAGGGAATCATCAAAGAGAACTGCCCAGATATCATAGAAACAGAAGGTAAAATGACAACTGAAAAAATTGACTGAATTCCTTCTGAAAGAAACCCCAAAATTAAAACCCCAAAGAATATTGTAGCTAAATTTGAGAACTATCCATTCAAGAGAAAATATTACAAGAAGCAAGAAAGAAACAATTCAAATACCGAGTAGCCACAATGAGGATTATTCAGCTTCCACTTTAAAGATTCAAAGGGCCTAAAATTTGATATTCTGAAAGGTGAAGGATCTTGGAATGCAGTCAAGAATAAATTACGCTACTAAACTTAGCATTTTATTTCAGGTAAGGAGATGGGCATTCAAGGAAATTGGTGAATTCCATGTCTTTTATTTTTTTTTAACTTTTATTATAGCTTTATATTTACAAGATATATATTTCAGCATTGACAACTGCAAAAGCTTTTGTTCCAAATTTTCCCTCCTTTCCCCAACCCCTTCTCCGAGATGACAGCTTAACCAATACATGTTAAATATGTTAAAGTGTAAGTTAAATACAATTTTTTTCAGATCACAATGCAATAAAAATTACATTCAATAAAGAGCCAGGGAAAAATAGACCAAAAGAAATTGGAAACTAAATAATCTCATCCTAAAGAATGAATGGGTGAAACAGCAAATCATAGACACAATCAGCAATTCCATCCAATAGCATGACAACAATGAGACAAGATACCAAAATTTGTGGGATCCAGCCTAAGTGGTAATAAGGGGAAATTTTATATCTCTAGAAGCTTATTTGAATAAAATTGAGAAAGAGAAGATCAATAAATTGGGCTCTCAACTAAGAAAAAGTTAAGAAAAGAACAAATTTAAAAATCCAATCAAATACCAAACTTGAA
Source organism: Sminthopsis crassicaudata (assembly GCF_048593235.1). Lineage (NCBI taxonomy): Eukaryota > Metazoa > Chordata > Mammalia > Dasyuromorphia > Dasyuridae > Sminthopsis > Sminthopsis crassicaudata. The sequence continues at coordinate 122,913,819 of NC_133617.1, forward strand.
AATTTAAAAATAAAAGGAGAGATCAATAACATTGAAACTAAAAACTGTCAAATTAATAAATAAAACTAAGAGTAAGTTTTATGAAAAAAAAACAACAAAATAGATAAAGCTTTAGTTAATTTGATAAGAAAAATGAAAGAGGAAAATCAAATTGTTAGTCTCAAAAATCAGGAGCTACTTTGCCCAAGTTTATGCCAATAAATTTGACAACCTAAGTGAAATGGAGGAATACCTATAAAAAAGTATAGATTGCCCAGATTAACAGAAGAGGAAGCAAATTACTTAAATAGTCCCATTTTAGAAAAAGAAATAGAACAAGCTATTAATCAAATCCCTAAGAAAAAATCCCCAGGATCAGATGGATTTACATGTGAACTCTATCAAACATTTAAAGAACAGTTAACTCCAATAGTTCATAAACTATTTGAAAAAATAGGGAATGAAGGACCCCTGCCATACTCCTTTTATGATACTGGTACCTAAACCAGGTAGGAAAAAGAGAGAGAGAGAGAGAGAGAGAGAGAGAGAGAGAGAGAGAGAGAGAGAGAGAGAGAGAGAGAGAAGAGAGAGAGAGAGAGAGAGAGAGAGAGAGAGAGAGAGAGAGAAAAGTATAGATCAATCTCCCTAATGAATATCGATGCAAAAACCTTTTTAAAAATATTAGCAAAAATATTACAGATAATCATCCCCAGGATAATACACCACAACCAAGTAGGATTTATACCAAGAATGCAGGGTTGGTTCAATATTAGGAAACTATTAACATAATTGACTATATTAATAGCCAAATTAACAGAAAAAAAAACAAAACAAAAACATGTGATTATCTCAATAGATGCAGAAAAAGTATTTGATAAAATCCAACAACTATTCCTATTAAAACACTAGAGCATATAGAAATAAATGAACTTTTCCTTAAAAGAATGAGTAGCATCTATTTAAAACCATCAGCGAACATCATATGTAATGGGAATAAACTAGAACCATTCCCAATAAGATCCAGGGTGAAACAAGGTTGCCCACTATCACCATTGCTATTCAATATTGCATTAGGAATGCTAGCCTTGGCAATAAAAGAAGAAAAAAAAAAAGACTAAAGGAATCAGAGTAGGTAATGAGGAAACCAAATTATCACTCTTTGTAGATGATATGATAGTATACTTAGAGAAGCTCAGAGAATCAACTAAAAAGCTTTTAGAAATAATCTACAACTTCAGAAAGTTGCAGGACACAAAATAAATCCACATACATCATCAGCATTCTTATACTAACTAACTTATACTAACTATATCACTAACAAAATCCAACAGCAAGAGATACAAAGCAAAATTCCATTTAAGATAACTGTTGATAATATAAAATATTTGGGAATTTTATCTGCCAAGGGAAGTTCAGGAACTATTTAAGCAAAACTACAAAACACTTTGTACACAAATAAAGTCAGATCTAACTAAATAGAAAAATACAAAGTGCTTTTTGATAGGTCGAGCAAATATAATAAAGATGACAATATTCCCTAAACTAATAAATCTATTTAATGCTATACCAATCAAACTCCCAAGAAACTATTATACTGAACTAAAAAAAATAACAACAAAATTCATCTGGAAGAACAAATGGTCAAGAATTTCAAAGGAATTCCAAAGATTGAAAAGTAGCCTAGCTGCATCTGATCTAAAACTATATTATAAAGCAGTGGTGATCAAAACCATTTGGTACTAAGAAATAGACTAGTTGACCAGTGGAATAGGTTAGGCTCACACAACAAAATAGCCAATGACTATAACAATCTAATATTTGATAAACCAAAAAAAATCACATCTTTTGGGATAAGAATTCACTATTTGACAAAAATTGCGGGGAAAATTGGAAACTATTATGGTAGCAAGTAGACATAGACCCACACCTAACATCATACACTAAGATAAGGTTGAAATGGGTTCATGATCTAGACATAAAGAATGATAAGATAAACAAATTAGAACATAGGATACACAGATTTGTTGAGGAGGAAGGAATTTGTGACTGAAGAAGAACTAGATATCATCATTGGTCATAAAATAGATTTTTATATTAAATTAAAAAGGTTTTGTACAAATAAAACTGATGCAGACAAGATCAGAAGGGAAGCAATAAACTGGAAAAACATTTTTATATCCAAAGGATCTGATAAAAGTCTCATTTCTAAAACATATAGAGAATTGACTCAAATCTATAAAAGTTCAAGCCATTCTCCAATTGATCAATGGTCAAAGGATATGAACAATTTTCAGATGCAGAAACAATGCATGACAAGGTACTCCAAATTACTATTGATCAGAGAAATGCAAGTCAAGACAACTCTGAGATATTACTACATAATTGTCATATTAGTTAAAATGACAGGAAAAGACAAAGACAAATGTTGGTGGGTGGGAAAACTGGGACACTGATACATTGTTGGTATAAATGTGAATGGATCCAACCATTCTGGAGAACAGTTTGGAATTATGCTCAAAAAGTTACCAAACTGTGCATATACTTTGATCCAATAATGTTTCTATTGGGATTATATCCCAAAGAAATTTTAAAAGAGGGAAAGGGACCCATATGTGCAAAACTGTTTGTGGCAGCCCTTTTTGTAGTGGCAATAAACTGGAAACAGAATGGATGCCATGAATTGGCTCACTAAATTATGGTATATGAATGCTACGGAATACTATTGTTCTGTAAGAATAGATACTTAATTTCAGAGAGTCTTGGAGAGACCTACATGAATCGATGCAAAGTGAAATGAGCAGAACCAGGAGACCATTATATACAGCAACAACAAGACTAAATGATGATCAGTTCTGACACATGTAGCTCTCTTCATCACTGAGATAATCCAGACCAGTTCTACTTGTGCAGTGATGAAGAGAACCATCTACATCCAGCAAGAGAACCATGGGAACCATGCATAGCATTCTCACTCTTTCTGTTATTATTTGTTTGCATTTTGTTTCTTTTTTCTCAGTTTTTCTTTTTCTTCTTTCTTGATCTATACATATTTTGTTGTTTTTTTCAAATTAAAAAAAAATTATCAAATAAATTTATTTTTGTTCTTTTTCCCCCTCTAGAGATGGCTACTATTAGACACAAATCAATAGATAAATGGTAGATATAAATATATATTTATTGCTTATCCTGTATTCCTAAAGACCATGACATCATGGAAGTGATACCATGTTTTGCAAATGAATTGGATTTAAATGAGAGAGGATTGTTCACTTTCCCCTTTAGAGCCATCTGGATCAGATATATATCAGGATGACTGGAGGTGGAGATCTTCAACAGATATCAATTTGACTAATATTCATTGAGTGATTAAGGGTAGATAGAAAGAGAGGCAAAGAATGCTCTCTTTCACTTACTTGAAACAGTCTAAATAAACCAACAGATCTGGGAGGGTAAAAACCCTCAGCATTTCTTGCCAAAACAGAAATGACTTTCACTCTGAGTCAATCAAGACCCAAACATTATTCACTTGGGGCTTGGCCTGGGACCTATTATGGACCAATCAATTAGAGTCAGAGTGAGTTTGGTTTAAGATGTGGTTCTTAAGAAATTAACCTAGCCAATACACCCCAATATATATAATAACATAATAATATAATTATATGTTAATATGTAAGTAAACAATATGATGAGTATAATATAAATGTATTATTAATATATGGATTATGTATTATACATAATTACTCTCTACATCTATTTATCAGTTCTTTGGATGAAGATAGTTTGTAATCTAAATATGACAGTTGAGGAAACTGAGGCAAGCAGAATTTAAGAATATAGAGTCAGAAGCAAATAAATATCTGAGGTTAAATTTGAATTTAGGTTTTCTTGGTTCTAGACCCAGCACTCTACTACTCTACCTATCTGACACATTGTTAGGGTACTTCTGAAAATGGTACTACTATGATACAGATTCTCATTGTTTCACTGATGGACTATTCCAATAGCTTACTGTTTGGTCTCCTTGTCATCACTCTCCACTTCACTCTATTCATTAGTGAGTTGCCAAATTAATCTTCCAAAAGTGCAGATATTACAGTGTCACCCTACCATCTCCAACCAATAAATTCTAATAACTCTTCTCTCACCTCCATAAAATTCTCTGTCATTCATTCAAATTTTTTTTTCTACTTGTTCCCCTTCTACCATTCTGGACTTCTTATACTTTACTTTTTCCTATGTACTTTGCAGTCCAGTGACACCATCTATTCCTTTCTCTTCCTCAGACAAGGGAGACACTATTCAGTTTTACTGGCTGTTCTGCAGACCTGGAAGATAAGTCTTTTCTGTCTGTCTCTTGAGTTTCCTTACATGCATCAAGTCCCAGATAAAACCCAACACTTTTTGAGAAATTGTTCCTTATCTCCCTTATTTCTAATTATTTCCCTGTATTGATTGTCTAAATTTATCCCATATGTAGCATGCTTATTGATGTTTTATGTTGCCTTCCTCCCCCCATTAGATTGTTTCAACCCCTTGAGAGAAGGAACTTTTACTTTTCATCTTGTACTTAGCAAATGAGATATAGCAGGCAATTAATACTAATTGTATGATTAATTGGCCCTACCAGAAGTGTATTCCCTTTTGAGCATTCCTCTTGGCTGTTCTGGTATCTCTACTACTTCTTCTTGCTTTTTTGTTTCCATGGTCGCTATCAACCACTCACAGCTGTTGTGCCCCATAGAACACAACTTAAAGAAGTTGCCTTTTATTCTAGCTTCTAGTTTGGACAGTAGTCCTTAGCTTAAATATTTCTTCTCCATTGGAGAATGAATAAGGTTTCTTCTTGTAATTTTATCTCAATATTCAGGTTTTTTTTTTTTTTTTTTTTTTATTTCACACATGTTTTGCATTGTATTGAGAAAGTTAAGGTCGCCAAAGTTAGAGATGTGATAGTCACATTATATTGTCCCTTAATAAGGCCTCATCAAGAGTATTGTAGAGGGACATTGCTAATCTGGAAATAATTCAAAGGAGGGATACCAGAATGAAAAATAAAGACAAACAACAAAAACAGAGAAAAAAAATTTGGATTCCATACTATCATATAGTCCATTCAAAGGAATGACAATTTAATTTGGAGAATAAAAAATATGTGGAGGGTATGATATAAAGAAAGGTATGAAAGAATTATGTCGGACTGATATTTCTGATTGTTCAGAAAACTGAACTAGAAATGATGGATAGAAGTTGCAAAGAGGTAAATTTAAACCTAATGTTAAGAAAAAAATTTCCTACAGTATGAACCAAAAGTGGATGGAGCTCTCACAGTTAAAAAAAAAAAATACAGCATACTACGAAGTAGATAAGATTATCTTGGGGTAAATGATTAGACTAGTTGGCTTTGGTATTTTCTTTCAAATTACAAAATGCTATCCTTCTGAGCTTCAATATATCTATACTAATTCTTTCCATAGTACAAACATTGCAAAAGATAATTCAGCCATTAAATGTTCCACTTCTATACAAGCTGACTGTTAACAATTATTACTTTCTTTTAAGAAATAATCATTACAAACTATAACTTTGGCAATATAGTCTAGAATGTTGCCAGGAATTGAAGCCAAGGAGAATGATTTGTGCTTGGAAGGTTCCCTCTTTTTTCCTCTCCTGAAAATTAGAAAATTTGCTTACTTCTAATTCTGTGGTATTTCTCTAATTCAGCACAATTCTCAGAGACATCTCCTCTGAAATCATTCCAATTTATCAATATTCCTAAAATATGCTACCAAGAACTTAAATTCAAGATGATTTTTGACCATGGACAAATATAACTAAATATTCAATAAGATCTCCCTCTAGCATTTCAAACTCGAAATGTTCAAATTTGTTCACCCAAATTAGTCTCTGAGTTCTATTAGTTCTACATATCTGTTTGATAAAACGTTTTCCAATAACCTATATCACCTATGATCTGGATTTTTTCAGTAGCCTTTTTATTGTTTCTTTTTCTTTTGGTTTCTTTAACACAGCTGATATATTTCTATCCTATAAGTTTCTGTAAGATATACAGCTTGTCAGATGTTATGGGCCAGAACTTGAAACAAGGTGCTAAGTCAGTGGAATTGATAGAGACAATAGTTATCTAATTTAGCATGGTGCTTAACAATTCTATAATTCAATACATGCACTTAGTACTTACTATAATTCTACAAGATTCACACCTTTAAGAGAGCATATATAAATTAGGAGCCACAACCAAGATTCAGTCAGGGAGATTCAGAAACCAGAAAAGGCAGGTGGGAGCTCAATCTTTAAAAACCAAGACTACAGAAGGCTTCTAAGAAAGCTAACCAGGCTGCAGGAAAGGAGACAAGACTTGGAAAGAGACAATAAAGGATTTGGACTTTAATACCTAGCTTCATTTAGGTGATTATTGAACTGAAATGAAGGTTTTTTCCAGAGACCCCAAGAAAACCTCAACAAGAGAATATTACATTTTTAGAGAAGAATATTACAATCAATGGTCTAGCTCACATGATAAAATAATTTTGAAGGTACTATTGTCTACATAATGCAGTCCACAGTTCTTAGTTGAACATTGAACACCTTATTCAGTCTAGCTCCAATTTATTTTTTGGATATTTTATTGTTCTACTTCCAAAAAAGCAGGCTAATATACAATACGCATGTATTTCATAGAGTGGTGAGGATCAAGGAATCAACATATTTAAATTGCCTTTCAAACCTTAAAGTGTCATACAAATTCTTGGTATGATAATGTGAACAGGGGCTCTAGTTAATTTGTGTAAGATTCCCCTATTTTGTAGAAACTAATTACATGATACTGTGTAAGAGGCAGAGTTGATGAAAACTTGGGAGAGAAGAGATGTTTATTTGAGGTTTAGAGTTTTGTGAGATGAAATATAAAGGTCGGATTCTTATGAGGAAAAAATCCCTGAAGGGTGAGAAAGATTACAGGAAGAAGCCAACACTTGATCATATTCTTATCGTTAATTTATTATACTAAAGACTTCAGGAAAATTTCCCTTGTGTGAGATTTGGGTTATCTCTTGGTTAAGCTAAGATATCTTGCTCCCATTGAGAATACTTGTATAATCTGTGTGTGATATGATATATTATCATCAGTGTTACTTCTATGATTTCTATTTAGAATCAGGTGGAAAATGAGTTTATTTGCTGCTAATTATTTGTGGCCTTTGTGTAGCTAGTATTTTGTACAAAGGGAGTCAAATTTTCCATTGAGCTTTTGGAACCTTCTTTTCCATTAAGATGTCATGGTCAAGAGCACAGTTTGAAGTTTAAAATTGTATTTAGTTAGACTAATAACTATCGAGTAGGATAAAGGAGCTAGTTGTTTGACCCAAACTTTTGCTCTGTTTCTGTTAGGTATAAATGTTTCCCCTGAGGAACGGTGAGCAGAGTTAAATTTAGAGATATTGATTCCCATTTCTCTACTCACATAAAATGATTTTAGTGAACATAAATATACTACACAAAAAGCATACATATATTATAATCATTATCATCAGTGTTGATGTTGCTGTTGCTGTTGCTGTTATAGTTTGCTATAATTGGTCTTTTCTGCCTTAATACCTTTATTTTAAATGATCCTGATTCCTAGAATGTGCTGTCATATACAAATATAAATATTTATCATTCTTTAGCTATGTTGCATAGTGGAAAGAAAACAGGACCTGGAGTCAGAAAGTCTCAGTTTTCTGAATTCAAATTTAGCCTCTGACATTTAATAGATATATGACCCTCATAAGTCATTTAACCCAGTGTGACTCAGTTCTATAAAATGCAGTAGGGAAGGAAATGAAAGCCTTCATTTCAGTATTATTGTATTTTTGCCCACAAAATCTCATATAGGATCAGGAAGAATTAGACATAACTAAAACTTTTGACTAAAACATTACTAAAATATTACTCTACCAATGTTTTAGGTAATAGATTGGAGAAAAAAATTAAATTAAACTTACTTCATCAATGTTGAATTATTCACTAATTTTATTTTAGCATATAAAAAAGTCATTTAAAAAAGATTTTAAAAAATCACAACCAGGAAACATATGCTTTGGTCTGACTCAAGACAATTTCTACTAGTTGACTCAATTAAATTTTGTTGTCTTCCTAGTCTAATTAGAACTCACAGAAATGTTCCCAGGGATTTTTAAGCAATGGCTATGTGCAGCTATTGCACATAAGCTTCTTGCCTCATTCTGCTGAGTAAAGCTATTCAAGGAAATGTGTATTTGGGTTCACTGTTAAACTGTACTCAGGGGCTGAGGCCTAGAACCATAGGTTTTAAAGCTAAACATGATTTTAAAGCTAATTTATTACACACACACACACACACACACACATACACACACACACACACACACACACACACACACATCCTTATTTTAAGAGATGGGGAAATTGGAGCCCTCTGAGCTTGTTTGATATTGTTCCTAAGGTGTCAAGTAATGGATTATGGATTCAAAGATAGATCCCTTTTGTGAGCTATATTTTCTCATTAGAATGTAAGTTCCTTGAGGATAGGAAATATTTTTCCTGCTATTTGTTTATATATTCTCAGGTCTTCTCACATTATTTGATATATAATAAATAAGAAATTCCTATTTTCTTCCTTTGCTCTAATTTCAAATTTATCTTTCCCATTTATCAGTAAATTGTACTAACTTTCTTAAAGTCTCCCCATCATTTTTATTAAAGATAGATAGATTGAAGCAAGTTTCCTTGCTCAGCCTTGTTACTTATATAACTCAAATCTGGGGGAAAAAAAAAAAAAAAAAGCAAAGCTACTATATTCACTATGTTTTGCCCTATCTCTGTGACTAAGGTCTTTTGTAAAGATGAAAGACATATATTCACATTAAACTGTGATTTCTCTTCTCCACATTCTTTTCCTATACTTTTTAAGGAAATGCTTTTCCCACTTCTTTTCTAAGTCATTTTACAGGAATTTATGAACTTATTCTGCTCTAAGGTGATAAAGGGGGGGAAGAGAATTCCCTGCTTTTTAAAATTTATATTCTATTGATGAATAAAACTTCTATAGTTCATACTGTCACTTATTTTTAGTATTGGATTTTTAAAATAATATTTCTTCAAGAAGAGCTGTGTGTGTGTGTGTGTGTGTGTGTGTGTGTGTGTGTGTGTGTGTGTATGTGTGTGTATTAATTGAAGCTGGAATTCCTTCCAGGTATCATCTAGCACTCTCTCAATCTCTCTCTCTTTTAAACTAAACTTGCCATATAAAATAAAGAAAATTGAGAGAAAAAATTGGAAAAAAAAAAACTCATGTCCTTCCAATATACAATGAAAAAAATGCAAAGTTTTACATTTCTTTTTGCACAGTGTTGATAGCCTTGTTCAAATATTAATCTAAATCACAAAATGAATAACTGACAATTCAAATATAGCTTTAATAAATAGAATTACAAGATCATAATCAATAAATTTGATTAAAACTTATTTTTGTTACTAATATTTTTTCTTAGAGAAAGAAATAGAGGAAAGTTATTTTTATATAGAGACTGCATTTCAATTTTTCCTTTTAATTCAAAATTTGTGTTGTGGTCAAAGTAAACTTGAAATCAACCTTGAATTATATTCTAGGAACCAAAATTTTTAGTGTTATAATAGCAAAAGTAAAGTGTAGAGGCTTGAAATTCTTAAAAGGTGTGCTTGGATCAGACAGCTGAGCACTTAGGGCTAATTACCTATTGGACAATAACTCTATTAGCACATGTTTGGAATTTCTGTTCTCACAGTTGATGCTGGCTCAATGCTTGGTGTTAAGAGAATTGTAGCTAAAGTTTAGGGGTGGAGTGAGAGAGGCAAGAGAACTTCACTTGGCCTAAGGACAAGGAGGCAAAAGTTTAGAGATTTGTGGAGATTCTGGACTCTAGAATCAAAGAAGGATCCTTGGCAAAACTCCTAACAGTTTTGTCCATTTTCTTCACTTCTCCCCCTAAAGACCAAAGACTTTTGCTTAATCTGACTCTGGCTGACCCTGAGGTCTCCAGGGAGCTAACCCAGACTTCACAGTAAGGAGCAAGAAGTTCACCGTATCTAGACTTTGTGTGTTTGTCTAATCAAATAAAAGACATCATAATCAAATATTTGCTTTATGGTATTCCACTTTTTTTCTCTAGTAATTCAAATCTGAGAATTATAGTTATGGATATTTACTATGATCTATTTATTTCACTGCCTAGTCCTCCTAGATGGATAGGTATTAACTTTTTTTTTCTTACTGAGATGATATATTTTATTATAAAAAAATTGCATTCTTATATTTCATATGAGTCTTCAAAATCTGAATTTTTAATTTAATTATATCTATATATATGTATATATATATGTGTGTATATATATATACATATATATATATATATACATATATATATATATATATATATATATATATATGTAAAATGATGAGGAATGACAATCTTTAAGTCAATCAATTAAGACTTAGTATGTTCCAGGAATTATACTAAGTATTTAGAGCACGCACATGCGCACACACACACACACACACACACACACACACACACACACACCACACAATCACTGCCCTTAAGGAGTTTACATTCTAAAAAATGAAGATAACATATTTTGGTAAGAAGTGACCTGATTGCTCTGGAATATCAAGGGAATGATGAGTTAATGTATTAAGCAATGGACATATATTTACAGAAGCAGTAGTATCATTTATTTGATTAGTTAATCAGTTACTTCTTTTGAGTTCTAACAGTGCCTTACTGGTAACATTTACTAGAATACATAAAATGTAAAAGAATCAAGAGTCACCTTTCTTAAATTAAGAATTTAGAATCTAGTTAGAGGTAGCAAAAATCTTTTCCATGGTGTCTTTTTCTTTGTGATCTTTCTTGTAGACATTTTAAAATCATTCTATTTGTGTATGTGTGTTTATGTCATAAGCATCCCTTCCACAATAATAGATTTTCATGATTTAATTTGGAATTTTTTTGTGTTATTTCTCTCTCTCTTTCTCTCTCCCCCTCTTTGTCTCTGTCCCTATGTCTATCTCTCTCTGTTTCTCTCTGTGTCCCTCATTCTCTCTGTCTTCCTCTCTCTTCTTGTCTCTGTTTCTCTTGTGTGTATATGCACACACATATATGTGTGTATATATATATATATATGTGTGTGTGTGTGTGTGTGTGTGTGTGTGTGTGTGTGTGTAAATATGTATTGACCATATGTATGTGGTCAATGCAGAATTTTTTTTAAATGACTATATTTGCTTGTAACAGTGAATTTTTTTTATTATCTACTGGGTAAGAAACTCTGACATGAGAGGGAAAAGGCAAATTTCTATTGAATAAAATCACTCTGATTACTTTATTAAAAACATCCACCAATTGCCACCATATATGTCACACTCCACTCTTGCCTAACAACCAAATAATACTTGCACACATATTTATACATATGGCTGTACATATGTAGGTCTAGAACCTTGATTTTATCAGTGCAATGAATTTCTGGGTTTGAAATCTTCTAAAATGTGAGAAATTTCTGTCATGGAAGTTCCCTCTACAATGATTATCAACAAGTTTTAAGCAACCTCCATTCTTTGAGAGTTGTGTGTTACACTAATGAGTTAAATGACTTGTCTACTGTTAGTGTCATGCTGCTAATATGTGTCAGAGTTGCTACTTAAATTTAGGTCTTACTAAGTCTAAGAAATGTCTATTTATTAAACCATGTTGTCTCTCATGGTTCATTCACAATGCATATATTTATATATACACAGTGCATGTACATATATTTTCCTGGTATATATGGAAAATATTCAGCTCCCTAATGAAATCATGTATTCTTATAATGTGTACAAATTGCATACCTTATCCATTTGATCTCCCTGGACAACCTTTATTTTTTTTAACTATCTTGCCTATTTGCTTATTGTAAAATAAATCTATGACTGTCAATACATTCTTTGTACTGTCCTTATTGAAATATATTTCTGGTTACCATCTAAATTTTTGATGTCTCATCCTAGCTTTTTCTAAATTAAGCAACAGATTACTGAATACTGATTTGTTCTCTGAATATCTTATCTCTACTGCTGCTATCTCTTTTTTTCTCACTTCTCCCTTCAGTCCATTAATTTTCTACCTTCTTTCTTCCTTTCTTTTCTCCCTACTGTCCTTCCTCCCTCCCTATCTCCCTCCTTTACTCCCTGCTTTGGTCCTTACCTCCCTGTTTCCTTCCTTCCTTCTTTCTTTCCTTCCTTACTTCTTTTCCTTCTTCTATCATCTGTGATAAAACCATAATCTGTACAACATATTCTATTAGGTATTTAAGATAAAAAAAAAACTGGTACCCAGATTTCTATTACATGCCCTCACATTTTAGAATAAAATGATTCTTGCCCAGTGGAATACAAATTCCTGCACACTCATCCAGTTGTACTATATTTTCACAAACCTCTATAGACACTTTCTTGTTTCACTTCCATTAAAGAATACATCTATGATCTAGTTCAATCTCTGGGTATATTTCAACCTTTTGACATACTACATTATGCTCTTTTCCACAAGAAAAAAAGGTTTCTTGTTACTAAAGATAAGTAACCTTTTAATAACTATAAAACTGAGCTGATAATTATCTTAAATTCTTTGTGATTCATGTGACCACTACACACACATGGAGTTGCACACAATTTGGAGCAAAATATTATTGACAAAACTGACCCAGTAACACAGAGAAGCAGTGAGATATAATGGAGGGAGTGCTAATCATGTTGTCATGAAAATATCAATTCATACCCTACTTCTGAAATGTAATTAATTGTGTCATCAATAGGTAATTTGCCTAAACTCCCTTAATCTTAGACAACACTGTAAAGTTCATAGGCTTTTGTGATGTCCAGTAGTAGAGAAAATTCTTAAGATGAGTGTTAATAATTGCTTAATATGGAGGCACAAGCTGTTAAATGATTTGCCTAGATACTGCATCAGGAAGTCAATGAACATTCATTAGTTACAAAGCTAGAAAATAAGTACAGGTCATCAGTATCCTACCTTACTAATAGTACCAAAGCGGCAAAACCATGATTTTTTTCCATTCCTTACTTTTACTTTTCTTTATAATTAGTATAATACTATGTTTTCTATAATGGCACAGTAATACATTGCTCCCCCAATAAAATGTCCTATTAGAAACAGTTACCCAACAGCTGATGTTATTTTGTTTGTTCCCATTTCTACTCTTGGGAAAAATCGCATGTGGGAAGAATCTCAGTTCATTGCTCCATTCATTCACTTAGATTGTGACAACTCTAAAAGAATAGAAAAAAGTTCAAATGCTTCAGTAGCAAAACAAAAACTAACAAAAGATTTGCAGGAAACAGAAATGAATCCTTGAAACTATATCAAGAGGGCTCACAATGGAAAAATGTACCAAAAAAGTAACTGCAGAAAAAAAAAATTAATCTCTTTACAATTAGAGTTTTTAACAGGTTCCATATTATTCCTGTAGAGGGAAAAACTGAACCCTTTAAAATGAATGAATAAATGAATAATAAAACTTTATTATTATTATTAAGTATTTATAATATTCTAAGTATCATGTTCAGGGCTAACAATAGAAGAAGTTAATTTTTGTATTGAAGAAGTTTATTCAAATCACGATTGATCAGAGAAATGCAAATTAAGACAACTCTAAGATACCACTACACACCTGTCAGATTGGCTAAGATGAAAGGAAGAAATAATGATGAATGTTGGAGGGGATGTGGAAAAACTGGGACACTGATGCATTGTTGGTGGAGTTGTGAAAGGATCCAGCCATTCTGGAGAACAATTTAGAACTATGCCCAAAAAGTTATCAAACTCTCATACCCTTTGATCCAGAAGTACTACTACCGGGCTTATATCCCAAAGAAATACTAAAGAAGGGAAAGGGACCTGTATGTGCCAAAATATTTGTGGCAGCTCTTTTTGTAGTGGCTAGAAACTGGAAAATGAATGGATGTCCATCAATTGGAGAATGGTTGGGTAAATTATGGTTTATGAATATTATGGAATATTATTGTTCTATAAGAAATGAACAGCAGGATGAATACAGAGAGGCTTGGAGAGATTTACATGAACTGATGCTGAGTGAAATGAGCAGAACCAGGAGATCACTATATACTTCAACAACAATACTATATGAGTATGTATTCTGATGGAAGTGGATATCTTCAACATAGAGAAGAGCTAATCCAATTCCAGTTGATCAATGATGGACAGAATCGTCTACATCCAGAGAAGGAACACTGGGAAATGAGTGTAAACTGTTAGCATTTTTTTGTTTTTTGTTTTTTTTTTCCCCAGGTTATTTTTACTTTCCGAATCCAATTCTTTCTTTGTAACAATAACAACAACAACAAAAACAACAACAACAAAATTCAGTTCTGCACATATATATATATATATATATATTGTACCTACGATATACTATAAGATATTTAATATGTATGGGAATGTCTGCCATCTAGGGGAGGGGTTGGAGGGAAGGAGGAGAAAAATTCGGAACAGAAGGGAGTACAAGAGATAATGTAAAAAATTACCTATGCATATGTACTGTCAAAAAATGTTATAATTATAAAATTAATTTAAAAAAGAAAAAATATATATATTTAAAGGTAAAAAAAAGAAGTTTATTTTCTTAAAGAGTAAAGACAACTTATATAGAGGAAATGAACCTTAGAAAGGGAGCAGCATACTGTAGAACTGACAAGGAAATAGCATGGTGGCTAACTTTGTGGCAATGTATCAGATGAAAACTTACTTTCACATTAATTCATGATATGAACCAGAACTCAGGGCAGGAAGTGCAAAGTCCTGTTACAACTGGATGAAAAAAAAAGATCACTGCTGATTGTCAATAACACAGCAAATGTTGATCTAAAATGAATAATTCTGAATGATGCTATAATCATACAACATTTTATGAACTACAAACCAACAATATATTTAATCTTATTGTGTATAATGATTTTCCCCTCTGGTGATTCATATGGGAATAAAAGATACAGATAAAAATGAGATAGAAAACATTTTAGATGTTTTAAAGTTTTTAAAAGAAAATTTAATAAGTAATGGGTACATGTGGTGTTTTCATCTATGCTATCAAGAAAAGAGAAGACATTTAGAAGAAAAAAGAGTTTGAGAGCTGAGCAATCAGCCACAAAGATAGGATCAGAAAGTAGGATTTGTATTTCTAAACAAATATTTAAGAAAAAAGATTGATGATTTCTTGGCCAAGATAAAAAATCTTTATTTACATTGAACCTTGTAAATCTGATCAAAGTTTTAAAATTAAAAATGGAAACTAAATAGAGAAACTAGAGATTACTTATGTGTTACTAGAGATGACAGCATAGAAACTATAGGATAGGGAGGACAATTGGTAGAAATGCTTAGTAATTCATAATAAAATATATCCAGGAAGATATATGTCAGTAATTCTCATGATCTCAAGTATCTCAAGGTAATAAAGTGGACCAATGACACCAGAGGAGTGATGTTCTGGTTTACAGTATCTACTGAGATGGTTTACTAGAGGTGACCTCTGTTTATATTACAACTTCTTGGAGCCATAGGTGAGAATTGAGTGTCAAGTATTCATCAAAGGTAGATAAGCAGTCCTGAAAAGGACTTGGAAAACTCTCACAACAAAGATGCTAGTCCTTCTTAAATACCCATGTATCCTCACAAGACAAATAGGAAATAATTAATAGAGGGAAGATGCTAAAACTAAGAGAATTTGTAAAAAGTTCATTGTAAAAGATGAAATTTTAGTCAGGACTAAAAAAAAAAGCCAGAGAAGTCAGTTGAGGAGGTGAAACATTCCTGTCATCAGGAATATTCAGAGAAAATGGCTGGAGCCAAGAAATGGAATATCTTGTTGGTGGAAGAAACAGGAGATCAGTGTCATTGGATCAAAGAGATCATGTCAGGGAGTAAGATATAAGATTAGGAAATGTAAGAAGAAATAACTTATGAAAATCTTTTATTTCCAAAGAGAGGATTTTATATTTGTTCTTTGAGTTCAATATAGTTTATTGAAAAAGAAGGAAGGGGGTGAAATGGTAGGATTAATGCTTTAGGAAAATCTCTAGTGGCTGAATGGAAAATGGATTGAAGTGGAGAAAAAGAGAATGGTTTGATGGAGGCAGACGACCCAACAAGTTATTGCAATAGTCCAAGAATAATGCAAGAGCCTTAAGGAGAATGTTAACAGTGTCAGAGGTGAGAAGGGAGTATATTTGAAAGATGCTACATAGAGAGATTGACAGGCAACAGATTGAATATGTAGGATGAAAGACAGTGAGGAATAGAGAAAGGTTTTCATGTTCTGAACAAAGGGAATGAGAGATCCTAATGAAAAAAAAAAGATATTCTGGGTGAAGAAAGTTAGTGGAGGTTATTTTGAAATCAAAGTGAAGAATTATGAAAACAATAAAAGTTTTAAGTAGATATAAATATTAACATATATGCATATATATGTATATATACATGTATGATGAGCACATGCTCACCCATAGGCAATCTACACACACACACATACATACACACAAACACACACACACACATACACACACACACTTAAACATTTCCACTTAGCTAATACGAATATAATTGTTAAACATGAAACAAGAATACAAGTCATAAGATCAGACATAATAATAGCAGATACATTCTACCTGTCTCAGCACTTTTCCTACAGAGAGGCTCATCCCCTTTCCCAGTCTCACCACAAATAAAGCAAAAAATCTGAGGTGCCATGGCCCCTCTTTTAGGTTTGCTTTTATTCCCAGTTGCTGGACAGTCTGTCAACCCAGGATTTGTTTGCACAAAAGACAAGACTGAGTACACATGAATTGAAGCATGTATATTTATAGCTGTATTTACCTAATCCCATTTAGTTAAATTGTTACTCTACTGCCCTCAGACTTTATAGCACAATATCTTTATGTATTTCAAAGCAGTAGTACCTGGCCAGAACCTACCACAGAGGAAAATATAATCTCATTGTAATCAATAAAGATTAGTTGGATATGATTGCTGATTAGGATATAGCAATGGAATTATAGATTTATTCAAAAGAAAAACGGTTAAATATAAAATAGGCGATGAGAAAACCTGTGTCAATAATATATTCTACTATATAAAGTTATAGACACTTTATAAGAAATTTTTCTTAAATTTCACTCAAAGGTCAAAGAGATATACTATAAATACACATACATACTGGTTAAACTTAATTCAATTAAAAGTATATTTGGAAGATAGATGGGGAAATCTACATGATATAAAATCATAATAAATAGTCCAAAAATAAAGAAAAATACCACAAATAGAAGTAATCATAAATCTGGTTCAGAAATTATATAATAATAGTGAAGATTTGAACTATCCAAACATCCTCTGGAGGTCAGCCTTTAATAAAAGCAGAAATGTTTTAAAAAAATTGTTTCTCTAGTATCATTATTTTGTCCACTGTAAGCTTTAGGAAATGCCAAGAGAACCAGCTACTTTTATGTTGATTCAAATCTAAAAGGAAAAAAAAAAAACGGTACATTGAAGTACAAATGACTAAAACTTTGATAGAAAAATGTCATTCACTGCCTGAAACTAAGTGAGGAGGGTATACATGTTTCAAGAAAATCCCAGGTGGAGCTTTAGGAGGTATAGTAAGGAATGTTATGAGAGAAAGCACAATACTTTGAATGCTACCCTAATCTGTTATCATATAAACAATATATTGGGGGTCAAAATGAGTTAATTTCCAGAAAGAATTTAAAACTGAAGGATTTTTAAGAGATTAGGAAACTATGTGAGATATTCAGACTTAAGACATTGAAATCAAATTGCTTTCATGAACTTCAAGTTCTTATTTGTATTTCAACTTTTTATGTGCCATACTCTAGTTATCACACATAGATAGAAAGATAGATAGATAGAGACATATATATATATATATATATATATATATATATATATATATATACACACACACATACATGTGTGTATGTGTATGTGTGTGTGTGTGTGTGTATTTTGTGGGGCATAAAAAGGATATCGGATTGCAGATTCTCCAATTAAAAACAACTGTCACTGCTAAACTAGAAATATTCATTATACAAAAATTCAACATATATTTTTCTTCCAAACTTCTCTATTAGTGTTAAGAGCACTACCATCCTCTTAGACATCCAAATTTGCAATTTATGTGTCATGCTTTATTCCCCACACATACCAAATATTACAGCATTCAATTGTTATCCTTAGGCAAATGATTATCAGATCTATTTATCATAATTCTAAGAATTGTAACTTCTCACTTATTCTCAAGTCTCACATTTATTATCCAACAAGGATGATAGGTGGCATGGAAGATAGAGTTCTGGATCTGGTATCAAGACTCTTTTTTTTGAGTTCAAATCATACTAGTTGTCTGATTCTTGGCAAGTCATTTAACTCTGTTTACCTCAGTTTCCTCAACTAAAAAATAACCTGGAAAAGGAAATGGCAAATCACTGCAATATCTCTGCAAAGAAATCCCCAAAATGGTTACAAAGAGTAGAACATGACTGAAACAACTGAACAATAGATTTCCAATAGACATCTCAAATTGCATGTCTTATAAACACCTTAAAATTAACATACCCCAAACTGAATTTATTACCTTCCCCAAAACTTGTTTTCTCTCCCATATTTTCCTGTCAATTTAAAGGGCATAACTAAATCCAATTCACTCAGGTTCACAAAACAAGGTGCTATCTCTGAATCATTTGAATCATGATACATAACTAATTAGTGGTTAAATCTTATTCTTTCTACCTTCACAATATTTCTCATATGCATTCCTTCCTCACATAGCCATCACCCTAGCAGGACCTCATCATTCCATTCCTAAACCATTAAGATGATATTCTATTTGATGGGTCTGATACATATCTTTCCCCATTTCAATATATTTACTCCATGCAATTCCCAAAGTGATCACCTTAAAAGTCAAGATTCTCCAAATCACTCTAGTACTCAACACATTTTAGTATCTCACTATCTTTTCAAGAATCAATATGAAATGAGCTCTTTGGCTTTTAAAACTGACTTCATGATATGTCCATTTCTTTCTTGCTAGTTTTCTTCTACTTCTTCACTTCTTTACTTTACTTCTACGATCTCCTCACCTCTGAAATTAGCATCTATTAAGTCTGTGTATATTTGTATGAGCAATGACAGTTCCTCATCCCATTAAAATATGAGCTCCTTAAAGGGTTGTGTTTTTGTTGTTCTTGTTTTTCTCAGCACTTAACACAATGACAAATTCTAATTACTTAATGAATGCTTCTTGACTTAATGAGGAAAATGATATCCAAGGATTTTTTAATGATTAAAATCACAAAAGTACTAAGGAATAGATGCAAAATTACAGTTCAGGTGCTCAGCACCCAAAGTTATTCCTCTTTCTATTATATTAACTTAGCTATTTAGGAAATTTATGTTACTTCTCATATCTTTAATTTATCCAATTATAAAAATGATACTAAGAATGCCTACATGTGATTTGTAATACTTAGAGCAAAATTGAGAAATATATAGATGAGATAGCTATCTAAGCATCCAGAAGCCTTGCAGGTTGAGGAAAAGAGTATTACAGAAACTGAGAAGCACATTTAAAAACACTTCTATGGCTTTGATTTCAGTGTCTTAAAAAAGCAATCATGATTTGACTATATATATGAAGTTAAATCAGGGAAGAAACTAAGAAAAATCACTTTCATTCTTTTACAGTCATTAAATTGAAAAGTGAAATAATGGGAAACTGAAGGAGTGTATATGTATTTTAAATTCCAATTAAGAACAATATGTCAGGAATAAAAAAATTGATTTTAAATGAGATTTTAAAAGAATGAAAGAAGCAATAAGCATAAAGATTATTTTAGACAATAGATAAAAAGATCCACTGTCTACAGTGATTATGTTAAAAGCAGAGACTACAAGGAGTCCTAGGATGTAGGAAAGAAAAGGAATTCAAGTAAGAGCCATAAAATAAAGTTACTTTGGGGCTTATCCATGCATAATATCTTTGACTAATTTGAAAGCCTTCAAATCTAAAGTGGATCAGACATAAATGGAGATCTCACAGAATAACAATAATTTGATAATGTCTATAAGTACAAGAAAGAAGATGCAAAATGGATGATAGGGATAAAAAAGTTAAAAGAGTGGTATGTTTGTTTATGCATATGAATGTATATGCATTTGTGTATATGTGCATTACATAGGTAAAGGAAAGAATTTTTTTGAAAGAAAAAATAAAACAAAACTGTGAAATATACAATTACTTGATTTATGATAGAAATTAAAGAAATAGAAACTTTATCCCCTTCCCTTCCACTGGATTAGGGGAAGGAAAGAGTAGAGAGAAGAGAAATTCAGGTGCCCAGTAAGGAACGGGATAAATTATTGGTATTGTTTTAGTATTATTAGAAGAATGAATCAATTTGGCAATATTTATCAAGCCTCTGTTAGCTTAAGTCTTAATCATCCTTCAATGCTAAGTTCTACTGGTTGCTACTCAGCACTTCCATCCAACTTTATTAATCTAGTTCTACATTTCATTCCTTCTTCTGAAAATTTTTTTTTAATTTTCTTTCCTATTTATCCATCATATGGTATGTGCTACTTTATATAAATATTACTTTTATTATATCACATAATGATGTCCAAATACAATTTTTCAAACTGATTGCAAGCTCATGAAGGGCAGGTTTCTTTCTTAAAATTCTTTCAACACAATTCATTATTAAGAAATCAGATTTACAGTGGACTAGTGAATATAAAGCATGGAGCTCAGGGCCAAGAAGATAAGGGTTAAACTTAAAATATTCATAGATATTAGCTGTGACAAAGGATATCACTTATCTTCTCATTGCATTAGGCAGTTCTTGAATATTTTATGTCATAAATAAAAGTGCCAAACTGTATCACTAGAGGACACTTTCTCACCTGGGAGTTCCCAATGACAATGAAACCTTAGAGGTATTTTCAATTCCTATTCTTTACACACAGAATTAAGAAGGAAAGGTAGCTATAACAATCTTGTATACATAATAATGTGATAAATAAGTTATCTTGAAATAATGTTTCTAAAGAAGAAAAAACTAAAATATGCTACATACTGTGGGCCTGGGAAACTAATATGTATGTGTGTGAAAAGGTATATACATACATTCATAAATGTGTATGTATATAGATATGCATGCATATGCACATGTATGTTTCTTTTTTTTTTGTATAAGAATAATTAGGGAAGCCACTTTAATGGAATTAGAATTGAATCAGGCCATAAAAGAATTTTAATATGTATATAAATTAATATTATTTAACAGTATATGAAATGTCTTGCATATATCATTTTATCTTCATATTCATCATAAATTATGGAAGTATTATAATCCCACTTTATGGATGAGTAGACTAAGGCTCATATAGGTTAAAAACATATAAAACCCAGACTCTTACCTAGGTTCTCTGACTCCTCGTTCAATGTTATTTCAAGGGTACCATTCTGTCTCCCAAGATAGGAAGATAGAAGTAGGAAATATAAATTTTTTTATTCATTTTTCGAAATTATCCCCTCCCTTCCTCCACTCCCTCCCCCCGATGACAGGTAATCCCATACATTTTACATGTGTTACAATATAACCTAGATACAATATATGTGTGTAAATATCCTTTTTTTGTTGTACATTAATTATTAGCTTCCGAAGGTATAAGTAACCTGGTTAGATAGACAGTAGTGCTAACAATTTACATTCACTTCCCAGTGTTCCTTGTCTGGGTGTAGTTATTTCTGTCCATCATTGATCAACTGGAAGTGAGTTGGATCTTCTTTATGTTGAAGATTTCCACTTCCATCAGAATACATCCTCATACAGTATTGTTGTTGAAGTGTATAGTGATCTTCTGGTTCTGCTCATTTCACTCAGCATTAGTTGATGTAAGTCTCTCCAGGCCTCTCTGTATTCCTCCTGCTGGTCATTTCTTACAGAGCAATAATATTCCATAACCTTCATATACCACAATTTACCCAACCATTATCCAATTGATGGACATCCATTCAACTTCCAGTTTCTAGCTACAACAAAAAGAGCTGCCACAAACATTTTGGCACATACAGGTCCCTTTCCGCTCTTTAGTATTTTTTTGGGATATAATCCCAATAACAGCAATGCTAGGTCAAAGGGTATGCACAATTTGATAACTTTTTGGGCATAGTTCCAAATTGTTCTCCAGAATGGCTGGATTCTTTCACAACTCCACCAACAATATATCAGTGTCCCAGTTTTCCCACATCCCCTCCAACATTCATCATTATTTGTCCCTGTCATCTTAGCCAATCTGACAGGTGTGTAGTGGTATCTCAGAGTTGTCTTAATTTGCATTTCTCTGATCAGTAGTGATTTGGAACACTCTTTCATATGAGTGGAAATAGTTTGAATTTCATCATCTGAGAATTGTCTGATCATATCCCTTGACCATTTATCAATTGGAGAATGGTTTGGTTTCCTATAAATCAGGGTCAGTTCTCTATATATTTTGGAAATGAGACCTTTGTCAGAACCTTTACTTTTAAAAATATTTTCCCAATTTGTTACTTCCCTTCTAATCTTGTTTGCATTGGTATTGTTTGTACAGAAACTTTTTAGTTTGATGTAATCAAAATCTTCTATTTTGTGATCAATAATGATCTCTAGTTCTCCTCTAGTCATAAATTGCTTTCTCCTCCACAGGTCTGAGAGGTAGACTATTCTCTGTTCCTCTAATCTATTTATGATCTCATTTTTTATGCCTAAATCATGGACCCATTTTGATCTTATCTTGGTATATGGTGTTAAGTGTGGATCCATATCTAATTTCTGGCACACTAATTACCAGTTTTCCCAACAGTTTTTTTTCCGAATAATGAATAATGAATCCCTAATGTTGATATCTTTGGGTTTGTCAAAGATTAGATTGCTATAGATGTACCCCTTTTTGTCCTTTGTATCTAATCTGTTCCACTGATCTACCGGTGTATTTCTTAGCCAGTACCAAATGGTTTCGCTGACTGCTTCTATATAATATAGCTTTAGATCAGGTACACTTAGACCACCTTCCTCTGACTTTTTTTTTCGTTTGATCCCTTGCAATTCTCGACCTTTTATTCTTCCATATGAATTTTGTTGTTATTTTTTCTAGGTCATTGAAATAGTTTCTTAGGAGTCTGATTGGTATAGCACTAAATAAATAGATTAGTTTGGGGAGTAATGTCATCTTTATTATATTCGCTCGGCCTATCCAAGAGCACTGAATGTCTTTCCAATTATTTAAATCTGGCTTTATTTTTTTGGCAAGTGTTTTGTAATTTTCTCATATAATTCCTGACTATTCTTTGGTAGGTGGATTCCCAAATACTTTATACTCTCAACATTTGTTTGGAATGGAATTTCTCTTTGTATCTCTTGCTACTTGATCATAGTGTATTATCCTGGGGATGATTTTCTGAAGTCTTTTTGCTAATATCTTATTTAAGATTTTAGCATTAATATTCATTAAGGAAATTGGTCTATAATTTTCTTTCTCAGTTTTCGATAGACCTGGTTTAGGTATCAGTACCATGTCTGTGTCGTAAAATGAGTTTGGTAGGACTCTTTCATCTCCTATTTTCTCAAATAGTTTATATAGCATTGGGGCTAATTGTTCTTTAAATGTTTGGTAGAATTCACATGTGAATCCATCTGGTCCTGGGGATTTTTTCCTGGGGAGTTGATTAATAGCTTGTTCTTTTTCTTTTTCTGAAATGGGACTATTTAAGCAATTTATTTCCTCCTCTGTTAATCTAGGAAGCTTTCAATATTATTGATTTCTCCTTTTAATTTTTTTATTTCAAGTTTAATTTTTGGTTGGGGGTTTTTAATTTGGTCTTTTTCTAGCCTTTTAAGTTGCAAGCCCAATTCGTTAATCTTGTCTTTCTCTATTTTCTTCAAATAAGCCTCTAAAGATATAAAATTTCCCCTTATTACTGCTTTAGCTGCATCCCACAGATTTTGGTATGATGTCTCATCATTGTCATTATCTTGGGTGAAATTATTAATTGTTTCTATAATTTGCTCTTTTACCCAGTCATTCTTTAAGATGAGATTATTCAGTTTCCAATTACTTTTTGGTCTATTTACCCCTAACTTTTTACTGAATGTAGCTTTTATTGCATTGTGGTCTGAGAAGAAGGCATTTATTATTTCTGCCTTCCTACATTTAATTTTGAGATCTTTCTGTCCTAATATATGGTCAATTTTTGTATAGGATCCATAAATTGCTGAGAAGAAAGTATATTCCTTTCTATTGCCATTCAGTTTTCTCCAAAGGTCTATCATACCTAGTTTTTCTAATGTTCTATTTACTTTTTAAATTTCTTTCTTATTTGTTTTGTGGTTTGATTTGTCTAAATCTGAGAGTGCAAGATTGAGATCTCCCACTATCATAGTTTTATTGTCTATTTCTTCTTGAAACTCTCTTAACTTTTCCTTTAGAAAGTTAGATGCTATACCCACTTGGTGCATATATGTTTAGTATCGATATGGCTTCATTATTTATGCTACCTTTCAGCAGGATATAGTTTCCTTCCTTATCTCTTTTAACTAGATCAACTTCTGCTTTTGCTTGTTCTGAGATAAGGATAGCAACCCTTGCTTTTTTGGCTTTACCTGAAGCATAATAGATTCTGCTCCAACCTTTTACCTTTACTCTATATGTATCTCCCTGCTTTAAGTGTTTTTCCTGTAAACAACATATTGTAGGGTTCTGATTTTTGATCCAGTCTGCTATCCGTCTCTTTTTGATGGGAGTGTTCATCCCATTCACATTTACAGTTAAAATGACTAATTCTGTATTTCCTGCCATCATATTATCCCCAGATTATATTTTCCCTTGACCCCCCTGAACCCCTTCCCCAATATTTAATTTATAGACCCCCCCTTGTGATGTGTAGCCCTCCTTTTTTTAGTATCCCTCCCCCCTCCCTCCACGTCCCTTCCCTTATTCTCCTTTTCCTTTTCCCTTTTCCTCTCCCCCCTTTTAATGAGGTGAGAGAGAATTCTCTGAAAAATAAATATGTCAGTTATTTACTCTTTGAGCATCTTCTGATGAGAGTAAGATTTACACAATGATTCTCCCCCTCTCTAAATTCCCTGAGATATGGTGTATTTTCTATGCCTCTTCCTGGGATGTAGTTTCCCTCTTTATATCACTCCCTCCCCTTTTTATGATACTTCCCCCTTCCCTTTACTACACCCCGTCATTTTTTTTTCTTTTATATCAGTAAAATCAAATCATCCTTGTGTACTTTCTATATACCCACAACAGAGATATAGTTCTCAAGGGTTCTGTGTACCTTTTTCTGTTTCTCTTCAGTTTTGTGGATGTAGATCAAATTTTTTGTTTAAGTCTGGTTTTTTTCTTAGAAACATATGGGATTCCTCTATTTCATTGAATGACCATCTTCTTCCATGGAAAAAGATGCTAAATTTAGCTGGGTAGTTTATTCTTGGTTGCAATACTTGATCTTTTGCCTTTCAGAATATCAGGTTCCAGGCCCTTCTATCTTTTAATGTGGAGGCAGCCAGATCTTGTGACCCTTATTGTGGGTATTTAAATTGTTTTTTTTTTTTTTTTTTTCCTAGCTGCTTGCAGGACTTTCTCCTTTGTGTGGTAATTCTGCAGCTTAGCCACAATATTCTGTGGTGTTCTTTTTTGGGGGTATATTTCAGAAGGAGTTCGATTAATTCTTTCAACATCTACTTTCCCTTCTGTTTCTATTATCTCTGGACAGTTCTCTTTGATAATTTCCTGTAAAATAGAATCTAGGCTCTTTTTTTGGTCATAGTTTTTGGGAAGTCCAATGATCCGCAGATTATCTCTCCTAGATCTATTTTCCAGGTCTATAGATTTTCCCAGTAAGTATTTGACGTTATTCTCCAGCTTTTTTTTTTTTTTTTTTTTTTTTGTTTTGTTTTGTTTCACTGATTCTTGGGTTCTCAATGAATCATTCATTTCTATTTGTTCCATCCTGAATTTTAAGAATTATTTTCTTCATTCACAGTTTTTAGTTCTTTTTGTAAATGCCCAATTTTGTTTTTAAATATGTTATTTTGCTCTATTGAATTTTTTTTCCATTTCCCTAATTTTTTTTGAGAATTATTTTCTTTTTCCAATTCAGAAATCCTATTTTCTTGAGACTTTTTTATCTTCTCCAATTCAGAAATCCTACTTTCCTGTAATTTTTTTTACCTTTTCTAATTCACTAAATTTGTTTCCCTGCCTCTCCTGTGAATTCTTTATTTTTTCCAACTCCAATTTCAGGACGCTGTTATTCTCCATCATGGCTTCTCTTTCCTTTCCCCATTTTTCTTCAAACTCTCTTAACTTTTTAATAGTCTCTTCATGGAGAGAGTTATGTGATGGGGCGCAGGAATCGTTCCCCTTTAGGTAGTTATCTGCTGACTCTCTGCTGTTAACTTCCTCGGGGTTGGATACCCGCTCTTTCTCTATGTAGAAGGAATCTATGGATTTTTTGGGCTTCTTACTCATACTTGAAAAATCTTTTGGGGTCTGTCCCTGGGGTGGGAAATTATTTATTTATTTCTTTACCAGCTTCCTCCCAGACCAGATGGATGCAGCGGCTCCTGCACCTGAGCTAAGATAGAGCTCTGGGAGAGAGTTCCCCACCCCTTCCCTGGAAGTGCCTCAGAGGTGACCAGCACTGTTGTGCTTTGAGGGCGCTGTGTTTTAGCGGCTTCCCTTAGGTTTGAGACTGAACAGTAAAGGCGACACAAAGCCCAGCCTATGCATCCCCAGTGGATGTCAGCAGCAGGTGACATGAAAAGCCCCTGTGCTCAAACTGGGAAGTGTCTGCCAGAAACCGTGGTCCCTAGTTCAAAGGTTCTGCTTCTCTGGGACTTTCGGGTCTGAGTTCCACAGCCTCCAGCTGAGCCAAGCACTATGTGTTACCGCCCTACCCACTCTTCAATCTCTTAACTACCCGAGGTGAAAGCCTGGATTGCCTATGTTGGCCACACCCACAGTGCTGAGACCTTCTGAGTCACCCCTGGGATCCGGGAAGATCCAATCTGGTTTTAAATTTTAAAGTTGCTTAGATTTCTCTTCTGAACTGCTGTTTTATAAGCAGAGAAGAGCTAACAGCCTGTGCCAGATTCTTCTATCTCAGTGGCTTCTCTGATCCCAGAGCCCTCCCCAGCGCGACCGGCGCAGTGTGCCACTACCCCACCGTCTGTGCTGGCCTCTCTTCTTCCTCCCCTGGGGACTGACCTTTTCTGTTGAAACTCCAGATTCTCTTCAGCTGGTAAGTCATGCTTCCAGTCCTTGTGGTTTCCATCAGTCCAGCACTATTTCTGAGGCTGATTAAATCTAGTTGGTTGTGAGGGAAGAAAGGAGCTTACACAGTAGCGTGTATCTTCTCCACCATCTTGGCTCCGCCCCCCACATGTATGTTTCATAGATAATGTGTTTATATATGTATATATACATATATATAAATACACACACACACACACACACACACACACACATATATATATATATATATATATATATACACACACATGAGTGTGTGTGTGTATGTGTGTGTGTGTGTGTGTATGAGGGTATTTGTGTGTGTGTGTGTGGGGAGAACCCAATGTCTGCTTTCCAATTTACAAAGGTTTATGTTATAAATAGAACTATTTATAGCATTACCAGTTTTACATATTTTTATTTCTTTAAAATATTAACTAATTTACTGATAAATTACAAGCTCTTAGATGGGTTCTGGGAATATAATGCCCTTATATTTATATATTATTATCTTGTTCAAAGCTGTATTAATAGGGAAAACCATTCAATTCATGTATTGAGACCAGTGGTCTTTTAAATTTCTACATTTATACCTCATTAGTATTGCTTTGACTTATACCCTTAATATATGTATATCTCTATAAACTATTACTATACTAATATAGATGCATATGTATGTATATATACCATACAAAATTGAAATTTAAAAAGATGAGATAAGGATGAAAAAATTAAATGCAGAGTCAATAGAGAGTTACTAAAGTTTATTGTGTAGAGGAATAGCATGCTCAAACATGATTTTGCTCAATTAGGATATTACTAACAATCCAAAGTTGGTTTTAAAATTTGACATTAGTATGGTGTATGATATTGAAAATATCTTATTATATTTATATAAACATATATATTCATATATATATATATATATATATGTGTGTGTGTGTGTGTGTGTGTGTGTGTGTGTGTGTGTGTATGTTCATGTGTGGATATACATAATGTTCAAAAAGAATCTGTAGAACTTGATGATTCTATTCAAGAGATTATGTTTTTAAAAATTTAACCAACCTGAACAGTTTATGATTTTTTAACTTTTATTCATTTTGAACTTAAATATAAAAAAACAAAAAAGAACATTTCCACATACATAGCACAACATTAAAAGGGGAATTCAATATAAAGCCATAACATTCCATTTCACAATATTTTCTTTTCTGTGAAAAATAATGTCATAAATACTAAGCATCATTTTCAAAGATCCTGTCCTTCTTTCTTTTGTTCTCTACTGTTCACATTTATACACATGTTTGCACAACCACAATGTACATAGTTATATTTGTACATTGTTTCTCTGTAGGTAGATAATGTATTCCTTAATAAGTCCTTTGCAGTTGATGAGAGCACTTATAATACTAAAATGATTTAATCACACAAAATTGTTCTTAAAACAAAATTAGTATTTCTAGGAGCAAAGATGCCATAGTGAACAGGAAATATTTTTAACTCTCTCATACTCATCTCCAAGCAACCATAAAATAGGAAGCCAAAAATGAGAATCAGAACTAGTAAAAAGAAAGGGGGAAACTAATTCAAGATTCTTGGAAGGTCAACAGCAAAGGTCTGTCTCAGGTTAAAGGACAAATATGTCCAGGATAGAAAACATCTGGTAAGTCAGCAACAAATCCCAATTTAGCAAGCCAGATGACAGACTTAATTCCCAGTGTAAAGAAGCAGGTAAATCCAACATGATGAACCTCCACATTTCATGGGATAACCAGTAACTGGGAAGATACTAGTTCTGGGACCCCCTAAGTTAGTCAAGCAAGCCACCAACAGTTCCACTGGTAGCTCAGGACACATCTCAGTATCAATGCCTGGACTTTACACATGCCTTAACAGAACAGACATCAACAGGGAGGTCCCTTACATAACCCAGCATAACTAGGTAAACAAGCAGATGACAGCCTGAGGACTCCCCCTGGTCAGTTTAGTCCCTGGCAAACAGGCAGACTCAAGTGCCCTTATATCTTAAAAAAACAGATGTCAGTGCCAGGACATTTCCCTCAAGGAGCCTCATCCATGGTCACACACCACTACTGGGACTTCCCAGGTGCCTCATGTCAATAGAAGGCAAGTTTCTAGACCTGCCCCTTCTCCCCCGCCCCCATGGCCACCTGTAGCATCCATCATTCCAATTCATCATAACATCAGATGTGAGGATTTCCCCTGTGGTCTTCAGGACACCAGTGGTACAGAAACAGCTAAATAGCCAGGGCCTGTAGCGTCTGGCAGAAACAGCTTGAGACAGTGTTCCTTTGATACCAATATTAGAGCTCAAATTCAAAAGTAATGAAAAAAGTTTGAAAAAATAAGTAAAATAAAACAAAGAATCTGATCATAGGAAATTATTACACTGACAAGAAAGATGAAGACACAAATGTATAAGAGGATAACAATATAAAAAATAACTGGGAAAAACCCCAAAGAAAAATGTGAATTGGTCTCAAATCCAGAAAAAAACTTGAAAGACAGTTTAAAAACCCAATTAGAGAGATGTTCTGGGCTAGAACTCTGAACTTGAAAAAAAGGATTCTTACAAGGTACTAAGTCAGTGGAATTGATAGAGACAATAGTTATCTAATTTAGCATGGTTCAGTATGATTGATTTAATTCTACGAGGAGGAGTTGTTATGGGGCCAGAACTTCAAACAAGGTACTAAGTAGAATTGAGTAGACAATGGTTAAATCAAGTTTAGCATTGATTTAATCCTACAACAAATAATGGTTTCCTAGTGATATAATGACTGATTTATACTCAGTGTAGAGCATATAAGGAGAAGCTCTCAGGGCCAGAAAAGACTAGTGCACTAGAAGCTCTCAGAGGCAGAGACAGATTCATCCCATCATCCACCTTTGTTGTGGCTGGAGGCTGAAGTACAAACCTTTGGATCTGGAAAGATTCAGAAGTCAGAGAAGGAGGCAGGAGCTCAATCCCACAGAACCAAAGAGAGAGCTCTCTCTAAGAAAGCTAACTGGGCCCTAGGAAAGGAGATAAGACTTTGAAGGACAATAAAGGATTTGAACTTTAACACCTGGCTGCACTTGTGATGATTACTGAACTGAAACGAAGGCTGCTCAAGAGACCCTAAGAAAACCAAAACAGAGAATATTACAGAGAAATAAAAAAAACTAGTAAAAGAAATGAGAGATCCAAAAGAATTATGAAAAGAGAAGGAAGTATCAAGAATTTTTAAAAAGAAAATTCAAAAAGTAGAATCAGCAGGCAAATGGAAAAAAGGAGGCATAACATTCACAGAAGAAGACAGCTCCTTAAAAAAAGTAGAACTGGTAAAGTGGAAAAGGAGTTAATTGAGGAAATTAACTCCATAAAAGTTAGAATTGGAAAAGTTGAACCCAATGACTATAAAAGATATCAAGAATCAATCAAGCAAAATTAAAGAATGAAAAAATAAAAATAAAATGCAAAAATATCAAATTTGGTAAATAACTGACTTGGAAAATAGATACAGAAGAAATAATGTAAGACTCTTTGAAAGGCATAATCAAAAGGAGGACCTAAACAACATACTCCAAGAAATTATCAAAGAAAATTTCCCTCATATCTTGGAGTTAGAGGGCAAAATAAACACTGGAAGAATCCACCTATCACCTCTGGAAAGAGATCCCAGAATAAAAATCTCCAAAATATTTTTTCACCAGTTACATTTAAAAAATAATTTATATTATTGTTTTTAAAATGTTTTGAGTTAAAGGTTCTCTCCATTATCCCTACCCACAATAAAAAACACATATGAAGTTGTGCAAAACATTTCTCTAAAAGTCAGATTGCAAAAGAAAATATAGATCTCCCACCCTAATGAAAATTTTAAAAAATAAAATAAAAAAATAAAAGCCCTCAGGAAACATTAAGTTGAGAGAGAGAGAAGAGAGAGAGAGAGAGAGAGAGAGAGAGAGAGAGAGAGAGAGAGAGAGAGAGAGAGAGAGTCTCTATTCAGATACATTAAGTTCCTTCTCTGAGTATGGATAAATTTTTTATCATATGTCTTTCAGAGTAGTTGTGGTTGATTGTATTACTGAAAATAGCAAAATCATTTATAACTGGTCATCCCAGAACATTGTTATCATTTTGTATACAGTACATTTCACTTTGCTTGAGTTCATAGAGGACTTTCCAGGGTTTTCTGTTTTTTTTTTCTGAAAGAATTCTGCTCATCATTTTCTATAGAACAATGTTTCCATCACAAACACATACCACAGTTTATTGAGCCATTTCTCAGTTGATGGGCATCTCCTCAATTTCCAACTTTTTTGCCCTGAGAAGAGAACTTCTATGAATATATTTTGTACAGATAGGTTATTTTCCTTTGTTGTTTTTTTTTCTTTTTTAATCTTTTTTTTGTATTAATCTCTAATATTGGTGTTAGGTCAAAGAATATGCATAAATTTATAGTCCTTTAAACACAGATCTTTTGATCATTATCAATTAGGGCATGGCTCTAATTTTTTTTAAATAAATTTGATTCAATTTCCTCTCTTTTTGAGAAAGGAGGCCTAATCAGAGATACTTCCTTTGAAATTCTTTTTTACAGTTACTATTGATAACTATTTCTCTTATCCTCATTTTTTTTCTCTCTTCTTTCACAATATGCCTCTTCAAAAGTGTTTTCATACTGACCACTCACTCCCCCAACATGTCTTCTCTTTTATCACCCTTCTCCCTTCTCATTATCCCATTCCCATCCTGATTTCTTGCAGGTTATAATAGATTTTTAATTCCATATTGAGTATGTATGTTATTTCCTCTTTGAGCCAATACTTATGAGCATAGGGTTCACCCACTCACTCTCTTCTCTTCTTCTTTTACTCCACTATAAAAACATTTTTCTTGACTCTTTTTTATGGCAGATAATTTGCACAATTCCACTTTTCTATTCTTCTCTCACCCCTTAACTTCATCATTATAAAATATATATATATATTATCCCTTCATATTCAATTCACATTTTTGCCCTCTATCTTTATGTACTCCTTATAACTACCATAATAATGAGAAAGTTCTAATAAGTTACTAGCAGAATTTTTCCTATATAAGGAATGTAAACAGATAAACTCTTTTAAGGCCCTCTTGATATCACTTTCTGTAATGTTCTGGTTGGTTTTCTGGAGGTATTGGGACCAGCCTTCCTTTCAGCAGAGTAATCACCATGAGAATAGCCAGAGATAAAGTCCAAAAGTCTTTTATTGTCTCCTTCACAGTCTGTTTCCTTGCTTAGGGCCCTGGCAAGCTTTCTTGAGACCCTTCAGATGGGCCTTGGTCTCAGTGGAGGAAGCAGGAGGAGAGCCACCAGGAGCCTTATCAAAGATGGAATGTCTTTCTGAGTCTGAGGGCTTGTGCTCCAGCATCCAGTCACCACAAAGGTGGAAGATGGAATGAATGTCTCTCACTGAGTTTGTCCCAGCTTATATACTCTATTATAATTATATCATCATAGGGGTGAATTTTATAGAACTATATTAATTACTAAATACATGTATTGAATTAGAGAACTATTAATCATCATGCTAAACTATATAATCATTGTCTTATCAATTCCTCTGAATTAAGACTTTTCTCCAGAGATCTAGACCATTACAACTTTCCTGATTACCTCCTTATGCTTTTCCTGAGTTATGTCTTTGAAAACCAAATTTTCCATTCAGCTTTGTCTTTTCATCACAAATACTTGAAAACCCTCTATTTCATTAAATAACCATTTTTTTCTCTAAAGGATTATACTTAGTTTTTCTGGGCAGACTATTGTTAGCTGCAATTCTAGTCCTATTGCTTTTCAGAATACTATATTCCAAGCCCTCCAATCCTGTAATGTAGAAGTTGCTGAATCTTGTGTTATCCTGACTGTGACTCCACTGTATTTGAATTGTTTCTTGCTGAATGCTTGCAATATTTTCTCCTTGACCTGGGTGTTCTGGAATTTGGCTATGATATTCCTGGGAGTTTTCATTCTGGGATCTTTTTTAGAGGTGATGGGTGACTCTGCCTCTGTACTTTTGTTTTCTAAACAGTATCTGGCAACCAAACTCAAGCACTCCTATCCACCTCTGAGTCCAAGCTAGGACCCTTAGCTGTGCTGTGATTGTAAATGTTCTTACATTCTGTGATTCCTCTGAAACTGAAAACTTCAGGTCACCCTTCTGCCATGAAACCAAAAACGGGATTTACTGACCTGGAAGTGCCTACAGCCGGCATAGTCCTTCCTCCTTTTCCACCACACTCACCAGATTTGAGATCATTCCTCTTTACCCACAGACATAGCCTGGGAATGCATGTAGTCAGCACAATTGGCTCTGGAATCCCACTACAATGAATAGTTTTCTAATATTCTCCTACTCAGCCATTCAACTCATATTATATTTGAGGTGAAAGTTCCTGAAACCTCTCCTGCCTCCTGACCTTCTTAGGAAGACAAATACTTTATCATGAGTATTCTGGCACTAATTATTTTTAATTCATTCTGATACTATATATTCATTTTTGAGGCAAAATATTGTCTTGTTTGTGGGGAAATTTGGAGAGCCTGATATTTTATATTCCATACCACCATATTCCCAGAATTCTCCTGCTAAACAGTTTAAATATTACACTGAACAATATGTAGAGTATCATTTGCTTTCTTATTTCCCAGAACCCAGGGAAGTCCACAGTAAATAACAAAGAACCCAAAATAGTGTAGACAATTATAATAAAGCATACTCATTGTAAAGTTCCTTTTAGTCCTCCTTATTCCAGGGCTGGTGCTCTGTTCAACGTGCTTTCTAGCTGCCCCTTTAAACTCCTTTTGAGGTAAATAAAATGTTTTATGAATACAAAGGCATCCTTCATTACTCCCTTTCTTCAGTTCATTCCTAGATATTGTGGTTTATGAGTGCTCTGGATATTGAAATATTGCAAACAGAGCTGATCTGCTTCAGCCCACATCCGAACTCAGTGTTCTCTGCTCTCTTATTACCCTATATTTGTATGGGACAGTGCCATTCTTTAAGTTTAAACAACTCACTCAACCATTAGGCCTCAGTGTTCTTACCTATAAAATGAGGATTTGGGACTAAACGTCCTCTAAAGTCAAAAATAGCTCTAAATCTTATCAGCACAAGACTATCACTGAAGCTGGTTAACGTGGGTCTCTTAATATTCAAAATTGTTGCTTTGTTGTTCCTTGATATGTCATATTTTTTAAAGCTCTGAATGATCTAATAACAGAAAATTCTAAGTAATGGTTGAAAGTTTTAATCCATTTCACTATTGAAATAGTAAAATAAAAAATATGTAAAAATATACAGTAATGCTATAGTGATAACATCTAAGAAAATAAAAGTTTCTGAAGTATTGTACATGGAGGTGAGTGAAGACTTGAAATGTGTCTTAGATTCAAATTACAATCTTACTTTTTGACATTCTTTTATTCTGAATAAGTGGAGTGCAAAAAGTCAGAGAAAAAACTCTTGTTCTTTATTGTGCCTTTGGTTTTGTATTTCTATTTTGTCAAAAAGAATACAAATATAAATAAAATATAATCCCATAATTATTTAGCACAAAAGGTGGTTTTTTTAGATCTATCCATACCAAATGTTATTTATTGGCATCAGACTACATTATAATAATTATCAAAAGTTTAATTTATATAACAAATGCACAAGGCTTTAGAGCTGGAAAAGAAAATAATGAATCTGTTTCAAACTAGTTATAATTATAAGAAAAATAAGAGTTAGTTTGTGACTGATAAAAAGTCATACACTAATTAAAGTTTATGGATTTCTCTTAATGTTCTGGATGACATGTATCAATAATTAATTAATATTGTTAATATAAATGTATTTAGTATTTTATATTTTACAAAGTGTTTTTTTTATAATTGCACAATTTCATTTGATATCCTACCAATGACTCCATTCAGAATTAGACTTAAATTCTCTCTATTAGGATAATAAAAAAATTCAATTATAAACACTGAAATTAAGCTAGTATTAAGTTGGAAAGTTTATGATATTATCTATTAATTCTATATAAAACAATTGGTGGATTGCAGTGTTGAGGTTTCTATGAGGTTATGATTATACTGGTATGAGGGAATGTTTTTTTCTCTCAGGTTATGGCATGCAGATGTGATGATTTTCATCTAAGGCATATGTTCATCATACCATAACACCTATCTTTCAGTTACAGTTGAAAAGAAAGTGATAGAACACTGCCTACTTCTTTTGGTTTTAAGGTTTCATTTATTTTCCATGTATACTCTATGGAACCTATCATATCCATATGATTTAAGTTTCACTATCTTGACTATGTAAAATTATAACTATATGCCTATATAATGGCATATATTTTTAAAGTTTACCCTTCT
Source organism: Sminthopsis crassicaudata (assembly GCF_048593235.1). Taxonomy (NCBI): domain Eukaryota; kingdom Metazoa; phylum Chordata; class Mammalia; order Dasyuromorphia; family Dasyuridae; genus Sminthopsis; species Sminthopsis crassicaudata. The sequence continues at coordinate 122,949,673 of NC_133617.1, forward strand.
AGTATTGTTATATAGACTGAGACTTATGCAGTCCTATGACAATGAAGTAGGATCTCTGTTATAAATATAATATTGACTAATTTCATAAAAACACTGAAGGTTATATATTGAACAAATTTCAATACAGTATGTTTCCAAGTCTACATTCACTTCTCAAAGATGTTATATGGAGTGCTCTTATGATTAGTAGCATGTGAAGACCTGTATACAAAAAAAAGAAATATCTTTCTTACTAAAATCTATGCCATAAATGGTGTGGGAAATGTGCCAAAAACTCATGATAATTCATCTATTCTGGCTCTGTCAGAACAAATGAGTCTTCAAAAGGTCTGGAATATATAACTAGAGTCATTAAAGCATTGAGAGAAAGGAACAGAAGAACTTTCAGTGAAAGGGGGAACAATGTTTTAAATCATTTTTTGCTATTGATATTTGTGGCTTTGAAGGGGAAAAAAAAAAACAACAGACTATTGACAGTGAATAACAACTGTATAGACACTGTCAAAAAGAATTGTTTTCCTGAGACAATATTTATGATGTTAGAATGACAGATAAAGAGAACATCTTCAGAAGATTTGATCTGATTTATCTTAAAAAATTGTAAGCCTGAAGGGGCAGAAATGGTGTCATACTCCTTTTTTCAAATTTTACATCCTTCTTAACATCTAGCAACATGTCATATGTATATATATGAGGAGTTCAAAGGAATATTGAATAAGTGAATTAATTATGTTGGGTATCTATTATATGCAAGGCACTATGCAAACCTCAAGTATAATACAGTCAGTGTTCTCAAAGAGATGATAATATAGCAGTGGAATAAAAAGAATAAATGATAAAAGACAGATAAAGATGTGAGTCATAAAAGAGATAGAAAAATCTCTGGGTATTCAAAATAAGATAAATTTTATAAAAGACAGGTAGATTTAAAAAAAATCAATGTCATAAAGCCATGTTTAGTAAATATAAAATGAAACAAATAAGAAAAAAATAAAAAATATTAGTGGAAAGATAAAAAATAAAATCTACTTGATAATTAGAAGACTGAGAAAAATATAATGAGATTAAATTATAAAGAATAAATGTAAAGTTTTAATTTTAATTCCAAAAAAGAAATTTCATAATTACTATGTAAGATGAATAAGGCTCAAAGACTAGTTTATATAAGTTCAAACATTAAATGGAATTTAAAACTAAATTAAGAGAGGAATAGTATCCAGTACTGAAAAGGTCAATGTCCTACTGTATTGTAATCGAGAACAAATCACATTTGGTGAATTGTGTCCACTTCTTTTTTGAGTTTTTAAGAATGGATCTAATAAGCTAGAAAGTATCTAAAGGAAAATAAGTAGCAGGACAAAAGATTTCAAATCCATGCCACATGAAAGGCCATTGATGAAACTGGAAATCTAGAGTCTGGAAAGAATATTTCTGAGAGGCTTGCTAGTTGACTTCAAGGACTTGAAGGACTTTCATGTAAAAATTGAATTAAGCTATTCTCCCTTAATGCTGAGAATATATCTACCAGGAATGAGAGGACACTGCAGAGAAAAAAGTCTTAGTTCTCATAGAAGGAAAACTTTCCTAGAAATTTGAACAATATTGGAGTAGACTTAACTGTCTCCGAATGTTGCAGATTTCTCCTCACTAGAAATGATCTCAAACTTTGGATTGACCAGTTATTGGATCTGTTGTTCTTGCTCAGTGATATGTTGCATTACCTTACTTTTAAGATCATTCCCAACACTGAAACTAGCTAATGTTATTTCCCTCATTACAATATGTAGTCCTCAAAAGCAAGAATTGTCTTTGCCTTTATAGTCCCAGTACTTAGCAAAATCCTTAGCACATAATAAACAATTATTCAATGCTGTTGACTTATTGCTGTAAATTATGAACTCTTCAATTGTAGGAAGATGACATTTAATTTACTACAAACAGATGTAACAGAAATAGAAAATAAATTAATTGGATATTAAATTAATATATATGTACATATACATATATACATATAGGTATAGATGTACTTGAAAAACTCAATCATTATATAGGATAATATGTAATGTTTGAGGTGAGATAAAACAGAAAGAAAAAGAAATATTACTGTTGTAGGAAACCAATGAGCCAAAGTGATTATATGGTGGGTCTTTCTTCAAATGCACTAAAATAAGTGTCAATCATGATCAAAGCTTTCAGTCCTGAAATTATCCTGAAATCTACATAAGTTTAATTTATTTTATAAGAATACATTCATCATTTGCTTTATTGACAATTCTTTTTTCTAACATCTGGTAAGTCTTTTACTTGCTGATAACTACCTCTCCAAAATTGAGAGAGCAATGAGGAAAAGCAATTATTTTGGACTTGATTTTCATTAACAAAGAAAAATAAATAGGAACTATATGTAAATGGCAAACTTCCTCTTGTGACAAATTTCTTGGAAGAATATTGTTCTACCAATGTATTCATCTATTCTTTTTTCCTAAATAGTTAAAGATATATTCTTTCCAACAATCTGTAATACTAGACCTGATTTTTCTTTTCTTCTCTGACATGAACTCTATGATATACTAATTAGTGGTTCCTAATTTGTTTTTAATATTTCCATTTCATCAACCAGTGATATTGTCTATTTTTATGAATAACAGATCCTAATCAGAAATTCTTAGTCACTTAGAATTTATTAAATTTGTGCTTGCCATATTCTAAGTTAAACAGTGTAATGAGAAAGAAATAAAATAATTCTAACCCAAGGACCCCAGCCTTTGGGATAAGAACTCAATGTTTGACAAAAATTGCTGGAAAAATTGGAAATTAATATGGCAGAAACTAGACATGAACCCACACTTAACACCATACACCAGGGTCAGGTCAAAATGGGTTCATGTCCTTGGTATAAAGAATGAGATTATAAATAAATTAGAGAAACATAGGGTAGTTTACCTGTCAGACCTGTGGAAGAGGAATGAATTTATATCCAAAGAAGAAATAGAGATTATTATTGATCGCAAAGTAGAAAACTTTGATTATATCAAATTGAAAAGTTTTGTACAAACAAAACTAATGCACATACGATTTCCAAATTTCCAAAATATGTAGAGAATTGACTCTAATTTATAAGAAATCAAGCCAATAAGATGACAGGAACAAATAATGATGAATGTTGGAGGGGATGTGGGAAAACTGGGATACTGATATATTGTTGGTGGAGTTGTGAAAGAATCCAGCCATTCTGGAGAGCAATTTGGAACTATGCCCCAAAAGTTATCAAACTGTGCATACCCTTTGACCCAGCATTGCTGTTATTAAGATTACATCCCAAAGAAATACTAAAGAGCGGAAAGGGACCTGTATGTGCCAAAATGCTTGTGGCAGTTCTTTTTGTTGTAGCTAGAAACTGGAAGTTGAATGGATGTCCATCAATTGGAGAATGGTTGGGTAAATTATGGTATATGAAGGTTATGGAATATTATTGCTCTGTAAGAAATGACCAGCAGGAGGAATACAGAGAGGCTTGGAGAGACTTACATCAACTGTTGCTGAGTGAAATGAGCAGAACCAGAAGATCACTATACACTTCAACAACAATACTGTATGAGGATATATTCTGATGGAAGTGGAAATCTTCAACATAAAGAAGATCCAACTCACTTCCAGTTGATCAATGATGGACAGAAATAACTACACCCAGAGAAGGAACACTGGGAAGTGAATGTAAATTGTTAGCACTACTGTCTATCTATCCAGGTTACTTATACCTTCGTAAGCTAATAATTAATGTGCAACAAGAAAATGGTATTTACACACATATATTGTATCTAGGTTATATTGTAACATATGTAAAATGTATGGGATTACCTGTCATCGGAGGGGGAGGGAGTGAAGGGAGGGAGGGGATAATTTGGAAAAATGAATAAAATAAAAAAAAAAAAGAAATCAAGCCAATTTCCAATTGATAAATGGTCAAAGGATATGAACAAACAATTCTCAGATGAAGAAATTGAAACTATTACTAGTCATATGAAAAGATGATCCAAGTCATTATTAATCAGAGAAATACAAATTAAGACAACTTTGAGATACCACTACACATCTGTCAGATTGGCTAGAATGACAGGGAAAGATAATGCAGAATGTTGGAAGGGATGTGGAAAAACAGGGACACTAATACATTGTTGGTGGAATTGTGAATACATCCAGCCATTCTGGAGAGCAATTTGGAACTATGCTCAACAAGTTATCAAACTGTGCATATCCTTTGACCCAGCAGTGTTACTAGTGGGCTTATATCCCAAAGAGATCTTAAAGAAGGGAAAGGGACCTGTATGTGCAAGAATGTTTGTGGCAGCCCTCTTTGTGGTGGCCAGAAATTGGAAACTGAGTGGGTGCCCATCAATTGGAGATTGACTGAATAAATTGTGGTATATGAATATTATGGAATATTATTGTTCTGTAAGAAATGACCAACAAGATGATTTCAGAAAGGCCTGGAGAGACTTATATGAACTGATGCTGAGTGAAATGAGTAGGACCAGGAGATCATTGTATACTTCAACAATAATACTATACGATGATCGATTCTGATGGATGTGGCCATTTTCAACAATGAGATGAATCAAATCAGTTCCAGTAGAGCAGTAATGAACTGAACCAGCTACACCCAGCAAAAGTACTCTGGGAAATTACTATGAACCACTACATAGAATTCCCAATCCCTCTAATTTTGTCCATCTGCATTTTGGATTTCCTTCACAGGCTAATTGTACACTATTTCAAAGTCCGATTCGTTTTGTACAGCAAAACAACTGTTTGGACATGTATACATATATCATATTTAATTTATACTTTAACATATTTAACATGTATTGGTCAACCTGCCATCTGGGGCGGGGGGGGAAGGAGGGGAAAAATTAGAACAAAAGGTTTGGCAGTTGTCAATGTTGTAAAATTACCCATGCATATACCTAGTAAATAAAAACTATTAAAATATAAATTAAAATAAAATAAAATAATTCCAACTCAATGATCTTATATTCTATCAGCATAGGATAACATAAGCCTAAAACTATGAAATCTAAACAAAGTAAATGAAAAATAAGCATAAAGCAATTTAATACAAAGTATTTAGTGAGGGAATAAGTTTAGTATTGGGGAGAATGAGGTCAAGGATCATGTAGAAGGTGATGCTTGAGCAGTATCCTGATGGAGGTAAGAAAGTCTAAGAGGCATCTGTTAGGACAAAGTATATACTGGGCATTTGGGAAAGCCTGTGCAAAACATGGACATAGAATATGAAACACCATAAATGAAGAACAAGAGAGATATCATTTGATAAAAGGTAAATTTTTAAAATTAGAGTAATGTTGAGGGGCATCACCATCCCCCCATTAATCCCACAAGTACCTTAGATGTCCTTGGTCATCATACTCTTTGTCTTCCCATTTAAAATCTATTACAAAGTCCTCTTGACATTCTCTCTCACATAAGAACCATTCTTTCATCTGATATTAAAACCATCCTGCTGAAAGTATTAGAAAACAAAAGAGAAGGAAAAGGAATGCAAATATCCAACATTAAAGGAAAATTCAAAAGAAGACAAGCAAAAATGTACATCAATAAGGAAAAAATATGCTCAATATAGAAATATGCCAAAAGAACAATGAAACTGTGCATACCTTTTGTATCCCAAAGAGATAATAAAAAGGGAGAATGATCCACATGTGTAAAAATATTCATAGCAGCCCTTTTTATAGTGGGAATAAACTGCAAACTGAGTGGATGCCTATCAGTTGGAGAATGGCTGAATAAATTATGGCTACTATGAACATTATGGAATATTATTGTTCTATAAGAAATGATCAGCAGGATGATTTCAGTGAGGCCTGGAGAGGCATACATGAACTGATGCTAAGTGAAGTGAAATAAGCAGAACCTGGAGATCATTATAAACAGCAACAGCAAGATTATATGATCATCAATTTTGATGGAGATCTTTTTAAAAGTGAAGTGAATGAGGCAAGTCTCAATTGCAGAGAGCCATCTGAAGACTGAGTTTGGATCACAACATAGTATTTTCACTTTTTTTTTGTTATTTTTTGCTTGGATTTTTTTTTTCCCTTTTTGATCAGATTTTTTTTTTCTTAGACAACATGATAAATGTGGAAATATGTACCGAAGAATTGCACATGTTTGACATATGTTAGATTACTTGCTGTCTAGGGTCTGGAGGTAGGAAAGAGGGGGGGGAAATGGAACATAAGGCTTGCAAGGACTAATGTAAATTACAAAAAATAAAAATTTTAAAAGCTTTTTTTTTTGTTTTGTTTTGTTTTTTTCCTTAGGCAGTTGGGGTTAACTGACTTGCCCAGGGTCACATAGATAGGAAACGTGAAGTGTCTGAGGGGCCACATTTGAAACTCAGGCCCTTCTTATCTCAGGGCTGGTGCTCTATCCACTGCGCCAAAAAGTGTTATTTAAGGAGAAAAAAAAATTATGACAATTGATGCTGAAAAAAATAAATATTAGAATGTGTATATATATATATATATATATATATATATACATATATATACATATATATATATATATATATATACATATATATATATATATATATATAGGCAGCTAAATGGCAGAGGAGATAGGGCTCTGGCCCTGGAATCAGGACAACCTGAGTTTAAAATCTGAATTCAGATATATATATATATATATATATATATATATATATATATATATTTAAACTGTCTGAAACTGCAAGTCACTTTTTCCATAAAAAAAGAAGAATGTGTAAAATAGAAACCTTTATAAAAGTTCATTTCATTATGTTGATGTTTGAAATATGTACAAGATATTCTCCGAATAATATTCACCTTGGATCTTTGAAAACTGATTTCAAAAAGAAAAAAAAAAAATGTGTAGATATTGTATCTTGGTTAGATATTTTAAACAAAATTGTAACCATTATGGATATAATTCTGAATTCTGAATCTATCATGGAATCAGAGAAGAATTTAGACATCTGTAGAAAATTTGTTATAACAAATTTTATTTATAATAACAAAGCTCAGAGAAATATGACTGCTTAAAACTTGTCAGATACTTACACAGCTATAATTTTAACTCAAGCTTGATTGTTTTGCTTTGCTTTGTTTTATTTTATTTTTGAAATTTATTACTGCCAGTCTAAGACAAATACAATGAGAAAATGAAAGAAAAGTAAACCAATAATGTTATTTTTCCTAGGAAATTCACTAAGAAGCTCAAGTGTGTTAAGAATCAGTTTAGGGGCAGTTAGCTGGCACAGTGCATAGAACATCAGCCCTGAAGTCAGGAGGACTTAAGTTCAAATGTGGCCTCAGACACTTAACCCTTCCTAACTGTGTGACCCTAGGCAAGTCACTTAACCCTAATTGCCTTAGCAAAAAAATAAAAAAAAAAAATAAATAAATAAATAAATAAATAAATAAATAAACAAACAAACAAATAAATAAATAAATAAATAAAAAGAATCGGTTTAGAAAGAGGGGGAAAAGTAACTTTGTATACTAAATAGAGAGCTGTTTAACCACAGGCAAGACATTTAGCCTACAACACTACAGGCAATAATCTGACCATAAATCACAGGGTGACAATATATATCCATAGAAGGAATCTCTACAACTTTATTTCTTCAAACCAATGAAAAAACAGGAAGGACAATTAAGTGAGGACAAACCCAAAGAGTAAAAAGAAATCTGATGACTTTTTTTTGAAGAAAGGAAAACTAATATCCCAAAATATTTAAAAGATAATTCAAAATATAACAAAAAATACTTTTTAAAATTCTGATCACAGCAAGAAATGAATTGCTCACTGTTCAAGGAAAAATTATGGGATATTAATGGGTAATAGAAAAATAAAGAGAAATGTATCTTCCACTTTATTTTTATGTTCTTCAGCAAGCTAATTGATTTTGCAGAAAGGAAATGTGGGTAATATAAGATTGAGAGGGAATCACTGTCATTGTTAAGTGACATAGTAGTAAAAGAGAATACAATCACTTAAAATGTTCCTATCTAGCAAAATATTCTCTATGCTACCATTTTCTACTCCTACTAAGTACACTTTCATCTTTACTATGCTTTTACTAGTCCATCTCTCTAGTCTTGGCTTTGTCGTTTTTTTTTTTTTTTTTTTTTTTAATCTAGCCTAGATTTTGTGGTCAGACAATTCCTGAATACACAGAGTTTTGGCCTAAAAATCTCTTTAATGATTGTTGGGGGATCAGTTGCATTTACATTAAGCAGCACTTCTCCAGACACATAATCTACATTCTTTGAATCTGCTTCTCAGTGGCAAAGAATTGTGAGAGAAAAAAATTTATAAAAGTTTGCTGAATCCATCACAAACTAATTAATTTTATTTAATTTTAGCTGTATCCCCAAGTTCACACACTATTTTTGCTTACAGCCTTGCCCCAATACTCATTTTCTTTGGAAGCAAAGCCCTAGAAATTGCTCTAATGAGAAATGTTCCTGGGTAAGACTGCTATTTCATTAGCAGTCTTAGTCATACTCACTTTACTGCCACTTCAACTCATTCTTTGAGTTACTCCCTTCCTTACTAATAAATAGCTTTGCCCATGCATTTGAATCCTCCTCCCATCCTGATTTACAGTTATTTTAAAAGTTTTTTTCTTTCCCATTGAATGTCAACTTTTTTTAGAGTAGGAGTATTCTCAGGTTCAATGATCTTATAATGAAGACTATGGAAACTATGTGGATCACAACATAACATTCTCACTCTTTTTGTTATTGTTTCCTTTCATTTTGTTTTCTTTCTCATTTTCTTTCCTTTTTGATATGATTTTTTAATGCAGCAAGATAATAATATAAAAGTTTACATATATTTGATTTAACACACACACACACACACACACACACACACACATATATATATAATATGTATAATATATTGGATTACTTGCCATCTAGGGGAGGAAGTGAGGGGAAGGAGGGCAGAATTTGGAGCACAAGGCTATGCAAAGGTTAATGCTGAAAAATTATCTGTGCATATGATTGGAAAACAAAAAGCTTTCAAAAAATATAATAGGAGTATTCTTGTTTTCAATTCTTTGAATCCCCCAGAGTTACTCCAGTGTCTGATACATATGAGTTGTTAGTTATTACTTTATCTATGAATCTCTATCTCTGCCTATGTGTGTACCTTTTTCTGTTTGTTTCTCTGTCTCTGTCTCAGTTTCTTTTTGTCTCTCTGTGTCTCTGACTTCTTTTTCTGTTTTTCTTTCTGTTTCTATATCTGTCTTTCTGTCTCTCTTTGTTTCTGTCTTTGTCTCTCTCTGTCTCTGTCTGTTTCTCTGATCCTTTCTCTCTCTCTCTCTCTCTCTCTCTCTCTCTTTTTTTTTTCTTTCTCAAATGATTCAACCTCAGAAAGAAGAAAGTGCAACTACACCAGTTTTACTGCTGAACGTGAGGAAACAACTCAAGATTTTCTGTCTGACTTTCATCTTGAAATTAGTTTTTTTACTAGAAGATGTTCTCTGTAGAATGTCAGGACCCCATAGCTATAATTAAATTACCAATAAGATCTTTCCCATCTTGAAAACTCTAATATTATTATGAAAATCATTTTATGAATAATGTCTATAAAATAAATATTTATTATCATCCCTTCAATAAACCTATATAGTATTTGTAATTTTAAAAAGAAAATGAATCAAGCACTCTCTCAAAAAATAAAACATTTTAGTATATAACCTAAAAAAGATCACAAGATTTAAAATAATTTCTAAATATTCTTTGGTTATTTTCATCTCTTAATGCTTAAAAAAATCTAAACATAAATTCATAATACATTTTGAGATTAACAGATAATAATTTCTCAGTTTCAGTCTTTTCTTATAAAGATACCTCATTTCCAATCTTATTTTAGACAAATATGCATTTCCCATTTACTAATTAAAATGCCATCTTTTTAAATGATTTCATAAAAATGAAAAAAAAAATGACTCAATTGGTTCATGAATTATTGCTGCTATTATTAACTTTTAAATGTGAGTTATATCAATGAATTTAATGTTAAATAAGGGGACATCTATACTAAGCTAGCTTAGAAATGAGGAATGCCAATAAAACTTAATCAAAATGAATTCCTTTCTTCTACAAATTGATTTTCTCCATATTCATTTTTTTAAAAACAATGTAGTAATGATATTGAATTTTTGTATTTATTTTTCAGTTGTAAATGAATGTGTTTCTTATTTGATATGTTTTTTTCAGAATGTTAGGGTACAGTCTTTCCTATAATTACTCTGTATGAAGACAAATCAACTACTTGAACAGAAAAGAAAAAGATAATTTAGGTAATTGTATTTTTACCTACATTCCAGCTAATTCTTTAGACATATATTTCATTTTTAATAGTTTTTTATTATTGTTTTAGTTTACTGGGTCATAGAACTAGAAATGGAAGGAATATCAGGGGTCATTGAGCCCAGTATTTTTATTTTACTGCTGAGGCATTAGAGACACAAAAAGATGTTCTTTGATCCACATTGCACCAATCATGAATATTAGAATTGGAGTGTAGGTCCTAGGGTTACAAATTATATTCTCTATTGCACTTGCCAAAAACCCATTTTTACAATTGTCCATTGTAGAAAAAAAAAGCCTTAAATTTGTATTTGTTTTATTTTTATCCAATTGAAAGATAAAAAAATTTATTTTGTAATTTTATGAGAGCTGTATTAAAATTTTGTTAAATTCAAGTAATTATTAGATGATATCTATATCATAATCTGTTTATATCAATAAATGTATAAAACCTATCTTCTGCAAGTCTATCCCATTATTACCTATCTGACTTTAAACACAGTCATCAGATTATCTTTCAATCCATTTCTACCATCTTTTAAATTGAGGAAGATGAATCCAGGTATAACCATTCATTGAAAATATCCTTGAAATTAAATACTTAAGAATCTAAGGATGTGATTATTTTTACATATATTTTACAATTTACCAAATACTTAATGTTTGAGAGGAAGTAATCCTTTTATTTCATAAGATCTTTACAAAGTTATTCAAACTGCCAAATAATTGGGGAAATTATTCACATTTGGCTTGAGATTTGTTCATTAAAATACACAAAACAAACAAATGAAGTATTTCACACTTATTCAGGATTAATCCAGTAGTGATAAAAATTGAATACTAAGTACATATGGAATCACTAGGTAACTAAATATTAAGCCTGCGTACAAAATGGAAAATAAAGCTATTTCAATTGGGCCCTAAATAGCACATTTGTTTATGTTTAAAGTAAATAAGAGACCTTTAATCCAAATTGTCATAGACATGTAGTATTTTATTGTTTCATCTTTATTCCTTAAAAAAGTATACTGTTTTTCTAAAATTTAAAAATTTCTAAAGTACATCAAGATTTGTTATTAGAAGCACTGGAGTCCAAGAAGTACTACTCTTAAAATCCAGAAACTTTAACTTAAAAATCTCTTAATCTCTCTGAATCTCAATTTTTCTATTTGAAAATAGAAAGTAGAGAGTAATAATATGTGAAATTCCAGCCTTCTAAAGTTGATCCAAATTAATCAGCCAATCTGATTAACTAGTCCCCTGGTATGACAGGAACAGGCTATTACCACAATAGTTAAGACTTTTCCAATGCAAAGTAAAATGTTACCTTAACTTAAAAATTGAGAAAAAATTAATAAGAATTGAATATGTCTCAGTTAGTGTATGTGAAACAAAATCCTACATAAATGTATTTTTATCATTTCAATCAAAGGCTCAAAAACTATTTCAAAAAATAGTGTAGGTAATTAAAAATTTCCAGTTTAAACTCCTCTAAGTCTCTTGGTGAGTATGTAATCTGTATAAATTGGATTGTGTATTACTGTCTTGCCTCTAAAACAATGAGAAAGACTAATTCATTTCTGCTTATCTATATATACTTTTTTACTTAACACCATATCACTTACAAGTAAGTGATTAATATATGATTGTCTATTGATTGATTCATTTGTACAATATAATGGCATTTGTTGAATGGGCAAAGAGTATATGAAATTACAAAGATATGTGATTTAGCTAAGTGATGATGACCTTTCAAAAACACTAATTAAAAATTTCAAGCCATTTTTTTTAGGGAAAGTAGTAAATTTGTATTTTATATCTTAATTTAATCCATAAATATAAACATGTACAATATATTTGATATGTACACATGTATGCATATAAATGTTTATAGAAGAAAGACCAGAAGGGTTTTTAATAAATTAGAGTCAATTGTAAGGGATAAGAAGACTGAGAAGGGAAACTACACAGAGAAGAGACATATATATATATATATATATATATATATATATATATATATATATATATATATATATATATATATATACACATATATATATTACAGACTTCAGGCTGTAGATAGTTATTAGATTCAGAGAGAAGTTTGTCATGGCTGAAATTTTCAAGCAGATACTTAAAAACTGTGATAGCTAATGGATAGAGTACTGAATAACAATCTTTCACTGATCTTGGATTTGTGTGTTAGAAAAGGGGGGAGGGGTTTGAGGAGTAGATAAAATCCCCATAATTGTAAGTGTTCTAAGATCTAGAACAATGAAATAAAGCCTTCTGCTATCAAAGCTTTTCTTTAACTGTTTTGAGGAAAATATGTACTACAAAAGGGCTTCTGAGAGTCCTGAAGAAATATTAGCTGATATGTGCACAATGCTTTTAATATCTTAGATCACTTAATCTTCATGACAAACCTATAGGTTAGGCAAAGCACTGTTAATGAACTTCCAACAAACTAGGGCCAAAACTGTTAGTTTGATCAACTATTTCATTTCATGATTCTAAAAATATATTGATGTAATAGAAACTCATAGGATATATTAGTTTTAGTCTAGTGTTGCCAGGAAAACCAATCTAAAAAGTATCTATGCAGAATTAATTTAGAGAAAACAAAGTATTTAATGGGAACTGGGGAAATACAAATTTTAGAAAAATTAATTTCAGAAACATCAACAAGTACTATGAGTCAGGTACTGGGGAAACTAAGTATAACATGATACAGGTCATATCCTCAATCAGCTTGCATTATGTCACAAGAAATGACCCAGGCATAAAAAAATATAGAAAAATATATGTTTTTAAATCAATAGAAGACAATTTAGACTAAGGGCATAGGAATCATAGTGCTGCCCATATAGAACATGACATTTTTACTCCAATGTTAAAGAAACAAGAGGACTGAATGTTTTAATACCTGGACTTTTAGCTCAACAGCATACACATTTGACAAAAGAAGTTCAATATAATAAAAATCACTACTTTAATTACATGTATACATATACACAGATGTTTATACATAGATACACATATAAAAATAAATATACCCACATACATATACAAACCCACAGAAAGATAGACATATAAATATTTGACCCAAATAATGCCTGTTAGGCAGATGACACTGGCACTAGATTATTTGGAAAGAGATATAGAGGAGGAGGAAGAGAAAAAGAAACTGAGCAGAGGTGAGAGATGAGAGAGACACACAGAAAGCAAACAAAATCAGGCTTTCTCCACTCCTTCCTGTGTTATATAGCTCAACTTCAGGTTAGAGGTCCAGAAGAACATTCCTGAACAGGAGAAAATTGCTCAAGTTCCCAGCGTCCTCTTAGACATAAAGAAGTAAAGGGAATAAAAATGGGAGCTTTACCAGTAAACTTCTCCCTGAGGAGTCTACAGGTGAGAAAGCAAAAGTGTCCCCCAGAAGCTTATAATCAAGACCATGATAGAAGAGAAGGATCATACAATCAAAGTTTTAGAGAACCTAGAGCCCATAAAAATGCATTTTACATTTGAAGAAACAACTTGAGAGAGTTTAAGTGATTTGTCCAGGTTCACATAGCTAGTAAGTGTCAGTAGTAGGAAAGAAACTCATGTCTTACTAATCCAAGTCTAGTACTCTATATGATCTACCACCCAGGCTGCCAAAGCCAAAAAACAAAATTACAATAACTATATCTTCTCCTTCTACTCAAACTAGATCTCAAGCACAGACATTTGCCTTTTCTTGCCTCTACATCTTTGGGGATAACATAATGTCTATTGGTGTTATGGGGCTGATATATTATTTATTCAGATTTTTCCATTTGAAAACTTTGATTAAAAAAAGTCTGATTATCATTAAGTGGACAAAGTGCCATCTCTCTTTTCTAGGTTCATGGTATTATATTAAGAAGGTCTATCTTAAGATGACAGGAAAAGATAATGACAAATGTTGGAGAAAATAGGGAAAAGTGGGACACTAAAACATTGTTAGTGGAATTTTGAAGTGATTCACCTATTCTGGAGAGCAATTTGGAACTACGCCCAAAGAGTTATCAAATTGCATACCCTTTGATTCAGCAGTGTTACTGCTAGGCCTGTATCCCAAAGATATCTTAAAGAAAGATGTGCAAAACTGTTTGTGGCATTGCCACAAAAATAAAATCAGATTTAAAGAATTGGAAAGACATTAAGTGCTCTTGGATAGGCCCAGCAAATATAAAGAGGACAATATACCCTAAACTAATCTATTTATTTAGTGCTATACCAATAAGACTCCCAAGAAACTATTTAATGACCTAGAAAAAATAACAACAAAGTTCATATGGAAGAACAAAAGGCCGAGAATTTCAAGGGAATTAATGAAAAAAAATCAGATGAAGGTGGCCTAGCTGTACTTGATCTAAAGCTATATTATAAAGCAGCAGTCACCAAAACCATTTGGTATTGGCTAAGAAATAGACTAGTTGATCGGTGGAACAGGTTTGGTACACAGGACAAAAGAGGGTACAACTATAGCAATCTAGTGTTTGACAAACCCAAAGATACCAACTTTTGGGATAAGAATTCATTATTTGAAAAAAAAAACTGTTGGGAAAACTGCAAATTAGTATGGCAGAAATTAGATATGGACTCACACTTAACATGATATACTAAGATAAGATCAAGATGGGTCCATGATTTAGGCATGAAGAAGGAGATCATAAATAGATTAGAGGAGCAAAGGATAGTTTACCTCTCAGACTTGTGGAGGAGGAAGGAATTTGTGACTAAAGGAGAACTAGAGATCATTATTGATCACAAAATAAAAATTTTTGATTACATCAAATTAAAAAGCTTTTATACCAACAAAACTAATACAAACAATATTAGAAGGGAAGTAACAAATTGGGAAAATATTTTTACAGTTAAAGGTTCTGATAAAGGCCTCATTTCCAAAATATATAGAGAACTGACCCTAATTTATAAGAAATCAAACCATTCTCTAATTGATAAATAGTGAAAGGATATGAACAGACAATTTTTAGATGATGAAATTGAAACTATATCCACTCATATGAAAGAGTGTTCCAAATCACTACTAATCAGAGAAATGCAAATTAAGACAACTCTGAGATACCACTACACACCTGTCACATTGGCTAAGATGACAGGAACAAATAATGATGAATGTTGGAGGGGATGTGGAAAAACTGGGATACTGATGCATTGTTGGTAGAGTTGTGAAAGGATCCGGCCATTCTGGAGAACAATTTAGAACTATGTCCAAAAAGTTATCAAACTCTGCATACCCTTTGATCCAGCAGTACTACTACTGGGCTTATATCCCAAAGAAATACTAAAGAAGGGAAAGGGACCTGTATGTGCCAAAATATTTGTGGCAGCTCTTTTTGTAGTGGCTAGAAACTGGAAAATGAATGGATGTCCATCAATTGGAGAATGGTTGGGTAAATTATGGTTTATGAATATTATGGAATATTATTGTTCTATAAGAAATGAACAGCAGCATGAATACAGAGGGGCTTGGAGAGATTTACATGAACTGATGCTGAGTGAAATGAGCAGAACCAGGAGATCACTATATACTTCAACAACAATACTGTATGAAGACATATTCTGATTGAAGTGGATATCTTCAACATAAAGAAGATCCAATTCAGTTCCAGTTGATCAATGATGGACAGAAACTGCTATACCCAGAGAAGGAACACTGGGAATTGAGTATAAAATGTCTGCACTATTGTCTTTCTACCCAGGTTCCTTATACCTTTGGAATCCGATTCTTACCGGGCAACAAGATATTTGGTTTTACACACATATATTGTATCAAGGATATACTGTAACACATTTAATATATATGGGATTGCCTGTCATCTAAGGGAGGGAGTAGAGGGAGGGAGGGGAAATTTTGGAAAAGTGAATACAATGGATAATCTTGTAAAAAAATTACCCATGCATATGTATTGTTAAAAAAATTATAATTATAAAATTAATTTTAAAAAAAGAAGAATTAGTAAAGAGGAAAAAAAAAAGTTTGTGGCAGCCTTTTTTATAGTGTGAAGGAGCTGGAAACTGAGTAGATGCCCACCAGTTGGAGAATGGCTGAGTAAGCTATGGTATATGAATGTTTTGGATTATTATTCTATAAGAAATGATCAGCAGAGGCCTGGAGAGACTTACCTGAACTGATGTTAAGTGAAGTGATTAGAACAGGAGATAACTGAACATGACAACATCAAGACTATATGATGATCAATTCTGATAGACATGAGACTTCTCAACAATGAGGTGATTCATATCAGTTGCAAAGATTTTGTGATGAAAAGAACCATCTACACCTAAAGAATGAACTATGGGAACTGAATGTGGATCACAACATAGCATTCTTACTCTTTTTGTTGTTGTTTGCTTACATTTTATTTTCTTTCTCATTTTTTTCTTTTTAATCTGATTTTTCTTGTGCAGCAAGAGAATTGTATAAGTAGATATGCATATGTTAAATTTAACATATATTTTACCATGTTTAACATATAGTGGAATACTTGCCATCTAAGGGAGGAAGTGTAGGGGGGAATTGAAACACAAAAGTTTTACAAGAGTCAATGTTAAAAAATTATCCATGCATGATTTGAAAATTTAAAAAAAGGATATACCTTTAAGATAATCTATCAAGAGTCATTACTTTCAAGTGTATTCATTGGAGGACATTTTTTAAGCAGGAACATGATGGAGTAGGGAAAGCTCTTTCTCCAGTCTCACTGTCACTGAAACATCCACAATCTTGATATTGCAAGTGATTATAAATCTAGGTTTCCCTTATAACATTAGTTAGCATACTATGAAAAAAGGAAATTGAAACTTGGGGACATTATCATAATATTATAACTTGTTATTGAAACCCAGGACAATAATCATATCATGATTTAAACTTTTGTCTTCTAAGTCCAAGCCCAATGGTCTTTGCATTATACTAAGCTACTGGAAGGGTTCCAGGATAAAACTGTAACAATCCTGTGAATTCTTGAGGGGTTTATATAAAAAGCAATTGAAAAGACTATTCAGGTTGGTAACATAGAAGGAAGAAGTACAGCCAAGTTGTCCCCACAATTATACACAAGATCTAAAAATGTATTAGACAAAATTCTGACTGGAAAAAAGTGAAAAAAAAATTATAATAGGTTATCATTCCAGTCCAATTAGGCATGAGGAGACATATGGTGGAATCTAACCAGGAAAAATCATTGAGCACTATATTGGGAATCAAACAAAGACTTGACTATGGCAGAGAACTAATTAAAAAAGATGTCGGTTGTGCCAGATCTTTGTCAAGAGAAAAAGGTATGAAAGTGCACGTTTTTTTTTTTGTTTTGTTTTTTTGTTTTGTTTTTTAATTCACTGACACATGCTGTGACCAGAGTAAATATAGAGATATGCAGTAACTGTATGGCTCTGACTCAAGAAGTGTAATGATGTTTCCTTTTTAGCAATCAAACCAAGCAGAAGCCTACAGAAAAATCACCAAGTTAGGAAAGTCAAAACAAAGAGAAACCTACATTTCTATCACTTTAAACTAGTAAAATTTTTCCACTGGCTGATAGTAACTGATTCCAGGAACAGTATTCTAAAATTATAAACCGAAGCAATCCCACAATTGTGAGAGTTGAAGCTCATTTTCAACTGAATTGTTCTGAGGAAGAATTACACATAAACACACAAACACAAATACATACCCCACTCCATTCAGTTGGATGCAAAAAAAATATATTTTATTCAATGAAGAAAAAGAAGGATGAGAAAAAAGGTGCAAAGTATTAGAGAGGAGACATTAGTGGGTTATTAGGCATTACTCTTTTTTAATTTATTTTTTTTAATTTTATAATTATAAAATTTTTTGACAGTATATATGCATGAGTATTTTTTTTAATATCATTATCCCTTGTATTCATTTTTCCAAATTTTCCCCTCCCTCCCTCTACTCCCTCACCTCAATGACAGGCAATTACATACATTTTACATGAGTTACAGTATAACCTACATACAATATATGTGTGTAAATCCAATTTTCTTGTTCCACGTTAAGTATTAGATTGCGAAGGTATAAGTAATCTGGGTAGATACACAGTAGTGCTAACAATTTTCATTCACTTCACAGTGTTCCTTCTCTGGGTATAGTTGTTTCTGTCCATCATTGATCAACTGGAAGTGAGTTGGATCTTCTTTATGTTGAAGATATCGACTTCTATGAGAATACATCTTCATAAAGCATTGAAGTGTACAGCGATCTTCTGATTCTGTTCATTTCACTCAGCATCAGTTCATGTAAGTCTTTCCAAACCTCTCTGTATTCCTCCTGCTGGTCATTTCTTACAGTGCAATAATATTCCATTACCTTCTTATACCATAATTTACCCAACTGTTCTCCAATTGATGGACATCCATTCATTTTCCAATTTCTAGCCACTATGAAAAGGGCTGTCACAAACATTTTGGCACATACAGGTCCCTTTCCCTTCTTTAGTATTTCTTTGGGATATAAGCCCAATAGCAGCATTGCTGAATCAAAGGGTATACACAGTTTGATAACTTTTTGGGCATAGTTCCAAATTGCTCTCCAGAATGGTTGGATTCTTTCACAGCTCCACCAACAATGTATTAGTGTCCCAGTTTTCCCACATCCCCTCCAACATTCATCATTATTTGTTCCTGTCATCTTAGCCAATGTAACAGGTGTGTAGTGGTATCTCAGAGTTGTCTTAATTTGCATTTCTCTGATCAGTAGTGATTTGGAACACTCTTTCATATGAGTGGATATAGTTTCAATTTCATCATCTGAGAATTGTCTATTCATATCCTTTGACCATTTATCAATTGGAGAATGGTTTGATTTCTTATAAATTAGGGTCAGTTCTCTATATTTTGGAAATGAGACCTTTATCAGAACTTTTAACTTTAAAAATATTTTCCCAATTTGTTACTTCCCTTCTAATCTTGTTTGCATTAGTATTGTTTGTACAGAAACTTTTTAGTTTGATGTAATCAAAATCTTCTATTTTGTGATCAATAATGATCTCTAGTTCTCCTCTGGTCATAAATTCCTTCCTCCTCCACAGATTTGAGAGGTAGACTATTCTCTATTCCTCTAATCTATTTATGATCTCATTCTTTATGCCTAAATCATGGACCCATTTTGATCTTATACCATTTTAGGTATATAGTGTTAAGTGTGGATCCATATCTAATTTCTGCCATGGCATTACTCTTTTAAGCAGAATAAATTCTGAATAAGAATATTGGATTGTGAAATAATTTGAAAAGGAAAGAAAGGATAAAAACCTATAATTAGGCTCTGAGAAGATAGAAAGGAAATAGGCAGAAACAAGTAATAACAGATTACATCAAATCTAGAGAGGTGTTGTTGAACATATTCCCTTCTCATCATTCTTTTCTTCTTTAAAAACAGAGTAGAACATAAAAATAAGGAAAAAAAAATAAAAGAGCATATATTTCAGAGGCATATGGAATTAATAATAATAAATATAAATAGAACTTTATTGAATTCACCAAAAAAAGAAAGAAAATAGATTGGATTGGAAAGTGAAATTTAACAATGTATTATTTACAAGAAACACATTTCAGAAAAAAAAATACACAAAGAGTTAAAATACAGTATAATTTTAAAAGACTGGATTAGAAATTATGATCTCTGAAAACGCAAGAAGAAAAATTTTGTTTTGAGTTATTATAAGCAATGAAATAATATCGTATATGCATATGTGTGTATGTATATATATATATATATATATATATATATATATATATATATATATATATATATATATATATATATATATATATAAATTGTGGATATATATGTGTGTTATGTGTGTTTACATACACATGTGTATATAAAATATAAATATGCCCATAGGGACACACACTTTATATATATGTATACATATAGATATGCCAAATGACATACTGAAAACTTAAATTATGGATTATATAAAGAAAAAAAAATCTATGATAGTATTGTTATTGGGATGGAATTCGCTTTAAATTTAGATATATTAAATTAAAAAAGAAACAAGAAATAACAAGAACTTGAATACATTTTTAAATATGATAGATTTTAGAAGTAACTTAATGGGAATAGAAAAGAATACACATTACTTTGGTATATTTATAAAGCATTAGTCCATAAAATTCTCACAAATAAATGCTATAAAATAAATGTTAGACATGTTTTATGTATAATGCAATGAAACCTTTGATAAAAGGCTAACTACTGAATAAGTGATTAAAATTAAATTGAAAGTAAATAAAAAGAAATATTAAAAAAATAAATAAAATAATAGATTGTAAAGGGCTAGAACTGAGCAGATACACTTGGATAACCAAGTGTGTGAGGCTCATTACCAATTGGACAATTCTCTATTAACATTTTTGTAGGATGAGCCTCCTCAACTCTTTGCTGGCTCAATCACTGGGTGTGGACAAAAAAGGGTAAGTGATACCAGTAGGTGGTAAAGAGTGATACTCTTTGGTGGTAGAGAGAGAGAGAGGTAGGAGGTGTGGAGATTGCTAGATCTAATCCCATGATCATGACCACAAAAGACCAAGAATAAAGACTTTTTCTTATCCTGACTCCTGCTGATTCTAAGATATCCAGGGTCCCAACATTTTGATGTCCAACGTGTGGGCCAGGCACCCTACTTCCACTGAAGTCCACTAGTTGACAAGGAAAGTAAGTGAGTATTTTAATAGACAAATAAGGAATTTACTTTGTTAAGGGCTAAACTAGCAACCTCTTATTGCTGAAATGGGACAGATGTTAGGAAAAGATTATCCCCCAGCCCCAGCCCCACCCTCACCTTAGAGTGGCACTATAGAAAGCATGCTTAAGATTATTGAGGAGCAAAGTTTACTTATAATCTGGGTACAGATTGCTAAACTCTTGGGCAGATTAAAACGCAAATACCCTTCGTTCTTAGAGGAAGAAAAATAGATAATTGGAAACTAGTGGGACACCGACCAAAAGAATTCCAAACAAAATCAAGTCCTCCTTCAATTTCCACAGAGGTATTTTATATATGCGACATAATTTAATTGGCCTTAAACTATCTTTCAAGTTGTAGAAAAAGAAAAAGTTTTAGAAACAGCCAGATGAGGAAGTGTGAGGGAAAAAAGAAAGACACTAACCAATCTCAAGACCTTGCCCAAGGGCAATGGGATTTAAATGAGGTTCAAGGGCATAGTGATTCTGGCTCTCTTGAGGCAGCTTCAACCCTGCCTAGGGAGCAGATTATTGAAAGGCACCCAACAACTCCACCTTCAGGGATGGAGGGAGGAGGAGGAGTGGGAGGGGCGGTGACATCACCAACACCTCCTCCCCCAGCAATCACCAACTCCTATAACTACATTGCAAAAGAAATTAATCAAAGCCACTGAAGAAGGGAGAGATATAGGGGACCTGAGAGTTGAAATTTTTCTAGTGATTCAACAGTTTTACTCTTCAGGTCAAGAAAGTAGAAGATACACAACTTTTCATATAGACATCTTTAAAGACCTGAAAAAAGCTTGCATTCTCTATGGGGCTACATCAGCTTATGTTAAAATGTTATTACAGAATTTGACTTATGAAGTCTTAACCCCTAGTGACTGTAAATCCATTGCAAGGGTGTGCTTAGAACCTGGACAAAACTTGTTGTGGCTTTCTGAATATAGTGATCTCTGTAGGACACAAGCTCAATAAAATAGTCAAAGTGGAGTTAATACTTCAATCACCAATGACCTACAATATGTAGATGCCTCAGTATAGATTAATTACTCCATAGCAACATTTGAGCAAATTGCTGCTGCTGCTATCAAAGCTTGGGCTTCTCTCCCCAGTAAAAACTACAAGGGTGAGACCTACACAAAAACTCTACAAGGACCAAATGAAACCTTTGCTTATTTTGTGGCATGTTTGCAGACAGCTGTCACACGGACTAATGGTGAAAATACAGTAACAGACAGTTTGGTAAGACAATTTGCTAGAGACAATGCCAATGAGGCTTGTAGAAGGATTATACTAGGACTAAATAGGGATGTTCCTTTAGAGGAGATCATAAGACGCTATGCCACAGTGGGCACAAATACCTTTTATAGCCAGGCTATGACACAGACTTCCCAAGATCCCAACATAGGATGACAGGATCCCTTTTGGCAAGGGACTTCCCGAGAGCCTCGTCAATGCTTTCAATGTGGCAAACTAGGGCATCTGAAAGCTCAATGTTGGCATAGAGACAGAGTGAGAAAACAGGGGGGGAGAACAAGACCCAATATCCCATGTCCAAAGTGCAACAGAGGCTGGTATGTATAACTAAAAATGATTGAAGGACAAAAAAATCCAGTTTTATTTGTAAAGATGGAACAAGTCACTTAACTTGTCTGTATCTTAGTTTCCTCATTCATAAAGTGAGATAGAAGGATAATCTTCTTAATGATCTTTATGATATCTTCTAGCTTTATCTCTTAAGTAATCCACTATGGATTCACCATAATCCTTCATCAAAAGTTTTTAGTCATTAGATAAATATTTTAATTCATTTCTCTTTCTTTCTTTCTTTGCTTCTTAAAATATCTTATTTGATTTTTTTTGGGGGGGTTCTATTTTAGTGTTTAATTGGGGTTTTAACTTTTGTTTTAAAAATTCATCAAAGTATAAGCTTCATCAAGATCAGAAGTTGATTATGGGTTCTTGAAAGGTTTAATAAAATTCAACTCCAGATTATCCTACAAAGGAATATTAATTATGTCAAGGGATATAATAGTTATTTTTAATAGCTTTTTTATTTACAAGATATATGCATGGGTAATTTTTCAGCAACTGCAAAACTAAAAAACCTTTTGTTCCAATTTTTCTCCTCTTTTCCCTCACCCCTCCCCCAGATGGCAGGTAGACCAATACAGGTTAAATATATTAAATTATATGTTAAATACAATATATGTATACGTATCTATACAATTATTTTGCTGCACAAGAAGACTTAGAAATAATGTACAATTAACCTATGAAGGAAATTAAAAAATGCAGGTGAACAAAAATAGAAGGATTGGGAATTCTATGTAGTAGTTCACACTCATTTCCCAGAATTCTTTAGCTGGGTATAGCTGGTTCTATTCATTATTGAACAAAAAGAGGTAATTTGGTTCATCCCATTGTTGAAGAGAGCCAAGTCCATCAGAATAGATCATCATATAGTATTGTTGTTGAAGTATATAATGATCTCCTGGTCCTGCTCATTTCACTCAGCATCAGTTCATGTAAGCCTCTCCAGGCCTTTCTGAAATCATCCTGCTGGTTATTTCTTACAGAACAATAATATTCCATAACGAGATATAACAGTTTTTAATAAATTTACTTCAGTTTACTATGATTTCTCTTATTTGTATGAGTGCACTTTAGAAACAATTACAATTAGATATTATAATTTTATTTTAATTTTTATCTTGCTATCTCTTTTTTGATATATTGTATGGCAAATTGTTAAAATATAATGTTTGAATTTAAATGTTGGCATTGCAATGTTTTAAATTCTAATTCTTTTATACTTGAAATGTTTATTTTATGCAGGAAAAGCAAAATTTATTTATTTGAATGTTTATTTCTGAATTCTGTTAGCATTTGAAAAATATATGTGAATTACATTGTTATCTAGCCAGAAAAAGACATCACTCTGTATAGTGGCAACTAACAAAAATTTAGCAAAAAGCCTTTACAAAAATTACATATTTCACAACTATTCTTAGATAAGCCAAATCTTGAACCATGAGCCCAACACAATTGGAATTCATGTTAGAGAAATTATTTTTAAAATAATCTCATAAAACCATGTAGTTTAAAAGTCATCTTTAGAATAGAAATAAAAAGTTAAAAGTTTAAAAAAAAAAACAATAGTAAAAAGAAAATGTAGGGGGACTTTAGCAAGGTCAATGAATGAAGAGAACTTGAAAAGTAGACTCTTTATCCATCAACTTAAGTGAGAAGATGGGTGCATCATTTTCTTAAGAAACTTGAAAATCTAGAGATTTCTAATAGTGGATATTCTAAAAATAGAAGATGTTCAATCTCTTCTTATTTGAGCTTCACATCTTACATTTTCTGATCTAAAAGCATCAATTATTCTTGAGTGTTCTTTGATATATAGTCTACCTCACTCTGAGAAGCTATCAAGGAAGTGATTTTTCTTTTGAAACTCTCAACATTATAGACCTATATTGAGAAACTGAAAACATATCAAGAGATTTAAAGAGAAACCACATTATATTTAAAAGCAGAAAAGAATATGAAACAATATTATTTCATTTACATGATTTGTACTTTAAAAAGTTGTTAAGTTGGTGCTTTTCTTTTATTGTATAGCTGGATTCACAATGAATTGCATAAAATAAACTTAAAGGAAAAAATAACATACATGTTACAAATAAGCATTATAAATAAATCAGAAAAAATATATTGTACCAAACCCTTGATTAAAAAGAAAACAGGAAAACATAATTAATAGAAAAATATTTTAAGATCAGATATCACTAATTAATTTTGATGCAGTATTTTAAGAAAAATATTAACTATATACTGAAGAAGAAACCATAAAACTGTCTGAAACTCCTTGAAGGACAGATTCTCCTTGAATCCTGTGTCTATGTGACCCCACCCAACAGAGGAAACAAGATAAACACTTTCATTTTGTTACCTAGGTGGGGTTGGTTCAGTCCTGAGCTAAAAGAATTCCAATCCTATTCAAATGAAGATCTATTCAATTATATCTCCACCCACCAGCCTCATCAGGAGGGGTTGCAGGCCTTGGATTGTAGCCAAAGACTTCCTTATAAAAATGTCAATTAAATCTCATTTCTTTGCAGAGGTTCTAAACTTGCCATGCCACACCATGCTATGCTATGCCCTGCTAAGCTATGCCATGCTATGCCAAGGAGCCCTCTGCCCACTGGAATAATATTCTCTTCCATTACTACCCTCTCTTTATCATCATCCATTTCCCTAATGAGACATGCCCCTCTGTCAGGATCTCTCTACTAGAAACTTTACCTCTCTGTCAGAACTCCTCCACTGAGGAATTCAGCCTTTCTATTCTTACATAGTAAAGGATGACTTCCAAGGCCAATAATAAACCTCTTTTATCAATCTAGCCTTTTTGTGTCTGTAAATTCCTTTACAGAGAATCACTTCGAAGCCAGAAGGGGGTTCCCCAAAACTCCCTACCCTTGAGGCAAATCCCAAGGGGGTGTAGGGGAGACAAACCTCTCCACTTAGCTCCCTGAACCCCGACCTGACACTAGATCATATCATTTAACTCCCTGACTACTAGAAACCCTAATCTCATTTTGTTTCCCTAAATCTAAATTTCATCATTTGATTCCCTCAAAGCTAAACCTCATCAATATCACAATAAGCTAA
The DNA here is from genome assembly GCF_048593235.1 of Sminthopsis crassicaudata. Taxonomy (NCBI): domain Eukaryota; kingdom Metazoa; phylum Chordata; class Mammalia; order Dasyuromorphia; family Dasyuridae; genus Sminthopsis; species Sminthopsis crassicaudata. The sequence goes on from NC_133617.1 coordinate 122,975,494, forward strand.
AATAAATGTGTAAAATAAATTTAACATGTCACATGATTAAAAAGTAAGAGATGCAGTTCAACTTATTTTGATAATTATGACCATATAACAAATCTTGCATAACAAAATAAAAAATGTAGATTTCTAAAAATTATTATATGTACATATATATATATATTTCAAATAATAAGTAAATAAATGTAGCTATTAGGATTAAAAATATAAAAAAGTAAATGGGGAAATTTTGCATAAATATATATATATACATATATATATAATTAACTTATTTCTAAGAAATGAAGAAATATGATACAAATATGTTAAACACAGAACTATTTTTCAATAGATATCTATACAGAAGATGTATATAAATTGTTATTAAAAGAATAATTGCAAATTTTTCAGGATCTATTCAACATCACTCAATTAACAACAAGGAAACCACAAATGAAAATGCCTTTGAGTTCTTATCATAGATTCTACAAATTAAAAGAAAATAAACATTGACAATTTGGAGAATAGTTAAAATGTTAATTGCCTCACTTTTTTCCCCAGAGACCAATGATTGTAAAATAATATAAACCACTGGGAAAACAGAAGAATAGACTGATTTATCAAGCTGGATCAAAGGGTATGAACAGTTTGATAACATTTTGAACATAGTTCTAGATTGCTCTCAAGAATGGTTGGATTCTTTCACAAATCCACCAACAATGCATCAGTGTCCCAGTTTTCCCACAGCCCCTCCAACATTCATCATTATTTGTTCTTGTCATCTTAGCCAATCTGACAGGTGTGTAGTGGTATCTCAGAGTTGTCTTAATTTGTATTTCTCTGATCAATAGTGATTTGGAACACTTTCATATGAGTAGAAATAGTTTCAATTACATCATCTGAGAATTGTCTGTTCATGTCCTTTGACCATTTATCAATTGGAGAATGGCTTGATTTCTTATAAATTAGAGTCAATTCTCAGTATATTTTGGAGATGAGGCCTTTATCAGAACCATTAACTGTAAAAATGTTTTCCAAATTTGTTACTTCCCTTCTAATCTTGCTTGCATTAGTTTTGTTTGTACAAAAGCTTTGTAATTTGATGTAATCAAATTTTTTTAATTTTGTGATCAATAATGATCTCTAGTTCTTCTTTGGTTACAAATTCCTTCCTCCTCCACAAGTTTGAGAGGTAAACCATCCTATGTCCCTCCAATTTATTTATGATCTCATTCTTTATTCCTAAATCATAGACCTATTTTGATTTTATTTTAGTATATGGTATTAAATATGGGTCCATATCTAATTTCTGCCATATTAATTTCCAGTTTTCCCAGCAGTTTTTGTCAAATAATGAATTCTTATCCCAAAAATTGGGATGTTTGGGTTTGTCAAACAATATCTTGCCCTGTGAACCTAACCTATTCTACTGATCAACTAGTCTATTTCTTAGCGAATACCAAATGGTTGGTGACTGATGCTTTATAATGTAGTTCTAGTTCAGGTGCAGCTAGGCCACCTTCATTTGATTTTTTTTCATTACTTCCCTTGAAATTCACAACCTTTTGTTCTTCCATATGAATTTTGTTGTTATTTTTCTAGGTCATTAAAATATTTTCTTGGGAGTCTGATTGGTATAGCACGAAATAAATAGATTAGTGTAGGGAGTAGTGTCATCTTGATTATATTAGCTCAGCCTATCCAAGAGCACTTAATGTCTTTCCATTTATTTATTTATTTATCCATCTATCCAGTTATTTATTTATTTATCTATCTATCTACCTATCTATCTGTTTATTTATTATTTATTTTATCCCCTGAGGCTGGGGTTAAGTGACTTGACCAAGGTCACACAGCTAGGAAGTGTTATCACCAGATTTGAACTGGGGTCCTCCTGAATTCAAGGCTGGTGTTCTATCCACCTACCTGCCCTCCTTTCCAATTATTTAAATCAAAGTTTATTTTTTTGCGGCAGATGTTTTGTAATTTTGCTCATATGATTCCTGACTTTTCCTTTGGTAAATATATTCCCAAATATTTTATATTATCAACTGTTATTTTGAATGGAATTTCTCTTTGTGTCTCTTGCTGTTGGATTGTGTTGGTAATGTATAAAAATGTTGAGGATTTTATGTGGATTTTATATTGTATCCTGAAACTTTGCTAAAGTTCTGAATTATTTCTAACAACTTTTTAGCAGAGTCTTTGGGGTTCTCTAAGTATACCAGCACGTCATCTGCAAAGAGTGAAAGTTTTATTTCCTCATTACCTGCTCTAATTCCTTGAATCTCTTTCTCGGCTTTATTGCCCGAGGCTAGCAGTTCTAGTACAATATTGAATAATAATGCTGATAGTGGGCAACCTTGTTTCACTCATGAACTTACTGGGAAAGGTTCCAGTTTATCGCCATTACATATGATGTTTACTGACTGTTTTAAATATATGCTCCTTATTGTTTTAAGGAATAGTCCATTTATTCCTATACTCTCAAGTGTTTTTAGTAGGAATGGATGTTGGATTTTATCAAATGCTTTTTCTGCATCTATTGAATTGGTCACATGGTTTTTGTTAATTTGCTTATTGATATAGTCAATTATGCTAATAGTTTTCCTAATATTGAACCAGCTCTGCATTCCTGGTATAAATTCCACTTGGTCACAGTGTATTATCATGGGGATGATTTTCTGTAGTCTTTTTGCTAATATTTTATTTAAGATTTTAGCATCAATATTCATTAGGGAGATTGGTCTATAATTTTCTTTGTCAGTTTTCAGCCTACCTGGTTTAGGTATCAGCACCATGTCTGTGTCATAAAAGGAATTTGGTAGGACTCCTTCAATCCCTATTTTTTCAAAAAGTTTATATAGCATTGGAGTTAGTTGTTCTTTAAATGTTTGGTAGAATTCACATGGAAATCTATCTGGTTCTGGGATTTTTTATTAGGGAGTTAGTAAATAGCTTGTTCTATTTCTTTTTCTGAAATGGGACTATTTAGACTATTTACTTCTTCCTCTGTTAATCTGGGCTACTTATATTTTTGAATGTATTCTTGCATTTTATTTAAGTTATATAATTTATTGGCATAAAGTTGAGAAAAGTAGCTCCTATTATTCTAATTTCTTTTCATTAGTGGTGAGTTCTTCCTTTTCATTTTTAAGATTAACATTTTTTTTTTCCTTTTTCCTTTTTTTATTCAAATTTACTAAGGGTTTGTCTATTTTGTTGGTTTTTTCATAGAACCATCTCTTAGATTTATTAATTAATTCAATAGTTTTTTTTTTTTTTTTTTTTTTTTTTTTTTTTTTTTTACTTTCAATTTTATTAATCTCACCTTTTTATTTTTAGAATTTCAAGTTTCGTGTTTGTATGGGGGTTTTTAATTTTTTTCCTTTTCTAACATTTTTAGTTGTAAGCCCAATTTTCTTCCTTTTCATTTTTAAGATTAACATTTTTTTTTTCCTTTTTCCTTTTTTTAATCAAATTTACTAAGGGTTTGTCTATTTTGTTGGTTTTTTCATAGAACCATCTCTTAGATTTATTAATTAATTCAATAGTTTTTTTTTTTTTTTTTGTTTTGTTTTTTTTACTTTCAATTTTATTAATCTCACCTTTTTATTTTTAGAATTTCAAGTTTCGTGTTTGTATGGGGGTTTTTAATTTTTTTCCTTTTCTAACATTTTTAGTTGTAAGCCCAATTCATTGACGTTCTCTTTCTCTATTTTATGCAAGTAGGCCTCTAGAGATATAAAACTTTCCCTTATTACTGCTTTGGCTGTATCCCACACATTTTGGTATGATGTCTCATTATTGTCATTTCCTTGGGTGAAGTTATTAATTATGTCTATGATTTGCCGTTTTACCCAATCATTCTTTAGTATAAGATTATTTAGTTTCCAATTATTTTTTGGTCTATTTTCCCCTGGCTTTTTATTAAATGTAACTTTCATTGCATTGTGGTCTGAAAAGGATGCATTTACTATGTCTGCCTTACTGCATTTGATTTTAAGGTTTTTATGTCCTAATATATGATCAATTTTCGTATAGGTTCCATGAATTGCTGAGAAGAAAATGTACTCCTTTCTGTCTCCATTTAGCTTTCTCCAAAGATCTATCATATCAAACTTTTTTAGTATTCTATTTAACTCTTTGACTTTTTTCTTATTTATTTTGTGGTTTGATTTATCTAATTCTGAGAGTGCAAGGTTGAGATCTCCCACTATTATAGTTTTGCTGTCTATTTCTTCTTGTAGCTCTCTTAATTTCTCTTTTAAGAATATAGATGTTGCACCACTTGGTGTATATATGTTTAATATTGATACTGCTTTATTATCTATTCTACCCTTTAGCAGGATATATTGCCCTTCCTTACCTCTTTTAATCACATCAATGTTTGTTTTTGCTTGATCTGAGATGAGGATGGCTACCCCTCCTTTTTTGGCTCCACCTGAAGCATAGTAGATTCTGCTCTACCCTATTACTTTTAGTTTGAATGTATCACCCTGTTTCAGATGTGTTTCCTGTAAACAACATGTAATAGGATTCTGGCTTTTAATCCTGTCTGCTAACTGCTTCCTCTTTATGGGGGAGTTTACCCCATTCACATTTATGGTTAGAATGACTAATTCTATATTGCTTGCCATCCTGTTAACCCCTGCTTATGCTTTTCCCCTTTCCTTCCCTCTTATCCCTCTACCCAGTATTAAACTTGTGAGCACCACTTGTTTTTCACAGTCCTCTCTTTTTAGTATCCCTCCCCCACCTTAAATTTCCTCCCCCTAGAAATTTTATATCTTTAGAGGCTTATTTGAAGAAAATTGAGAAAGAGAAGATTAACGAATTGGGCTTACAACTTAAAAGGCTAGAAAAAGACCAAATTATAAACCCCCAACCAAAAATTAAACTCGAAATACAAAAATTAAAAGGAGAAATCAATAAAATTGAAAGTAAAACTATTGAATTAATAAATAAAACCAAGAGTTGGTTTTATGAAAAAGCCAATAAAATAGATAAACCTTTGGTAAATTTGATCAAAAAAAAGAAAGAGGAAAATCAAATTGATAGTCTTACAAATGAAAAGGGGGATATTTCCACCAATGAAGAGGAAATTAGAGAAATAATAAGGAGTTACTTTGCCCAACTTTATGCCAATAAATTTGATAACTTAAGTGAAATGGATGACTTCCTCCAAAAATATAGGCTCCCTAGATTAACAGAGGAGGAGATAAATTGCTTAAATAGTCCCATTTCAGAAAAAGAAATAGAACAAGCTATTAATCAACTCCCCAGGAAAAAATCCCCAGGGCCAGATGGATTCACATGTGAATTCTACCAAACATTTAAAGAACAATTAGCCCCAATGTTATATAAATTATTTGAAAAAATAGGGGATGAAGGAGTCCTACCAAATTCCTTTTATGACACAGACATGGTACTGATACCTAAACCTGGTAGATCGAAAACTGAGAAAGAAAATTATAGACCAATCTCCTTAATGAATATTGATGCTAAAATCTTAAATAAGATATTAGCAAAAAGACTTCAGAAAATCATCTCCAAGATAATACACTATGATCAAGTAGGATTTATTCCAGGAATGCAGGGCTGGTTTAATATTAGGAAAACTATTAATATAATTGACCATATTAATAATCAAATTAATAAGAACCATATGATCATCTCAATAGATGCAGAAAAAGCATTTGACAAAATCCAACATCCATTCCTACTAAAAACTCTTGAGAGTATAGGAATAAATGGATTATTCCTTAGAATAATCAGGAGTATATATTTAAGACCGTCAGTAAGCATAATATGCAATAGAAATAAACTGCAACCTTTCCCAGTAAGATCAGGAGTGAAACAAGGTTGCCCACTATCACCATTACTATTCAATATAGTACTAGAAACGCTAGCCTCGGCAATAAGAGCCGAGAAAGAGATTCAAGGAATTAGAGTAGGAAATGAGGAAATTAAACTATCACTTTTTGCAGATGACATGATGGTATACTTAGAGAACCCCAAAGACTCTGCTAAAAAGCTACTAGAAATAATTCAAAATTTCAGCAAAGTGGCAGGATACAAAATAAATCCACATAAATCCTCAGCATTTTTATATATCACTAACAAAATGCAACAGCAAGAGATACAAAGAGAAATTCCATTCCAAACAAATGTTGATAGTATAAAATATTTGGGAATCCATCTACCAAAGAAAAGTCAGGAATTATATGAGAAAAATTACAAAACACTTGCCACAAAAATAAAATCAGATTTAAATAATTGGAAAGACATTCAGTGCTCTTGGATAGGCCGAGCGAATATAATAAAGATGACAATACTCCCCAAACTAATCTATTTATTTAGTGCTATACCAATCAGACTCCCAAGAAACTATTTTAATGACCTAGAAAAAATAACAACAAAATTCATATGGAAGAATAAAAGGTCAAGAATTGCAAGGGAACTAATGAAAAAAAACTCAGAGGAAGGTGGTCTAAGTGTACCTGATCTAAAGCTATATTATATAGCAGCAGTCACCAAAACCATTTGGTATTGGCTAAGAAATAGACCGGTCGATCAGTGGAACAGATTAGATACAAAGGACAAAAAAGGGTACATCTATAGCAATCTAATCTTTGACAAACCCAAAGATTCCAACATTAGGGATAAAAATTCATTATTCGGAAAAAACTGTTGGGAAAACTGGAAATTAGTATGGCAGAAATTAGATATGGATCCACACTTAACACCATATACCAAGATAAGATCAAAATGGGTCCATGATTTAGGCATAAAGAGGGAGATAATAAATAGATTAGAGGAACAGAGGATAATCTACCTCTCAGACTTGTGGAGGAGGAAGGAATTTATGACCAGAGGAGAACTAGAGATCATTATTGATCACAAAATAGAAGATTTTGATTACATCAAACTAAAAAGTTTCTGTACAAATAATACTAATGCAAACAAGATTAGAAGGGAAGTAACAAATTGGGAAAATATTTTTAAAAACAAAGGTTCTGACAAAGGTCTCATTTCCAAAATATATAGAGAACTGACCCTAATTTATAAGAAACCAAACCATTCTCCAATTGATAAATGGTCAAAGGATATGAACAGACAATTCTCAGAGGAAGAAATTGAAACTATATCCACTCACATGAAAGAGTGTTCCAAATCACTACTGATCAGAGAAATGCAAATTAAGACCACTCTGAGATACCACTACACACCTGTCAGATTGGCTAAGATGACAGGAACAAATAATGACAAATGTTGGAGGGGATGTGGGGAAATTGGGACACTAATACATTGCTGGTGGAGTTGTGAAAGAATCCAGCCATTCTGGAGAGCAATCTGGAATTATGCCCAAAAAGTTATCAAACTGTGCATACCCTTTGACCCAGCAGCGCTACTACTGGGATTATATCCCAAAGAAATACTAAAGAGCGGAAAGAGACATATATGTGCCAAAATGTTTGTGGCAGCTCTTTTTGTTGTAGCTAGAAACTGGAAGATGAATGGATGTCCATCAGTTGGAGAATGGTTGGGTAAATTGTGGTATATGAAAGTTATGGAATATTATTGCTCAGTAAGAAATGACCAGCAGGAGGAATACAGAGAGGGTTGGAGAGACTTAAATCAACTGATGCTGAGTGAAATGAGCAGAACCAGAAGATCACTGTATACTTCAACAACGATACTGTATGAGGATGTATTCTGATGGAAGTGGAAATCTTCAACATAAAGAAGATCCAACTCACTTCCAGTTGATCAATGATGGACAGAGGTAGATACACCCAGAGAAGAAACACTGGGAGGGGAATGTAAATTGTTAGCACTAATATCTGTCTGCCCAGGTTGCATGTACCTTCGGATTCTAATGTTTATTGTGCAACAAGAAAATGATATTCACACACATGTATTGTACTTAGACTATATTGTAACACATGTAAAATGTATGGTATTGCCTGTCGTCGGGGGGAGGGAATAAGGGAGGGGGGGTAATTTGGAAGAATGAATACAAGGGATAATATTATAAAATATATATATATATATATATAATAAAAAAAAATTTAAAAAAAAAAGGAAAAAAAAAAATATTGAACAGTATACTGAAAAGACCAGTAGCTTAGATACTTAAACTTTATTAAATAATACGCAAGGGTATCACCTAAAATTTAAGATTTTCTTTACAAGGGTTGCTGTAGCACATGACTATCTATTGGAAGTATAAAGGGCAAATATATGTCTATGAAAAAAAAAAAAAAAAAAAAGATTTTGATGCTTCCATAAATAAATATGATTCAATAAATTGGTGTTACCCAACATTCTGGGAATATTAATACTTTTAACATATTTGATTTTACTGGGTAATTTTTGGATGGCAAATTTCTTGACCATTAAAGATTTCATGGATGATGTAACATGAAAGAAACAAGTTTTTTTTTTTTTTTTTTTTTTTTTTTTAAAGGGGGAGAAAGCACAACATGACCTTTGGAAATAAACTTTTCTAAACTTTAGTTTCCTCACCTATAAAATAAAAAAATTGGATTAGATGATTTCTAATTTCCAATGTTCTAAAAAACCTCTGGCCAATGTCCTTGTCCCTCAGTTTAATTTTTCTGACAGAATAAAAAGTACTTTTTAAGTAAAAAAAAAAAAAAAAAAAAAAAAAAATTTCCTCCCCCTATTTTACCCATTTTCCTCACAATTTCTGTATTCCCTTCCCCTTAGCTTACTCCTTCCCTCCACTTTTCAATGAAGTGGAAGAAGTTTCACCATAAATCGAATATGTCTATTGATACACACTATGTTCATCTCCCTTCTTTCTTTCTCTCAGATATAATAGGTTACCTTTGCCTCTTCATGAGATATACTACTACCACTTTACCCTTTTTTACCTCTAGTTTCTAGGACAAATTATACATGTGTTCTTTACATATCTTTATGGCAGAAATATAGTTCTCAAGATTTATTTTTACCTTTTTAGAAATCTCTTGAGTTCTGTATTTGAAGATCAAACATTTTGTGTAGATCTGCTTTTTCATCAAGAATAGTTGGAATTCATTTATTTCATTAATTGTCCATCTTCTTTCCTGGAAAACAATGCTCATTTTTGCTGGGTAAGTTATTTTTGGCTGCATACCAAGTTCCTTAGCCTTTGAGAATATCATATTCCAGGCCCTTTGTTCTTTTAATGTGGATGCTGCTAGATCCTGAGTTATCCTTATTGTGGCTCCTACATATCCGAATTGCTTTTTTTCTAGCAGCTTCCAATATTTTTTCCTTCATCTGATGGTTCTTGAACTCAGCCACTATATTTCTTGGCGTTTTGATTTTAGGGTCCCTTTCAGTAGGTGATAAATGAATGTTTTCAATGTCTCTTTTACCCTCTCTTTTCAAAACATCTGTGCAGTTCTTTTTTGATAATTTCCTGGAAAATAGTGTCCAGGCTCTTTTTTTCCCTCACATTTTCCAGGGAGTCTGATTATTCTCAAATTGTCTCTCCTAGATCTGTTTTCCAGGTCTGTTGTCTTTGCAATAAGGTGCTTGACATTCTATTCAATTATTTCCTTTTTCTGGTTTTGCTTGAGTACTTCTTGGTTTCTCCTTGAGTCATTCATTTCTACTTTTTCGAGACTAATTTTCAATGATGTATTTTCTTCACTCACTTTTTTAATATCTTTTTGTAATTGTCCAACTGAATTTTTATCTTCTAATGCAATTTTTTTTCCATTTCATCAATTTTATTTTTTAGAGAACTGTTTTCTTTTTCCAGCACACTAATCCTGTTTTCCTTGAAGTTGTTTACCTTTTCTAATTCACTAATTTTGTTTTTCAATGATTTGATTTCTTTATCCACTCTGTCTTTAAATGCATGGGATGACTTCTCCAGACTCTCTTGCCAAGCTTTCCTTTCCTTTTCCCATTTCTCTTCTAGCTCTCTTGTGAGAGCCTTTTTGATTTCCTCTATTGAGGAGCAGATCATATCCCCCTTAGGGGATTCCTCTGGAGACAGTCTGCTTTTATTTCCTCAGGGTTTGAAGTCTACTCTCTCTCCATACAGAAGCTGACAATGGTTAGAATTCTTTTAAATTTTTTGTTTATTTTGTCAGAGTGGGAATCAATGAAATCAAATTGACAAGAGAAATAATTGGTCTGTTTTGGGGGGTGATGGGGCTGGATTATGTTACCCGGCCTCCTCTAATGACTGCAGGAGACAGCAGCAAGGCACTAGCAGGACAGCAATGGCTGGGCTGTGTCTACACAATGAGGTTCTAAGAACCTGCTAAGTCACTCTGGTTGGGGGTGGGGGTAGCTGGGTCCAGATTGATGCTATCTTTCAGGGGTTTTATTCTTCACCTCAGGTGTTTACACCCTCTCCCCTGCTCCTGGCTTGCTGCCAAGATAGAGTATCCACACTGGGGTAAAAGTCTTTTCCCAGAAATGGAAGAGATCGTACTCCTCCCCTTCCGGTCTGAGCTGTGTGAGCTCCCTGTCTCACTCTGGCTGCCTGCCCTCAGTCTGAGCCCAGTCTGTTCATACCCTCCCCTGAACAAACACAGACCTTCTCTGGTGAATTTCAAGGATGTCTTCTGTTGGTGATTATTTGTGGGTTTCTTTTCTAGTCAAGCATTAATTCTGAGGCTTGTCATGAAGTAAGTCCTGAGAGAAAATGCAAAGCTCAAGCAGCTGTCTGCCTCCATGCCGCCATCTTGGCCTGAAGTCCCCAAAGTCCTTCAGTACACTTTCAAACAAAATACATTGAATAACAGCTGAGAGAGAGGCTGATTGGTCAGCTGGGAGGAAACAATCTGTTCTTATGCATGCCAATTTGTTAAATTGTTATAGTTAATTCATGCAAAAAAAAAAAAAAAAAAAAAAAAAAAAAAAAAAAGAGGACCAAACATTCCAAACAATTGATATCAGCATTTTGTTATAGTTAACAAATGCTTAAAAGAAAAATGATGATAACAGCAAGACAGGAATTCCTACCAATGGGGGATTTTTAAACTGATTCTAATATATAAAAATAGTGAAATTTTATTAAAGTAAAAAATGGATATGAGTTTAGAGAAGAATCTGTAAAACAATACATACATTAACTACCCAAACTAAAAGAAAAACAACACATAAAAGGAGCTAAATTCTGTTCAAATGCAATGAGTACTAGTAGTTACAGAAAAGAGAAGATGAAGACATTATCCTTTCAGAGTATGTTTTAGCTAGATTCTGTTGATTGAATATTTTATACTTGGAACATGGTGCTCAGTTGTTTGATTTTACCTTTCCCCTCATTTACCAGAGATATTTCTATATCTATAAATGTATTAAAAAATTGCTGTTCTATAAGAAACAAAACATAGCAATATAAGGAAGGGAACTAAAAACCTTTAGAAGAGAAAGAATGCCTTTGCCTGAATTTTTCTTTTTATATTTAATTTCTTTCTATTTTTGCTAGTGTTATTCAGGAGAATTTATTTTATTGAATAATCTTATTTGTCATAACCCATTCATCCTTACTCTTAATGTGACATTTTGTTTCATGCCTCCTTTGAACTCTTAAGTGATTCAATCAACATGTTAAACTTTTTTCTCGGACTCTTTGCTATTTGGGTACCTAGGGGTGTAATGAATAATCAATAACTGAGGAAGACATCCAACCAATATGAATAATTAGCAAAATAAAAATGCTAAACAGATCAATTGATTCTCCAGTTTGTTCAAAGACTCTGAATACAGAGCAAGACAAATGTTTCTGTATTAACATTTAAATGAATAAGACAATTGATATAAAAGAAATTAACCAGGATATGAAATTATCTAATCTTGATGAGAACTAGATAAGGGGTACCTAAATGAAATTATGTTTAATTGATATGTAGTAACAGGTTAGGGGTACAAGGAGTCAAATGGAGCTACCCTGAAACCCCTTTGGATTCGGTGCAAGGATACAGAGTTAAATGAGGTCTAGTGGTGGTGCAGAGTCCCATGTAAAGGAATTTACAGACCCAAAAACCTAGACTGATAAAAGAGGTTTGGAAGTAAAGTCTAGTTAGTAAAGTTGAAGGTAGAGATAAAAGTCACTGGAACCAAAGTTCCAGTGGGAAGAAATCCTTTGTCATGCCAGGTATAAGGATGCCATGTTTGGGACCTCTGCAAAGAGAGGACTCCAGTTTGCCTCTTTTATGATAGGGGGCTTTGGACAAGCTGAAGGGGCTCGTAAGTGGAGTCCCATATTGGCGTCAAGCTGGGTTTCAGTTTCTGGGCTGGGCCAGATAACAAAGATGAAAACTGTTTGGGTTTATGGTGGAATGCCCTTCCCGAGGCAGAGTCCAAAGAGGTTTTAAGAGTTTTGGGGTTTCCTCATCAATCAGACCTCCAATTTATAGAAAGATTAGGGACTTTGTAAATTTAGAGGGAAAGAGGAAACAGATGCAATTACTTCAAATCAGAAATAGAAGTGTCTCATTTTTCCCAAGAGTATGTATTCAATCAAAAACACATAGGAACAATAACAAATTTAACAATAAGTTAAATAATAAGTATGACTGAGTTTCTGGCCAACATAGTATAAGTCCTTAATTAAGAGCCTCTAAAAAACAGGTAGAGATTGCTTAGCTTCCTAGTCACACCGAGCTACATTCAAATAGTGCAATAGATTGTTCTAATCATTCCAATAATTAAATAATGTTTTTTTTTTTTTCCCCACAAGACAGAAATTGGACTACCTGCAAAATTAAATAGAAAAAGAGCTAAGCTATATCCAGAACTGAATTACAACATGGAATTAATATGATTCAAATAATTCTTATTGTTCTGTAAAAAAATGTCCAACAAGATGATTTTGGAGAGGCCTGGAGAGACTTACATGAACTGATGCTGAGTGAAATGAGCAGAACCAGATCATTATACATGGTAACCACAAGACTGTATGATGATAAATTCTGATGGACATGGCTCTCTTTTTAGACCAATTCCATTGGGCTTGAGATGAAGAGAGTCATGTACATCCTGAGAGAGGACTGTGTAAACTAATTGTGGTACAAGCATAGCATTTCCACTCTTTTTGTTGTTGTTTGCTTACATTTTATATTTTTCCTTATTTTTTTTCTTTTTTGGCTTGATTTTTCTTGTGTGACAAAATAATTATACAAATATGTATGCATATATATTCGATTTAACATATATTTCTACCATGCTTAACATATATTGGACAACTTGCCATGTAGGGTTAGGAAAAGGGGGGAAATTGGAACACAAGGTTTTTCAAGGGTTGATATTGCAAAATTATCCATGTACATGTTTTGAAAGTAAAAAGCTTTAATAAAAAAATGAAAACACAAAGAATTTATAATGTTGATTTATAACTCTAGGGAGATAGGACTGTGACATTTGAAAGAGTACTATCTATGACACTAGAAGAGCTGTGTTTAATTCCTGGCTCTGATTCTTCATATAGAAGTTATATGACCCAAGTCATATATGAAAGATTCAGAAGTACTACTGCCTGTGGGTGGTATAAATGCCCGCCAAATCCTTGTGAGGATGTTCATCCATTTTTGTTGTCCATTTGATTCAACCATCTCTCACCTGTGGCTCCAAGATGCTGGATCATGTGCAGGGGACACCCACTGTTTAAACATCTTGGCAGATGGACTGAACCAGGTGTTGAATGGTTTTTGTTTGTTTAAAAAGAAAACTCTGAGCTTTATTACTTCTGAGTGAGAATGATTTAACAGCAAAGCTAGAAACTTACTACTAATTTGGTAATTATTGACAATTTGACAGATTTACACAGCTTATCTTTATAACAGAAAAAAAGGAAATATATTCATGAGGCTGATTCATATGCTTTAAAGCAAAGTAGATAGATTTGCAATATTCAGTTGCTGGTTATGTGAGGGGCATAATGAGAAATTTGTAGGTAGTATAACTGCCAGATTCAATAGTACATTGGTTTCAAACTCATATCTACCATTTTGTGAATTTTAGAAATATCTTTCTTAAGAAATCCTGCCATATATCTACATAGCTCATTGAAAAGAATTAACTTCTAAAAAGAGGAACTTATGAAAAGTTGAGAGACAATCCTCATTCTGAGGCAACCTAAAAAGAAAACTTGACCTTTAGTAAACAGTTTTATCATATCTAAACTTATGATTATTTTATATATTTAGGCTGATTCTTCCTTATATATTTTTAAAGTTTATCAAAATATCTTCCCTAAATTTATACCTAATTTAGGCTAGAGGAGTATTTACGGTTGCCTAGCTTTTCTTAAGGGAAGGAAACAAACCTTCAATAAAACTAAAGATAAACAAAAATAATCAGTATTAATTGATTTAGAAATCATCCTTTTCATAGGTTAAAGGTAGCCAATAGGCCGCCATCCTATTATCAGTTAACATGTTTACCCTAAGCATGTGAAGATTTCACTCACTGGAATGAGCAGATGAGAAAAATTTGTTCTAACAGTCATGAAAGTGAAAGAAACAGTTGCTACTGAACACTGAGCAATTTGATTAAGTTAATTACTACATCTCAGTTCATTGTCATTTGTCTTGACTTTTGTCTTTGCCACTGGACTCTGATAACCTTGGAAGAGAGAGTGAGGCTGATGACTTTCACAGTACTGCTTCACTTAAATTTAATCTATACACATGTCAAGATATTACCCCAGTATTGATTTTCTATAAAAAAATATATCAACAATAACCATGATCCAGATAAGATAATTAACTTATTTTATTCTTATCCACAAAATTGAAATGAAAACACTCCCTAAAAAGTTTGTGGGGTAGAAACTATTTTGTAAACTTTATATTATTCACACATATATGCACACACATTTATACCATTATGCATACACACATATAAATATTATATATATATATATATATGTGTGTATGTATATATATATATGTTTATGTATGTATATGTGTATGTGTGTATATATATATACACATGGTATTTAAATATGTTATTGCAAAGGTTTGGCTCTTGCCATACTGAAATACTATATAGCAAAATACTGAATTTTTAAAGAGGTCAAAAATAATGTAATGGGTAAATAAAAACAGATTTCACAATGTGAATTTATTGTAACTGAGCAAGGACAAGGAATTATATATCCTATTGCATGATTCTTTTCAAATGTTGGAGAGACTCATTTAATTATTAAGTTACTTAATTTTTGTTTAATTTTGTCCATATTAATATCTTTAAAAAAATTCATAGGGATTCCATTATCAAAAATAATAGGACAGATACTTAAATTTCAAAAGTGATTGGCTAAATTTGGTTGATAGTGTAGGAAAGGCAAGTATGAGAAGTTTTAAAAGCCAAATAAAGAAGGGATAAGATAATATAATTAAAGACTAACATGATAATTAAAGTGAAGTGAAGATTGGGAAGTACAGTTGCCTTTACTTTTTAGTGAAAATTACTCTGTTAATTATTATTTTATTTCTTTGTTTTCTCTTTATTCAAATTTTACCTCCCTTCCTTATTAATTTTACTAAATGCTTTCTCTTATACTTCTAACTGAAAACTTTTGAAGGGGCAATTCTGCATGACATAATTCATAACAAATCCTTCTCAGACTCTATCCTAGACTACTTATATAATATTGTCTGATAAGCTTGTTAATCATATATTTAGTCTTACTGCCATATCTCTCATTGTTTATTAACAACTAGATATTTACTAAAAAATATTTTGTTAAACATTTGATGGAATACTATAGAATTTTAGTATATGCATGGAAGACAAGTGGTTTGATGAGAACTTTTAAGGTAGTATATTTTTTATATAGAATCTAAAATGTGGATTTTTTTTGTTTATTGGGTTTTGCTTTTATTTTGTTTTATTTTATTTACACTAACATGCAAAAAAATAAATTAGATAATATTTTATATTTTCTTTATCTTTCACTGTAAACTTTGGTCTCCTTAAGAATATCTTTTTTTTTTCTTTTCTTCACAAAATTTTGATGGCTTCCTTTTTTACCATGGATAATGAGGAAAACAATTTTTATCTTCGGTAAAGATATGAAAATTGCCCTATAGGCCAATAGTTACTGAACAGCTAGAGGTTGTTTTCCTTTTTTCATTGATCAATTTTTAGATTTATTTTCCAAGAATTTAGTATCATATTTTCTTTCATGAGAATCAATCAATGCCCTCACAATTTTTTCACCTCCAGTATAAACATTGATTTTATTTTTTTACACTACTTATTTTTCTCATCTTTGTTTTGTTGAACATCATTTATATTTCTTCAAACAGATTGTTAAGTACTGGGACATTAGCATCAACATATATTTTTGTATCCCTTCTGGTACTATAAAACAATTTTAATAGAACTTTTTATAGGTTTTTTTTTTCATGTTGAATAGTGTTTGCTGACTTACTCGTAATACTTTTAACGAGTTTCAAGATTATCTATCTTAATTGGATCTTTAGTAAAGTTTTCTTGAACTTTGTTTTTTTACTCCACTCTTTTTATTTTATGAACTAATACTACTTAAAATATTTTATCATTTCCCAATTCTTACGCATTTAAAAAGTTATATCCTAAGCTACAATTGTTCTTGGATGTCATATCTCTGTATAATGCGAGTAAAACAAAATTTTACTTATATAAGTGATTTCTATGCCATATTGGTCTTTTCATGGGGTAACAGAGTTACTTTGTTAGGCTTTTATGCAGTTTCCATTTTCTTGTATCAGTAGGTTGTTTAAATAGATCAAATTAGAATTTCCTCAAATTCATGATATATATATATATATATATATATATATATATATATATGTATATTCTAATTTTTTGCATTCTTCTAATCCTATGTTAATCTATTAATTTTCAATCTTTGTTCTTACAAGTGAATTTTCTGACTACATATATGAATATATAAAATATATACATACATATATATGTAACTAAGTAATGAAATAATAGTGTTCAGATTAGTTGGTTTCTGCTTAATTTTTAAGTTATTAAATTTTGATGATGTTTAACACCTACCAATATTGTTATTGATAACAGTATTAATTTTACATAACTGTAAATCTTTATGTTCAAGAAAGCCTTTGTCTTTTCATATCTTATTCCTGGTTTATGTTTTAAATATATATATACTCTACATATACAAATACATATATATGTATGTATGCATATGTATATATGTGCATGGGGATATATATAAATATAAATATAGGTATGCATACTTATATCTATATTTATCTTTGTCTATCCATCTGTACACCCATAACACACACACACACACACACACACACACACACACACATGCACACACATACTCCTGTTTACCATCCTTTCCCATGCCTATTTATTGAAGGGATCAAACAAAAAATATATGGTGATTCAATTTTGAAAGAATTATAAGTTTCCTTCTGAAATTTGTCTTTTATCCTTCAAAATGTTAACTACATGGAGATAATTCTATATCATTACTCTTACTTCGTTTTAACTATAACATTAGTTTAAAATGCTATTATTTTTTGTTGCTTTCTTTATCATTTATATAATTAAATATGATTGTAGAAAATTACAAATGTATTAAACCTCTCTACTTTTTGTAGAGGGATTCACAAATTAAAATAATTAAAATTCTCTTGACTTTTTGGGGCATAATTCCAGATTACAAAGCCATAAATCATTATATATTTCCCTCTCTTTATCTAATGGCCTAAAGCATATTAAAATCAATATACCGAAATAGAAAAAAAAATTTTAAAAAGGGTTGGAAAGAAAAATGTCATTCTCTGAGATTTTTTATATTAAATTATTTTTCACGGAGAGCTTTTCAGACTCATGTAACTTATATTTGTACTAGTACTTTTAAACCATTTTCTAATTGTGAAAAATGATGTGGACATGAGTCTACTTCCTCTGTTTAAAAAAAGAAAAATAATCAAGTAGTGGAAATAATAATTAAAATACAAGGTAAATTTAAAAACATTCTTTCTATGAATGTAGAAATTAGATGACAGATACTTGGATTTCAAAGATGACAGGCTAAAGTTGGTAAGGGACAGGAAAAGCAAGTACGAGAAGTTTTAGAAACCAAATAAAGAAGAGATAGGATAATATAATTAAAGTCTAACATAATAATTAAAGGGAAGTAAAAATTAGGAAGTATAACATTATTATTAAAGACTATAAAAAAGATGCATTAAGGTAAAATAGCAGTAGCATAAACCAGTGAGTAATACATCTTTTTTTCAAAGTATACAATTGGATTACATCATGAAAAAAGGGAGATGTTAAAATTAATTTTAGAGTAATGTTTTTCTAACAGGCATAATCATAAAAATGTGAGAGACTATTATTTTGTATTCTATCTCCAAATGATGCAGTTTGAGTAGTCTCAGTTCCTGGTGGTCAAGAGGTTACTGGCAATAAGAGCGTTGTTAAGAACCCCCTTTAAATCTGCAGCAGGTTTAGTAGTGAAAGAATTCACTCATTTTTAAATTATTAGTTGCAAAATGAAAGTTTATTGTTAGATAGAAATCAGTTTATAGTGGGAAATGGAGTTTTGGCACTGAGAATGCTTTCTCAGTGGGAAGAAAGATCCTGGCAGCTGAGAGTAACAGAGATCTCAAGCTACCTAGGCTCATCTGCAAAAACCTTAGTTGTGGGAAGCTGTTATGTTTAGTATCAGTTTTCAGCCTGGATCTCCTCTTGGAATTAACAATACTTTAAAGGGCTGCTTTTTGACCAGGATTTCTAATTGAAAAAAAGGCTCTGAGGTTAGGATTACAAGGTGAGTACTCAGGTTGTCTGGGCAATTCTCTAGCTCGGAATTCACACCTTTAGTTCCAGTCTTTAGGGGGAATTTACACCTTTGGACTTCTGAGGAGGAATTTACATGTTTAAAGAAGTTTGCTTTAAGAGGAGCAAGTTCATTGTTTGAAGTATTTCCCCAGGCCCCCGTAGAGTTCTCATATGCCCATTCTCTGAGAGGATAAAAGAGGCAACATTGAGCCTGGAGAACAGTCTGGCTGGGAGATTGAGTTGAGACAGCAGGCTGGAAGGATAATTTAGAGACAACAGGACCTTTCCCTGGCATCCTGGAAAGATAACTTATCTGGAGAGATATGCCTTCCCCAAGAATGGCTGAGATTCTGAAAGTGATCACAGATCAAAAGATTACAAGGTGATAACTCAGGTTGTGTAAACAATTCTCTAACTCAGAGTTACACCTTTAGACTTATGAAAAGGAATTTACATATTTAAAGGAGTTTACACCTTTAAAGAAGCAAATTCATTGGCTGTAGAGTTCCCACAAGCACCTGGGAGTTCTCACTAGCCCAATCTCTGCTAGGATAAAAGAAGAGGGTAGTCGGGCAAGGAGTCAGTTTAGACTGGGAAATTGAGTTTAGAATGCAGTCTGGAAGGAGAGTCTAGGCTGGGAGAAGAACAAGACTTCCCAAGAGAACTTCAGGGAAGCTGGAGGAGATTCAGAGCCAGGATTCAGGAAGAAGAGGATTCAAGATTCTACCTTTGCTCTGGCTGGAAGCTCCAGAAGCTTCCCAAGAAACCTGCACACAGAGAAAAAGATTATACAGAAAAGAGACCTCCTCCCAGAGAAGGATTACAACTGAGAGAAGAGAAACGATCATAACATTACAAATTGGCACCCACAACTTGGGGCCAGGACTTATTCTGAGCCCTTCAGAGGGGCTAGCCCAGACCTTCACAGGAAACAGTTTCCTCCTGCTTCACAAAGATGTTGCAATAAGATGCACATAAAGAAGATGGGGGAAAATAGAATTTGCAATATTTTAAAATTTTTGAGAAAACAAATTACTAAGCATATGAAAATGTAGTTTTTATTAAACAGTAAATTGGCAAAATATAAAAAGATCAATAAATTTATAAAATTTTAATAGTAAATTCATTGAAATTAAGTTACTATCAAGTAATATTATATATTTGTCTGAATGGTTTTAGAACAAATTTATTCAATTTCTCTCCAAATTATTTTTTGATATTTTGTAAATATATTTGCATATGTGCACTCACCTATCTGTGTATGCGTGTAAACATTTCCATAATGTTCCTTTCCATCAGAAAGGAAACAGGGGAAGATTTCTGCTAAGGAACAGAATAGTTTTTTTGTTAAAAAATCAATTCTGAGCAGATTATGCATAGTTAGACCAAGGCAGGCAAACCTGAACTCTTTCTTAGAGGTCTGATACTAAACTGTAAGGTCCTTTGAGAATGCTGAAATACTAATTAAGGAACTGGGGTTACAGGAGTAGAGAAACAGATCAGAGAGACTGCCAGTCTGATTTCTGGTTGTTTCTAAAAAATAATCCCCAAAACTAAGTCTTCCAGGGAAATTCCAATAGAATAAAGGATTTCAAAGTTAAAACATAACCAGCAAATCATAGTCCAGTACATTTAAGCAAGGAGTAAAAACTAAAAGGACTTTTTAAATAAAGCAAAGTGAATAGGAATTGTTTCTGTTCTTTTAGGTATTTTTGAGAAAAATACACCAGTTTCCCCAATTTCCTATTGCTTCCTCCTTTTTATTTTTTCTTTCTCAGAAAGGAATTATCAAATAACCATTCCACATATAAATCTCAAGAGTGAATCAAAATTTGTATATATAACAGATTGGTACAGTTTTAACAAATTCCAACCCAAATCTTAAACACACAGTAATAGGTGACCCAATCAGGGTTCCCAAATTCCCCATGTCAGTCCAAAATACAATAGGAACAGGAATGATGTCTCTCAAAATTGCTTCATGCTGAGGATGGGCTAAGATGCTCAGTCCAGGGTGGGGATGGGTGTGATGTGCTGCCTGTTACCAAAGCTTCAGATGGGCTGATCCATGTCTCAGAAGTGGTTCAATAATCTATAATTTGATCAAAATCTAGAACAACAAAAAAACCCACAAACCTAACAAAAAAAGATTAGAACAGTCTGAAATAGAAGGACTTGGTTCACCATACTGCTACAAAATGTGAAGAGTCAGCAGCTTCCTAAGAGCTAAGTCTGCTTAACAAGACAGGCAAATCCTCTCACTATTTAGAAACTTTAAAAAATCTGAATATCCAGAGGCACAAATAATCAGTAACAGGTAGATGACCAGGGTAAATATTACTTTAACTAAGTATTTAGGATATAATGATTACAGATAACCAGATTGTAAATAGCAAGGTATGACATAAATGAATTGCATTAACAGTTTCTGTTGACCATTGCTCTGATCATAGAAATCAGCACAAGAGGAAAAAAAATGCAGGGACATAACTGTTATGAAACCATTATGTATCAAAAGAAACAAATATTCAGTCAATTAACTTAAATCACAGTTTATTCCTCTAGGTGGGTTACAACTTGATAAAAAAAGAATGGCTGGAATACACTTAGTGGGAAGGGGAGAGAGAAAGAAGAGGATTCCACATGGCTAACCTTCCTCCCACTCCATCTCCAAAGAGGCAGGTGGGAGGGAAGGCAAGCTGAAAACAAAAGATCCCTGTTCTCTCTATCCCACCCAACTTCTTTTCCATATGCAAATTTTCCTTCTAGTCTCTTCTAAATCTTCTTCAAAACTATTAAGATTTACAATACAGTGAATAGCTAAATCATTCCATGAAACTCACATGTCCAGCAGAGCTGGCTTTAGAGCGTAACTTATAATGTTCTAGAAGGTAACAAACTTTACCTAAT
The DNA here is from genome assembly GCF_048593235.1 of Sminthopsis crassicaudata. Classification (NCBI taxonomy): domain Eukaryota; kingdom Metazoa; phylum Chordata; class Mammalia; order Dasyuromorphia; family Dasyuridae; genus Sminthopsis; species Sminthopsis crassicaudata. Next base: position 122,997,181 of record NC_133617.1, read on the forward strand.
TAGAGGCACATGACTCCTTTAGGCAAGTTAACAGAATTTCTTTTTTTTTTTTTTTTTTTTTGGTAATTAAATTTATTTATTTCTAATTATAACTTTTTATTAACAGAAGATATGCCTGGGTATTTTTTTTACAACATTATACCTTGCACTCACTTCTGTTCCTATTTTTCCCTTCCCTCCATCAACCCCCTCCCCTAGATGGCAAACAGTCTTATACATGTTAAATATGTTATCAAATATCCTAGACACAATATATGTGTGCAGAACTGAATTTCTTGTTGCACCGGAAGAATTGGATTCAGAAGGTAAAAATAACCTGGGAAGAAAAACAAAAATACAAATAGTTTACACTCATTTCCCAGTGTTCCTTCTCTGTGTGTAGGTGCTTCTGTCCATCATTGACCAACTGGAATTGAATTAAATCTTTGCTTTGTCGAAGGTATCCATTTCCATCAAAATACATCTTCATACAGTGTTGGTGAAGTGTACAGTGATCTCCTGGTTCTGCTCATTTCACTCAGCATCAGTTCATGTAAATCTCTCCAAGCCTCTCTGTCCTGCTGGTCATTTCCTACAGAACAATAATATCCCATGACATCCATATACCACAATTTACTTAGCCACTCTCCAATTGATGGGCATCCATTCAATTTCCAGTTTCTAGCCACTATGAAAAGGGCTGCCACAAACATTTTGGCACATACAGGTCACTTTGAGTCCTTTAGTATCTTTTTGGGATGGGTCAAAGGGTTTGCACAGTTTGATAACTTTTGGGGCATAATTCCAGATTCCTCTCCAGAATGGTTGGATTCTATCACACCACCACCAACAATGCATAAGTGTCCCAGTTTTCCCACAGCCCCTCCAACATTCATCATTATTTGTTCTTGTCATCTTAGCCAATCTGACAGGTGTGTAATGACATCTCAGAGTGGTCTTAATTTGCATTTCTCTGATCAAGAGTGATTTGGAACACTCTTTCATATGAGTGGAAATAGTTTCAATTTCATCATCTGAAAATTGTCTGTTCGTATCCTTTGACCCTTTATCAATTGGACAATGACTTGATTTCTTATAAATTAGAATCAATTCTCTGTATATTTTGGAGATGAGGCCTTTATCAGAACCTTTAGCTGTAAAAATGTTTTCCCAATTTGTTACTTCCCTTCTAATCTTGTTTGCGTTAGTTTTGTTTGTGCAGAAACTTTTTAATTTGGTGTAATCAAAATTTTCTATTTTGTGATCAATAATGGTCTCTAGTTCTACCTTGGACACAAACTCCTTCCTCCTCCACAAGTCTGAGAGGTAAACTATCCTATGTCTCTCTAATTTCTTTATGATTTCGTTTTTTATGCCTAAATCTTGGACCCATTTTGATCTTATCTTAGTATGTGGTGTTGTGTGGGTCCATGCCTAGTTTCTGCCATACTAATTTCCAGTTTTCCCAGCAATTTTTGTCAAACAATGAATTCTTATCCCAAAAGTTGGGATGTTTGGGTTTGTCAAACACTAGATTGATATTTTTATTCACTATCTTGCCCTGTGAACCTAACCTATGCCACTGATCAACTAGTCTATTTCTTAGCCAATACCAAATGGTTTTGGTGACTGTTGCTTTATAATATAGTTCTATATCAGGTACAGCTAGACCACCTTCATTTAATTTTTTTTTCATTACTTAAGTGGAACATTTTTACACAATAAATGTAACAAAACACTTTGCACACAAATAAAGTGAGATTTAAATTACTTGAAAAATATTAAGTGCTGTTGGATAGTCTGAGTGAATATAATAAAGATGACAATACTCCCTAAACTAATCTATTTATTTAGTGCTATACCAATCAGACTCCTAAGAAATTATTTTAATGACCTAGAAAAAATAATAACAAAATTCATATGGAAGAACAAAAGGTCAAGAATTTCAAGGGAATTAATGAAAAAACAAATGAAGGTGGCGTAGCTATACCTGATCTAAAACTATATTACAAAGCAGCAGTCACCAAAACCATTTGGTATTGGCTAAGAAATAGATTAGTTGATCAGTGGCATAGGTTAGGTTCACAAGACATAATGATTTAGGCATAAAAAACAAGATCATAAATAAATTAGAGGAACATAGGATAGTTTACCTATCAGATTTTTGGAGGAAGAAGGAATTTGTGACCAAAGAAGAACTAGAGGTCATTATTGATCACAAAATAGAAAATTTTGATTATATCAAATTAGAAATCCTTTGTACAAACAAAACTAATGCAAACAAAATTAGAAGGGAAACAACAAACCAGGAAAACATTTTTACAGATAAAGGTTCTAATAAAAGCTTTATTTCCAAAATACATAGAGGAGTGACTCTAATTTATAAGAAATCAAGTCATTCTCTAATTGATAAATGGTCAAAGGATATGAACAGACAATTTTCAGATGATGAAATTGAAACTATTTCCACTCATATGAAATAGTGTTCCAAATCACTTTTGATCAGAGAAATGTAAATTAAGACAACTCTGAGATATCATTACACATCTGTCAGATTGGCTAAGATGACAGGAACAAATAATGGTGAATGTTGGAGGGCATGTGGGAAACCTGGGACACTTATGCATTGTTGGTGGTGGTGTGATAGAATCCAACCATTCTGGAGAGGAATCTGGAATTATGCCCCAAAAGTTATCAAACTGTGCAAACCCTTTGACCCATCCCAAAGAGATACTAAAGGACTCAAAGTGACCTGAATGTGCCAAAATGTTTGTGGCAGCCCTTTTCATAGTGGCTAGAAACTGGAAATTGAATGGATGCCCATCAATTGGAGAGTGGCTAAGTAAATTGTGGTATATGGATGTCATGGGATATTATTGTTCTGTAGGAAATGACCAGCAGGACAGAGAGGCTTGGAGAGATTTACATGAACTGATGCTGAGTGAAATGAGCAGAACCAGGAGATCACTGTACACTTCACCAACACTGTATGAAGATGTATTTTGATGGAAATGGATACCTTCGACAAAGCAAAGATTTAATTCAATTCCAGTTGGTCAATGATGGACAGAAGCACCTACACACAGAGAAGGAACACTGGGAAATGAGTGTAAACTATTTGTATTTTTGTTTTTCTTCCCAGGTTATTTTTACCTTCTGAATCCAATTCTTCCGGTGCAACAAGAAATTCAGTTCTGCACACATATATTGTGTCTAGGATATTTGATAACATATTTAACATGTATAAGACTGTTTGCCATCTAGGGGAGGGGGTTGATGGAGGGAAGGGAAAAATAGGAACAGAAGTGAGTGCAAGGTATAATGTTGTAAAAAAAATACCCAGGCATATCTTCTGTTAATAAAAGTTATAATTAGAAATAAATAAATTTAATTACCAAAAAAAAAAAAAAAAAAAAAAGAAATTCTGTTAACTTGCCTAAAGGAGTCATGTGCCTCTAATTAGGTAAAGTTTGTTACCTTCTAGAACATTATAAGTTACGCTCTAAAGCCAGCTCTGCTGGACATGTGAGTTTCATGGAATGATTTAGCTATTCACTGTATTGTAAATCTTAATAGTTTTGAAGAAGATTTAGAAGAGACTAGAAGGAAAATTTGCATATGGAAAAGAAGTTGGGTGGGATAGAGAGAACAGGGATCTTTTGTTTTCAGCTTGCCTTCCCTCCCACCTGCCTCTTTGGAGATGGAGTGGGAGGAAGGTTAGCCATGTGGAATCCTCTTCTTTCTCTCTCCCCTTCCCACTAAGTGTATTCCAGCCATTCTTTTTTTATCAAGTTGTAACCCACCTAGAGGAATAAACTGTGATTTAAGTTAATTGACTGAATATTTGTTTCTTTTGATACATAATGGTTTCATAACAGTTATGTCCCTGCATTTTTTTTCCTCTTGTGCTGATTTCTATGATCAGAGCAATGGTCAACAGAAACTGTTAATGCAATTCATTTATGTCATACCTTGCTATGGAGGGAAGGAGGGGAAAAACTCGGAACAGAAGGGAGTACAAGGGATAATGTTGTAAAAAAATTTCCCTATGCATATGTACTGTCAAAGAAAATGTTATAATTATAAAAAAAAAATTAAAAAAAAAAGAAAAAAAAGTGTTCCACTTTTTGTGGAAAGTGTTTTGTAATTTTGCTCCTATAATTCCTGACTTTCCTTTGTAGATAGATTCCCACATATTTTATGCTATCAATAGTTATTTTGAATGGAATTTCTCTTTGTATCTCTTGCTGTTGCATTTTGTTGATGATGTATAAAAATGCTGAGGATTTATGTGGATTTATTTTGTATCCTGCAACTTTGCTAAAGTTATGAATTATTTCTAATAGCTTTTTACCAACAGAACAGCCAAGTCACACAGAACAGAGAACACAGAAGACATAGACTGCACAGTTGCAACATTAAACAAAACATTTAACACAAAACCAGAATGCCCAAACAAACACTCAGAATCAGATCTAGAAGACACACAAACCAGAGGAGATCATCCAGCATCCTGTTGATCCCCTTTTCAGAATTTAATGCTCGTCAGCATTCTATTATTTTGAGAATCCAGATGCTAGCACAGACAGAACATGTAAACATTTCAGATTACATCCTAAGACATCAAAACTTACTCTCTTGTGGCCAAATTGGAGGTGTCTACCATCAGGCGTGGCTACAACAGAGACTGTAGAAAAAAATCCAGAGGACCAGTCTCTCCAGGCCAAGAACCCAGATCTCCAGCCTCCTGAAGGCCCATGATGGAGACTTGAATGTCTCTAATCTCTAATTCTGCTCTTAATTTTTAATACATTGGTGGGACCTCCAAAATGAATGCTGGAGAAAATTTGGCAAGATAGATATTAGAGAGTATTTAATAATTTATTTGAAAGGGAGAATTTACTGGGACCAAATGGATCCATTGTTTGGTCCCAGGGTTAAATGAGACTATTGTCTCCAAGAATCCATCAAACAATGTGAATTCTCAATGAAATCTATACAAGTGGATCAGATACAGGGGTAGACTGAGGCAGGGGCAGAGTTAGGGTGCTAAGGGTGGGAACTGGACTCTGACAGGGTGGGGGGAGGCACTGGATATTCTGGGATTGGGAGAGGCATTCTGATAAGTAGGGAAGGGATAGGGTCATAATATCTAAATTAGAAGGTCTTTTATCCTTATCAAATATTCTGATATTTAGGAGAGACGGGTGGTGTTGCAGCATTGACCAGAACAATTAGGAACTGAGGCAGAACAATTCAAGGAAACTGAGGCAGGACAATTTATGGAAACTGAGTCAGGATAATAAAAGAGAACTGTGGCACAACAAAATGACTAAATAATAATTATCCCAATAATGATAGTATGCATGTAGCACTTATTTGATACTCATAAAAACCCCTTTGAGATAGGTGCTATTATAATTCCCATTTTACTGATGAGAAAAGAGAAAAGATCACCCATCTAATAAAGTATCTGTGGCAGGAATCATATTTAGGGCTTATTTTTATTTATTTGTTTGGTTGGTTTTTTAGGGCTTGATTCCAAATATACCATTCTACTCACTGCACCATTACTGCAGAGCTAGAAGAAATTACAAAGGCCATATAGTCCAAGCAACTAATGTTACAAATGATAAACCTAAAGCCTAAGATAATTAAATTACATGTCCAAGATCACATAAGTTATGTTGTAGTGATGGGATTAGAATCCTTGTGCTTTAAAGCTGTTGTTTCCCCTGAACACTGCTAGATTGCAGGAACAATGTACATACTTTTCTTTATAAATTACTTTAAGTTCTATAGAGTACTTTTCTTTATAAAATATTAGATATGCATCTCAATGTTAATGATAATAATAGGTGATAAGTGTAAATGTCTGGTTGGATTTTTTTCTCCAATTCAAGAAACTTTTAATGTGATTTCCTTTCTCAATATACTCTAGTGACTTCATATTACATTGGTCAAATACAAAATTGTCTATTTGGCATTCAAAAAACCTTCATAACCTAATTCAATCCTGCTGTTTCACTCCTATTATATCTTACTCCTCACCATGTATTCTTTAATTTTGTTCCATTGACTTCCTTACAGATACAAAAATAAGATACTCTATCTCTTACTTATGGGAATTTTCTCTGACTATACCCCATGTCTATAATATTCTCTCTTCTCATCTCTATATCTTGGCTTCCCTTGTTTCCTACAATTTTTAATTAAGATTTTACCTACAGGAAGCCTCATCTTACCTCTCTTCACTTCATATGTGAAGTATTGCCTATATGCAATGTATAACTTGCTCACATTGGGTTGTTGTCTGCTCCATTAAATTACAAGTTTCTTGAAGGTAGCCACATTTTTTTTTTCTTCTTTTAAAAATATATATATATATATATATATATATATATATATATATATATATATATATATATATATATATATATATATATATATATATATATATATATATATATATATATATATATATATATATAAAACAGAAAGTAATCTTAAACTAATGTTGTTACCAATGTGTGTGTTTCAGACATACATATGAAACAATTTAACTAAGTGATCCAACTACATTGATTAGTCATAAAAATAGAACTGTAAGACATTTCCTACATTTTAAATTTCCCGTTTTTCACATTTCTTGACCTTTTTGATCTTTTGCCACTGTTGGTGAACCAAGATGACAATATAAGTAAAATATACTCTTTATTCTTTCACTTGTCCTTTGTCACTTAGTTGTTAAAACTTAGTTGCAGGTGTTTATCACTTTCAGTTTCCACTATCTCTTAATTAACATTTTAATATTTCTTTTAAAGGTGATGATGGCTTTGAATTCTCTTATCCAAGGATTTGTTTCTATTCCAGTTCTCTAGGTAAATTTAAATTGAGACCTTATTTTTATTGACTTATATTCTTTTATTTCTGGGTTAGATTTCTGTGATTAGTATGTAAGCCCCAACTCCCCAAGCAATAGGAGAAAAGACCAGGGGGTGGGAGTTTCTATTTTCAGAGTATTTAATCTTGTCTTTTGCAGTTTTAATTTTGCACACTTCTTTGCTTACAAATTTCTCAAATTTAACTTTTGTAACTCTTTGGAAAGTAAATCCCCATGAAATTCTCACCCTCTCCATTGGTCTGCCTTCAATGTCTTTCCTTTCCAAACCAGTCTCCACATATAGAAGGAAGGAAACAAGCATTTATGAAATGCTTACTATATATCAGCAATGAGCAGAGAATTTTAATAATAGTGTCTGCTTTGATCTACACAATATTTATAAGTAGACACTTATAAGTCCTATTTTATCTTTTAGGAAATTCAAGAAAACGTAAGATAATAGACTTGCCCACTGTAACACAAGAGGTTTCTGAGACTGAATTTGAACTTAGAACTTCCATGTCTCTAGGTCCACCACTCAATTTACTTGGACATCTAGCTGCCTAACACATTTGCGTGGTCATTAATTATATTCCAAATCTGATCATATCATTTTCTCCATGACATCATAGATAAATTGTTCAATTCATTGTTAGGAAAATCTGCATTTTAACTTTTTCCTATGGGAGTTAAGGCAAATTATGCAGAATTTCAGACTTGATTTTCTCATAAGTAAAAAATGGATAACAATAGCTTCTGTCTCACAGGATTCTGGAAGGATCAAATATGGTAATAGATATATTAGCTTTATAATTCTGTGCCAAACCTTAATATTCAGAACTAAGAGAGGTTTTATAGTTAATACAGCATGATCTTTTATTTTAAAGTGTGGAAATTGAGCTCCTGGGGATATGAAGTTACTTGACCAATAAATGTATTATGATTAACATCCAATATAGTATATATACTATTCTTTTTATCTTTATCAATAAAGTCTGAATTTTATAAATGGTCCTGGGACAAATTGATGAACTATTTTTATGTTGATGTCATTTGGTGTATATTTTATTTGGTAAATATTTACTCAGGTACACTTGATTTTTGAAAATTGAATTAAAATTAAGATGTAATCTAGTGGGGCAGCTAGGAGGCACAGTGGATAGAGCACCAGCCTTGAATTCAGGAGGACCTGAGTTCAAATCTGGTCTCAGACACTTAACATGTCCTACCTGTGTCACCCTGGGCAAGTCACTTAACCCCAGCTTCAGGGAAAAAAAAAAAAAAAAAAAGATGTAATCTAGTCTTCTGGAGACACTGGAAGTATATTTAGAACAGCCCCAATAGACAGACAAGACAATGAAGCTGTTATGTGTTACTTCCTTTTCTAAACTGCTTTTGATTTCTTCTACTAGGTCTTTATATTTTGTGTATTTTCACTCCATACAGTAGTTCAGAAGTTATGAATATTTGCAATTGAGGCACCTATTAAATATGTTGTCAACATTTTTTTGCATAAATGTAAGTTATGTCTTCATGATTTGGGAAAATATTGTCTGTGTTGCTATTTTAATTCTTGTAGTTTCATTATTAAATTATTGAATAAAAAGGGCTATTTGGTGTATATATTTGTAATATATTGATTTTTCATTTTCATCTGTTAGTTAATGAAAAGAAGCAGTGTATCATCATGACTAGAGAGCTGGCTTAATAAGAAATGGACTCAAATCCCACCTCTGATATATCCTGGTATTGTAACTCTGGACAAGTTGCTTAGACTCTAAAAGATCTAGGTAATTTTCAAAAACTGTTTGCTAAAAGGTGTCAATATGTAAAATTTTGTTTTTGTTGTTGTTGTTTGTTGTTGTTGTTGTTATTGTTGTTGTTGTTGTTGTTGTTTTCCCAGAACTTCTGTATGAGATGCTTGAGAAATTGAGAAAAGATAGAGATTAGAGAGTTTTTAATATTTTATTTGGATTTCTGACAGGGAGAGATTGTGCTGGGGGCAGGATGACCCCAGGGCTGATGTCCAAGGCATCTAGTAGTGAATGTGAGTTCTCAATGACATATTTATAGCTATTAGCTCAAATAGCTAAACAAAATCAGGGCATGGAGTTCAAAGTTTGGTAAGGGGGAATCTCTAGGCAGGGACCATCAATCTGGTTTTGACAGATTGGGAAGTAGGACCATAAGTTCTTGATGACTTATGAGCCAGGAAGTCTGAACACCCCCTTATCTTGAGTTTATACATTTACAATTTATAATTTTAGAGTAACTAGCTTTGAGTTCTATAAGTACTAATAAAACAGAGAGGGGGTTTGCAGCTAAGGGGATTGAGGTAGAATAATTTAGGGAAACTGAGGCAGGACAATAAAAGGGAACTGTGGCACAACAACTATAGCTATGAATTCATTAATCTGACATAAAAAGATTAGCAAACTCTACTTGATCATGTCTTCCTAACTTTCTATAAGTGACTAATTTTTATAATGTAATGAATTTCTTGTAATGAACAATCAAACTAACACAGTGGTACCTCAGTCACTAATTGGTTCTAAAAAGCATGGTGAATGACAAAAACAAGAAGTACCAAAGAAATTTTTCTCATAAGAAGTACATCTCCAATCCACAGCCTAACCATCTCTTCCTACCCAATTCCAAAAAGGGGCAAATGGGGCTTTTACTTGTGCAGAAATAAACCAGCCCAGCCCAGCTCAGCTGGGTTCTTTCCTTTGAAATAGTCGTAAAAGGTATCAGAAATAGTAATATGAAATAAATTTGGGAGAGCATTATACTTATATAAACACAAATAATTTATGCCATAGATATCCATCACAGATTAAAATGATTTTTTATTTTATATTACATGAATTGCATAGGGACTCAAGTAAATACAACTAGGCAAGACAGATCATAAAAGAATGTTATTTTGTTATTGTTGTTGTTGTGTTTTGGGGGATATACAACATGATCTGTTATAGCTCATGAGAGATGGAGGAGTCCTAGGGCAGAATCCAGTAAGTAACAATGATGTCTTTTGGGAAGTTAAGTAAAAGATAGTCTGGTAAAACTAAATTTTCATCCTTTGTCTCAAAGCTTGCTATGATGGTCTTTAAAAATGATAATTTAGGCAGTCTCAGAGAGGATAATCTGATTAAGAGTTTGAACCTCACAGCCCTGAAACAGTGGAGATTGAAATATATTGTGGAAATACATTAAAATTTAGACTTGTTGAAATGTATTGACTACCAAATTCAACGAGTTTTGAAGCAAATGAATGCCTAGTACCACTGTATTTGGAAAGTCGAACCCAATCAATATGTCCAGGTTACTTAATGATAAACTTTTTGCAAGTTGGCTCAGGACTGCTCCAAAGGATTTGTAATGGAGAGAGCCAACTGTATCCAAAGATAGAATTGTGGGTTCTGAATGTCAATCACAACATTGTATTTTCACCATTTTTGTTGTTGTTTGCTTGCTTTTTTCCCCCTTTTTTTCTCTCTCTCTCTTTTTTTTTTTTTTTTTTTTGATGTGAAATGTGAAGGTACATATAATGGGATTTCACATGTTACATAAATATATATATATATATATATATATATATATATATATATATATATAGATATATATATATATATATATATATATATATATATATAAATAGCTTGCTGACTGAGGGAGGGGTGGGGTGAAGGGAGGGAAAAGGATTTAGAGTACAAGGCTTTGCATGGGTGAATATAGAAAAATTTTTTGCATATGTTCTGAGGATGAAAATTATGATTGGAAAAAATGGAAAAATGATAAACTTGTTATTTTATCTTGTCAGTGACCCAATTTTTAATTGACATTATTAACTTTTTCCTTTGTAGAACAAATCTTCAATAATTAGCAACTTTTGAAGCTTCATTGTTGAATGTGTTCATGTACCTCTCATTTATGGTGGGTATTTTAGTTACATTTTTGTAAATCAGTTATTTCAAAAGGTTCATCTATAAGTAAATATTGATTTAAATCAAGATTAGTTATTTGATGTAAGTATAGTGGTGTAAAGCCATATTTTGCTGTGTTTGCCTAAGTATTCCTGATGTGGCTGATATAAATACCAGATGATAGTAGGCATCAAATATTGGAGTACATGTGAAGAATTTATAATGGCCTTTCTCTTTGGCAAAAGATAGGTTTATTTAGGAGAAAAGGTTACAGACAAAATGAAGACATACAATAGAAACCCAAATTGGTAAATATGAAATAGGATTGGGAGAACACAGAAATAGGTTTTAATAATAAATGATGGAAAAGACAAATGGCTTAATGGAATTCACAATTATCCAGTAGAAAAGGAATACCCCATGATGTTGTGGCATGTTCTTAGTTGGCTAGCCAAATCCTGAAAAAGGTTTAGTACTCTCAAATAGTTAGCTATAAGGAGAAGTGAGCTTTTGAAGCATAGTAGGGTTAGGGAAACACCATGTGGCATTAGGGAGGGGTAAGGACCCAATGAGGTTCAATTAATGGCACAGGCCATAAACTATTTTATAAGAAAACTTTAGCCTTAAAACTTGGATTTCTGACTGGATTACCTCCACCCAGAGTGGAACTACTTATCTTGATTATTAGAGCCTTCCTCCTGCTTACTCCAGGGAATAATTTTATTAGTGCTTCAGTTACTCTCTGTCAAATACACTTATCATTCAGGACCTCATCATTCACTTTTGTTCAAGTTTCCAAAATCTTTCTCAGACACTTTTTTTTAATTACTAATTGTTTTTAACAATGAATTGTAAGAAAACAGTGATTAGTGTGGTCCAAACTATAAAACGTCATACCCTTTGATCCAGTAATACCTCTTTTGGATCTGAATCCTAAAAGAGATCAGAAAAAAAGAAGGAAAAAGGACCCATGTGCACAAATTTTTATAGCAGCCCTTCATGTAGTAGCAAGAAACTGGAAATTAACTAGTTGTCCATCAGTTGGAGAATGGCTAAATATGCTATGGTATATGAATGTTATGTTATATTATTGTTCTGTAAGAAATGATGAGCAGGCTAATTTCAGAAAAACACTGAAAGACTTACATGAACTGATGGTGACTGTAGTAAGTAAAATCAAGAGAGAAAACATTGTACAAAATCCCAATATTATTAAGTGATGATCAACTGTGATGAATTTGGCTCTTTTCAATAATGAGGTGATTCAACACAATTCCAACACACTTGAGATGAGAAGTGCCATCCACATCTAGAGAGAAAACTGTTGTGACCCTCAATATCTTAGAATCAGCCAGAGTCAGGATAAGCAAAAGTCTTTATTCTTGTTCTTTTAGGGTCGCTCTCAGGGGATTAGATATAGGAATCTCTATACCTCCTTCCTCTCTCTCTCTCCATTGCCAAAAAAATTGAATCTCCTCCTCCTACTCCACCCACTGATCTCACTTCCCCTTCTTTGTCCACTCCACTGATCAAGCCAGCACAGAAGTTAAGTAGGGTCATCCTCCAAACATGTTAATAGAGAATTGTCCAATTTGGTAATTAGCCTCAAGTGATAGGTTACTTTTCATCTGTTGTAGCCCTTACAGACAACTATGGAGATTGAATGTGGATCAAAGCATAATATTTTCACTTTGTTGTTATTGTTTGTCTACTTTTTTCTTTTTCTTTTTGATCTGATTTTTCTAGAAATCATGATAAATATAGAAAAAAATTTAGAAGAATTGCACATGTTTAGCCCATGTTGGATTGCTTGCTGTCTTGGTAAGGGAGCAGGGGGAAAAGGAAAAAGAAAAATTTGGAATACAGGTTTGGCAAAGGTGAATCTTGAAAATTATCTTTCATGTATTTGGAAATATAAAATACCATTAAAAAAGAAAACAGTAGTTAGTTTAAATTCATTGTATGTGTTTAGTTTATTCTGTAAATATATGTTTTGCAAGGCATAAAATGGTACATTTTTAACCTTCTTTAGGTCTTAAAGATATTTGAAATGGAATCTTTTAAAATTTTCAAAGCTGTGGGGTTTGTTTGTTTTAAATAAAGCAACTCTTAAAGAAGGAAAACAATTAGTAGAGTATTAAAAAAGTTTAGAGTGTAATACCAGGGAAACTGAGGCAAGATAGAGATTAGAGAGTTTTTAACATTTTAATTGGATTTCTGAGAGGGAGAAATTTTCTGGGACTAAAGGATTCATTTTGGTTCCAGGGCTGATGTCTTAAAGCATGCTGCATCAGCATCAAATGTAAGATTCCAATGAATTATATATGTTGCTCTAAAAGATCAGGGTAGACAAAGGCAGGAGGTGAAGTCAGAACACTGAGAGTGGGAATTTCCAGGGATGGGCCATCGATCCAGTTATGACAGGGTTGGGGCAGGACCATAAATTTTGATAAACTGGGAATGAAGGGAATAGTCCATTAGAGAAAGAAAGTCTGCAACTTAGAGGTAGAGGGTGCCAATTAGGACATCTGAGATAGGACATCTGGAGTTTTATCTTTTGGAATGCCAGAGTGGCCAGATTTATACAGCCCTAATTATCTCAGTCCTAATGAACAGGAAAGGGGGTTGCAACCAGGGGAGATTGAGGCAGGACAATTTGGGGAAACTGAGACAGGACAATTAGAGAAGATGTGGTGCAAGAGAAACAATTGCAAACTGATCAGTTAAGAGATTCAATAGCAAATGTTACTGAGGGGTTGTTATCTGTTCATGCCCTATAGCAATGTATACAAAAAGGATTGTACCAGGAGTAATGGTTATAGATTTTAAAGCCAGAGTGAAGTTCTAGTCCATTTTATGATTGACATATTGAAAGCCTGAGGAATTTGGCCATTACTCCTTAAATTGTCAAGATTAATTTCATACATATATATATATATGTATATATATATACACATATGTATATGTGTATATATATATATATATACATATATATATACACACACACAAAGAGATATATATGCATATATATATATATAATGTGAGAAAACTATCTGTGACAATGCAATAAAACCAAAAAAGCACATTGAATAATTTATGAGTTTTTTTTCACGATGATACCAATCATAAAGATAATGTGTCAGAGAGATAATAATATCATTTGTTGGTAATGTTAATGGTGTGGCATGATGATGACATAGGTATGATGGTAGAGTGTTGTTGCTCTTAGTGGTTATGATGAAAATATTGGTGGTGGTGGTGGAGGAGAAGGAGGATGAAAGGGAGAAAGAGAAAGAGTGAAATAATAGTGATGGTGATGATGAACATGATCATGATGGGGATCAATAGTAATGATGATGAGATCATACTAATATTAAATTTGATGCTAGTAGTTGTAATTATAATGGTTATAATTTTATCAGAACCAAGAATATGAGGAATGTTAATATACCAAAGCCCTGATCCAGGCCATTTAGAATGCTTCTCTTATTTCAAGGTTCAATCGTGCTGTCATCTCCACTTACTTTGAAATATTCCCAAATTAAAATTTTCAACCTCTTCATTTTTTTTCTAAAGATATATGTCTAGATAGCACTTAATAATCATATAATTACATAATTTAAAGGAATTTCAGTGGCCAACCTATACTTAACCAAAAACCCTTTCTATAACATCACTGATAATTGATGACAAAATAGCTACTCTCTGTTTAAACATCTTAACTAAGGTGTAATTAATTACCCTCTTAGTCTTCCCTTTCTATTTCTGTGTAGTGCCAGTTACTGGGATCTTTTTTTTCCTTACAAAAGTCTTTTTTTTCCTTTTGCAACTTCAATCCATTATTCCTAATTGCAAAGCCCAAGTTGCAAAGCCCATTATTATGGCACTCTCTCCTATAGAAATCAGTGTCCTATATCTTCATGACATACAAGTAAAAATTGATGAGAATAGAAGAAAGGAAAGCTTTTCAGTTTTCTTTGAATACTATTCAACTCTTCTGTAGTTGTTGGGCTTTTTAGCCTTTATAAGTTTCTGGCTTCTAAATCTGAGAAAAAATGGATAGAAGATGCAAAGTCTGCTCTAAAATGCTGAAGGAGAAGACAATGGGAAGAAACTAAAAGTACATTGAAAGGAGCTAGTGGTATCCATCATGTTTCTGTTCCAAGCTTGTTACATTAGTGATTTTGGTCAGCTTCCTCTTGGATAAGATCTAGGCTTATCTCTGTATCTTTTGACTGGGATGAGCTACCTCACTCACATTTAGAAAACTCTTTTTTTTAATTTTTTATTATCTGGTAATATATTCTCTGATGAATATTTTCCCTGATTTTTTTTTTTGTTACCATTTGGTTAAATATTTTGCAGAACTGTTATTTTGTGGAAAAGTGGTCAAGTTTTGGAGGTAAATTTTGTTTCATTTTCCCCCAATAATGAAAGATTTATCAGAAATTAGATTGAATTATTAAAATCACATCTTCTAGACTAACAATACTTAATGAAGCAGTATAATTCTACAACTTTACCTTACCCTTTCTGAGAAAATTAGATTAGCCTTTCTGGCCCTAACCAGCTGTTTCCTTTCCTGTTAAAAATTAAAGTCTCCCTTGGAGAAGGGTTGAGGTAAAAAAGACTAGAGATGACTATTTTATCTTCTTTCATGTCTCATAATTTCACTTCCATGACACATCTGAAAGAAAGCCATCATCACACTACCTTTGGGGTTAAAGAGAACAAAGGTAATGACTGTTTCATCTGACTGACAAGTTATTTTAGTACTTCAAGTAGAATATCATACTCCATTCTGAATTACTCTATTGTGGGGTAAACATCTACAATTCTTTTAACTAATGCTCTATGACAAGGAGATCATTCTCTCATCATCTTTATTATTATCTTCTTGATGCTTGCAACGTTGGACCTTACAAAATATGTTATCTGGAACTGAAAACAGACCTCCAAATATGAAAAGTATCAAAGGTTGTCACATATTATTTTTCTTTCAATATAAATTTGGATATTACATTTCCTGACTCCACATCACACTGTTATTTCTTTTTTTGTTTTTGCACAGTATTAAAAATTTCAGTTTCTTTAAGGTTATTTTTACAAGTTTTTATTTTTATTTCCAGTTTAGATTAAATTGTTTACTCCATTTACATTTATGTATTAGGTCTGTATTTTCCTCTATGTGTTTCTAAATGTGCTTTTTTATTTAAATTGATTTTCCTATAAAAACTTTTTTCCTCTAGAAACATTATTTTTCTTCTATTATTTTATTTTTATAAGTTTATTTTAATCTTACTTACTTAATCATACCCCAATCCAATAACTTCAGCTCATTTTTTTTGTCCTTTTCATTTTTGAGGTTTTATTTATTTTTCTTCTCTTCTTACCTTTGAAAATATATTTCTTCCCTCTTTTTTTTTTCCTCTTGGCTAATCACATGAATTGCCTTTTGTTTTCTTCTCCTTCATCTAGTCACTGTTCATTATTTCTTTTCTAATTTCATTTTTGTAGACTTTTCCAAAGGTATGAGCTATAGTCTCTTTCTATTTACCATAAAATTTCATTCTTGGATTCATGATCTCTACAATCATCTCTCTCCTTTATCTATATTCTTTATATGATCAAAACTTCCACCTTATTTTTTAATTGTAATTTTCTAGGCTCATTATAAAATCTGTCATCCTGAAAAGGTGTTTTGTTTTATTTATTTGTGTATGCAAAAAACACTAGTAGGAACATTTGTCCATTTTTAGTGTCTTGTGCTATAAAGTTTATTCTGAGTGCATATTTTAATGTACCTCTTCATGTATCTTTTAT
Source organism: Sminthopsis crassicaudata (assembly GCF_048593235.1). Taxonomy (NCBI): domain Eukaryota; kingdom Metazoa; phylum Chordata; class Mammalia; order Dasyuromorphia; family Dasyuridae; genus Sminthopsis; species Sminthopsis crassicaudata. The sequence continues at coordinate 123,013,792 of NC_133617.1, forward strand.
TTCAAATCTATTAATAATGTATTTTTAAAATAAGCTCAGTTCAAAGATCATTCTCTTTGGAAGATACAACAAAAGTATAATAGAATATGTTAGTCTCTTCACTGTAATTATAATTTTCTTAATCAGTATAATCTATGATTATATCTTATTGAGTTCTACTTTTTTCAACATTACTAAATTCTCCCATTCCCCATTGCCATTTTCCATCTGTACTCTTCCTTTATAACCTGCCTTAATTCATGGATTTAAATATTTATTTAACTCTTTAATTAAAAAAAAAAAAACTTAATTATACTACTTGTCCTTAAGATTTCCCATATTAATAAATCCCTTAATTCTATTGATTACGTCCAATTATTTCCCATTACATCTTCTTTATACATAGCCAAATGCATGTTGATTTCTTATTTAATTATGATCTTGTAAATAGAAACTGTATTTTGAATTTCTTCATTTCCCTAAGAGTTCACAAAGGGTCTGGCACAGAGTAGGAATTTATTAAAATGCTTATTGACAAATAACTGACTGATGATTCAGAATTAGTGAGGTCTATTGGTTAGAGAGCTACTTGTAATTACCTACTTCAGAAACATAATGGCTATATGATCTTATTTTTGTTATTTAACATATCAGTGTTCTACTCAATCAACTATTATTAAGCATATCCTTTCTTTCAGGGTCTGTGATAACCTTCAGACAATATTCTAGGATCCTAAGTTACAGAGAAGATGTCAAATTCCACAGGTAATAGAGATTTCTATAATTCATTTTATTGTAAAATGAAATCATAATGTAAATCTTACCCATATAATAAAAATAGCATTGAACATTAATACAATAATTAAATACTTGCATTTTATTAATTTCATGTCTAATTTTCATTAGTATTCTTTTTTTTTAATTTATGAATTCTCATTCACTTTTCTTCTTGTGGAGCTGTAGTAAATGCAAAGTCCATTCAACTTTTTTTTCAAATTTATACTTTTTCAAAATGTCTTTCCAAATTTATTTCATTTTTCCTATTTTTCAGTCTAAACAAAAATAATCATACCATATAATTATGCTGTAAAAACATATGCTGAAATTATGATTTAAAATATTTATTAATTCTACAACAATAGCAAATTTGAATAAATTATGGAAAATTTATATAATGAATAGTTTAATGTAATAATAAATTATTAATAAACAATTGTATTAATAAATAATAAATTGTAATGTTTTATTTATTTTATTTATATCATATATAAATATATCTTTATATTTAATTAATTTATTTTAAAAATATATAAATAAAATAATAAAATGATTATTATAATAATAAATAGTAAGCTTTATGAAATCAATATGATATATGTGACACTTTTATATTTATTCTCATATATTTGTTCATGCTTTCATACCAGTCTCTTTAGACAATTCCTTTCTGTTTCCATCAAAAATATTTCCCCAGATACTTTAAGAATTTCATTTATGAAAACTATACATTCCTCTTGAGACAAATTTCTTGGAGGAATATTATTCTACCAATGTATTCACCTATTCTTTTTGCCTGAAGAGTTGAGTTCATTCTTTCCAGTAATCTGTAATACTAGACCTGATTTTCCTTTACTTCTTTGACATGAACTCTATGATAGGATAATCATAGGTTCCTAAATATTTTTAACATTTTCACTTCATCAACCAGTGAGATCCTCTATTTTTGTGAGTATCAGATCCTGATGAACAGTTCTTAATCAATCACGTAAAATTTAGTAAATTTGTGCTTGCTATATACTAAACTAAACAATGAAGTGAGAAAAAATGAAATAATTCAAATTCTTAATGATCTTATATTTTATCAGGATACATATACGCATATAAGCATATAAATATGAAATGTAAATACAATAAATGCAAAATAAGCAAAAATAATTTAATATAAAGTAGTTAGTGAGGAAATAAATTTAGTACTTGGGAGAATCACATCAAGAAGCATGTAGAAGATGATGCTTGAGCGGTATACTAATGGTATACTAACAGAGTCTAAGAAGCATCTGTGAGGTGGAAGTATGTTCTGGGCGTTTGGGAAAGCCTGTGCAAAAACATGGACATAGAATATGAAACACAATAAATGAAGAACAACAGAGAGATAACATCTGTCAGAGACTAAAATTTTAAATAATGTTGAGGGTGATCGCCATCCTCCCATTAACCCCACAAGCACTTGGGTATCCTTGGTCATCATACTCTTTTTCCTCCCATATGAAATCTATTGCAAAATCCCGATGACAATCTCTCTCACATATGTGCTATTCTTGCATCTGATATAGAAAATATCCTACTTCAAGTCTTAGAAAAGAAACAAATAAGGAGGGCAAAAGATTGGAATACAAATACTCAAAAATAAAGAAAAAATCAGAAGCAAAAATGTACATGAATAATAAAATAAAATATGTTCAATATGGAAGAATACCCAAAGAACAATCAAACTGTGCATATCCTTTGATCCAGCAGTGTCTCCACTGTGCTTGTATACCAAAAAGATCATAAAAAATGGAAAAGGATCCATAAGTGCAAAAATGTTTGTAGGAGCCCTTTTTTTGTAGTAGCAAGGAACTGAAACTGAATGGATTCCCATCAGTTGGAGAATGACTGAATGGTATGGTATAGGAATGTTATGGAATATTATTGTTCTATAAGAAGCAATTAGCAAAATGATTTCAGAAAGACCTGGAGAGACTTACATGAACTAATTCTAAGTGAATTGAGTAGAACCAAGAGAATATTGTACACAGTAACAACATGATTGTAGATGATCAATTCTGATGGATTTTTTCAGCAGTGAGGTGATTCAGGCCAGTTCCAATAGACATGGAATGGAGAGAGTCATCTACACCTAGAGCAAGGACTGTGGAGACTGTGTGGATCACAACATAATATTTTCACTTTTTATTCTTGTTTACTTACTTTTTGTTTTCTTTCTCATTTTTTTCCTTTTTGATTTGAATTTTCTTGTGCAGCCTGATAATTGTGGAAATAGATATAAAGGAATCATACATGTATAGCAGGCATTAGATTTCTTATCATGTAGGGGAGGCATTGGAGGGAAGGGAGAGAGAAAAAAATTGAAACAAGGTTTCTCAAGGATCAGTGTTGAAAACTATCTATGAATATATTTTGAAAATAAAAACTTCAAATATTAAAATGAATTAATAGAAAATATGCTCAGTGTGCAAGCAAAAAATACTGATTTCAAAGTCAGTACATCTAGAATCAGCCCAAGGATAATATTTATGCCAGAAGACAATAATAGAACAAAAACCCTTAATATAAATAGAAAATAAATAATACAACTGCTTAGAATTTTTAAATAGAGAAAATAATATACTAATTGAAATAGTTCACAAATTGCCACCAAAATAAAGCCCAAGAATGCAAACTCCAAGACATATAGTTGTAAAATTTAATTATTCAATTCAGAAATGAGTTCTGCACCTAATGAGGAGAAAGAACTTTAAATAAGAAGGAAGGGGCATTTGAATAATGAATAATGAAAGACTTCTGTATTCACCAGGAAATTTGAGCAAGAATGCAAAACTTTTATTCTGAAGGGAAAGCAAGGGAACTCAAGATACTCAAGGGAGCTCAAGGTGACTTAGCCTGCAAATATTAGCTGAACCAAACATTTAAAGAGTTTCACGTTTTATAATAAAAAGGAATTTGACACCCAAAAATAACAGGAGGAAACCCCAAACTGAAGAAATCATTTTCTCTCCAACACCCAAATCAAGAGAAATTCAAGAGGAGTGAATAAATGCAGCAGCTAAGGACAGGAATAACATAGGAACGGGCTTCTTTCTAAATATACATCAGGAAATAGGATTGAAGGAAGAAATCTAATAGAAGTAACTGTAAGGAGGTAGATTAGAGACATTATGGACAGAACCTGGTAACACTGACTATAAGTATATTGGGAGAAGCAAGGGACAGGGAGAGAGGCAGAGACAGAGAGAATCAGAAAGAGACAGAGATAAAGACAGAGATAGAGAGACAGAGAGACAAAGAGACATACAGAAAGAGAAAGAGATAAGCAGAGACAGAAAGAAAAAGAGAGTGAATGAGAGAGAAAGGGGAGAGAAAGAGAGAGAAAGAGAGAGAGAGAGAGAGAGAGAGAGAGAGAGAAAGAGAGATGGAGAGAGAGAGAGAGAGGAAGAGAGACTACATTTTAACATGTGAGAATCTGGTACATGAAGAGACTTGACACAATTAAGTAAATAAAAAGAATCATGTGAAATGCTGGGACCACATTAGAAGGTAATAATAAGGAAAAGGTAAACACTAGTTTCAGAGGGGAAAAAGTAACTATAGAGGAGTTGATACAGATGAGTGGGAAAAAATGTCATATGGAAGGAAAGGAAGAAGCCCTTAATTGGATATTGGAGGGAATTTTACAACTCTTGTGAATAAAGAAAGATGTTCTGTGAAGGGAGATAGAGAACATACATTTGATGCTGACTGGGGCAGATACAATCAAATAGGTGCCCTCACAGAAAATTGAATAAATGATTTATTATCTCACTACATTTCTCTAATATATAAATAAAATAAATTAATCAACATTAAAAGATAAAATTATCTGTATATATTCATTCTTCTTCAGGGAGTTCTTATAATCAAGAAATTATACAGTGTTTTTTTTTTGAGGGATAAATTTTTTAATTCAAATATCATTTTTCATCACACTATAGAAAGAAAAAGTAAACCAGAAATAAGTCAATCTATACAAGTTCCAGTTCCAGCAACTAAACATGTGCTCTTTTCCCCCTCATTTCACTGATCTTTTTCTCAATTTCTTTATAAAAAAAAATGCAGTTAGATTATATGGTATTTAGTCTCTCTAGCTCTATGCCAATGACTTTGTAATCCTAGCATTTCTGATGGTCTTTATTTTTGTAGTTCCTCCTTCATTTTTTTTTCTTGAATTGAATTGACAATCATTTTGGGGGATGGCAATTGGAATTGTGACTTGTCTAGGGTCACACTGCTATCAATTGTATAAGGGTAGATTTGAACTCTGATTTTCTTGATTCCAGGACCTGTGCTTTATTCACGGTGCTACTTGCCCAACACAAACTCAATAAAATTCTTTGTGGAAAACAAATATATTATTGTCAAATTTCAAAACCTCTAGGTCAAAGAGGAAATTTCACAAGAAACAAAAAAAAGAACAATTCATATGTGCTGGAACTACAATTAAAGTTGTATAGGATTTATCAGAAGCCACATTTTTTTTTTAATTTCTCAGGTGCTATGAATTACTTGGTCACTGGAGTTTTAGTTGGTCTATTAATGGACCTTAATGGTAATTCAGAATACAAACAAACAAACAAACAGTGAAATAGGTTAGGGGAAGAACCAACTGTTAGTGTAGTGAGAAGAAATACAATAAAACACACCTCAAATAAAGAATTCCTTCTAGTAAATCCCCAAAATGCATGAGCCCAAATCTTAATCCAAAGGAGAGGGTAATGCAGTGATTAATTTTTTTTTGCCCTTGAGACCACAAAGAAACATAGAGGTCTGTGGACACTAAAAATAAGGTCTAACTCTTTACCATCTAGAGCTTGGCCTGGAGGAGCAGTACCAAGATAGGTGAAGGAGGTCATAGAGTAGATGTAAACCATGTGAATAAAGTCTAAGCTTTTTCACCAAAACTCTTGGGTGCTCTGGTGTGCTTAAAACTGCTTCCCTATGAGATAGTAGTCAGAGGATTCTGGGGACCTCAAAACAGGAATAGGGATTTCCAGCCAAGATGGCAGTGAGGAGGCGCACAGCTGCTTGAGCTCCGCATTTTCTCTCAGAATTTACTTCATGACAAGCCTCAGAGTTAATGCTTGCCCAGAAAAAAAAAAAAAAAAAACCCACAAACAATCACCAACAGAAGACATCCTTCAAATTCTCCAGAAAAGGTCTGTGTTTGCTCGGGGGAATGGAAGAACAGACTGGGAGCAGGCTGAGAACAGGAGCATGAGCCAGGCAGGCAGTTCACACTGCTCAGACCAGAGAGGGGAGGGGTGTAATCTCTTCCATTTCTATGAAATGACATTACATCTTGGCAGGAAGCCAGGAGCAGAAGAGAAGGTGTAAACACAGGAGATAAAGAATAAAACCCCAGAAATCTAGTGTCTTTCCAGACCTGGGTACCCCCACCCTCACCTGGAGTGACTCAGAATTCTTAGAGCCTTAGAGGGCAGATGCAGCACCATCCCTGTCCTGTTAGTGCCTCACTGCTGTCTCCCACAGTTTGGAGAGGAAGCCTGGTAACACCATCCAACACCATCCCCTCCCAGAAACAGACCAATTGTTTCTCTTGTCAATTTGTTTTCTTAAATTCCTGCTCTGACAAAATGAACAAAAAAAATTTAAAAGGGCTCTAACCACTGACAGCTTCTGTATGGAGAGAGAAGACTTCAAACACTGAGGACACTAAAAGCAGACTGTCTCCAGAGCAATCCCCTAAGGGGGATACGAACTGCTCCTCAATACATAAGATTCTCATAGAGGAAATCAAAAAGGCTCTCACAAAACAAGGTTGCCCACTATCACTATTGTATTAGAAATGCTAGCCTCAGCTATAAGTCGAGAAAGAGATTCAAGGAATTAGAGTAGGTAATGAGGAAATCAAACTGTAACTCTTTGCAGATGATATGATGGTATACTTAGAGAACCCCAGAGATTCTAATAAAACGTTATTAGAAATAAATCACAACTTTAGCAAAGTTGTTGGATACAAAATAAATCCACACAAATCCTCAGCATTTTTATAAATAACCAACACAATTCAACAGGAAAAGATACAAAGAGAAATTCCATTCAAAACAAATCTCAAGAGCATAAAATATCTGGGAATCCATCTATCAAAGAAAAGTCAGGAATTACATGAGCAAAATAACAAAACACTTGCCACAAATATAAAGTCAGATTTAAATAACTGGAAAGACACTCAGTGCTCTTGGATAGGCCAAGCGAATATAATAAAGATGACAATACTCCACAAACTAATCTATTTATTTAGTGCTATACCAATCAGACTCCCAAGAAAGTATTTTAATGAACTAGAAAAAATAACAATAAAATTCATATGGAAGAATAAAAGGTCAAGAATTACAAGGGAATTAATGAAAAAAAAAAGTCAGATGAAGGTGATCGGGGTCTACCTGATCTAAAGCTATATTATAAAGCAGCAGTCACAAAAATCATTTGGTATTGGCTAAGAAATAGACTACTCTATCAGTGGAAGAGATTAGGTTCAAAGGACAAAAAAGGGTACAGCTATAGCAATCTAGTGTTTGACAAAACCAAAGATACCAACATTTGGGATAAAAATTCATTATTTGAAAAAAAACTGTTGGCAGAAATTAGATATGAATCCACACGTTAACACCATATACCAAGAAAAAATCAAAATGTGTCCATGATTTAGGCATAAAGAATGAGATCATAAATAGATTAGAGGAACAGAAGATAGTTTACCTCTCAGACCTGTGGTAGAGGAAGGAATTTATGACCAGAGGAGAACTAGAGATCATTATTGATCACAAAATAAAAGATTTTGATTACATCAAACTAAAAAGTTTCTGTAAAAAACAAAAACCTAATGCAAATAAGATTAGAAGGGAAGTAACAAATTGGGAAAATATTTTTACATTTAAAGGTTCTGATAAAGGCCTCATTTCCAAAATATATAGAGAACTGAGACTAATTTATAAGAAATCAAACCATTCTCCAATTGATAAATGGTCAAAGGATATGAACAGACAATTTCTCAGATGATGAAATTTAGACTATATCCACACATATGAAGGAGTGTGTTCCAAGTCACCACTGATCAGAGAAATGCAAATTAAGAGAACTCTGAGATACCACTACACACCTGTCAGATTGGCTAAGATGACAGGAACAAATAATGATGAATGTTGCAGGGGATGTGGGAAAACTGGGACACTAATTCATTGTTGGTGGAGTTGTGAAAGGATCCGGCCATTTTGGAGAGCAATCTGGAACTATGCCCAAAAAGTTATCAAACTGTGCATACCCTTTGATCCAGCAGTGTTACTTACTGGGTTTATATCCCAAAGAAATACTAAAGAGGGGAAAGTGACCTGTGTGTGCCAAAATGTTTGTGCCAGACCTTTTCGTAGTGGCTAGAAAATGGAAGATGAATGGATGTCCATCAACTGGTGAATGGTTGGGTAAATTATGGTATATGAAGGCTATGGAATATTATTGCTCTGTAAGAAACGACCAGCAGGATGAATCAGAAAGGCTTGGAGAGACTTGCATGAACTGATGCTGAGTGAAATGAGCAGAACCAGAAGATCACTATACACTTCAACAACAATACTGTATGAAAATGTATTCTGATGGAAGTGGATATCTACAGCATAAAGAAGATCCAACTCACTTCCAGCTGATCAATGATGGACAGAAACAACTACACCCAGAGAAGGATCACTGGGAATTGAATGTAAAATATTGACGCTACTGTCTATCTATTCAGATTACTTATATCTTTGGAATCCAATACTTAAATTGCAACAAGAAAATTGGATTTACACACATATATTATATCTCAGTTATACTGTAACACATGTAAAAGATATAAGATTGCCTGTCATCTAGGGGAGGGAGTAGAAGGAGGAAGGGGAAAATCTGGAAAAATGAATACAAGGGATAATGTTATAAAAATATTACTGTCAAAAAATGTATAATTATAAATTTAATAAAATAAAAAAAGAAGATATATTCTGATGGAAGTGGATATCTTCAAACTAAAGAAGATCCAACTCACTTCAAGTTGATCAATGATGGACAGAAACAACTACACCCAGAGAAGGAATACTGGGAATTGAATGTAAAGTGTTAGCACTACTGTCTTTCTACCCAGGTTACTTATACCTTCATAATCCAATTCTTAAAGTTCAAAAAAAATTTGATTTACACACATATATTGTATCTAGATTATACTATAACACATATAAAAAAAGGCTCTCACAAGAGAGCTAGAAGAGAAATGGGAAAAAGGAAAGGCTTGGCAAGAGAGTCTGGAGAAGTCATCCAGAGTGGATAAAGAAATCAAATCATTGAGAAATAAAATTAGTGAGTTGGAAAAAGAAAACAACTCTTTAAAAATAAAATTTATGAAATGGAAAAAAAATTCCATAGAAGATAAAAACTCAATTGGACAATTACAAAAATATATATTAAAAAAATGAGTGAAGAAAATACATCATTGAAAAATTAGAATGGAACAAGTAGAAATGAATGACTCAAGGAGAAACCAAGAAGTAGTCAAGCAAAACCACAAAAATGAAACAATTGAAAAGAATGACAAGCACCTTATTGGAAAGACAACAAACCTGGAAAATAGATCCAGGAGAGAAAATTTGAGAACAATCGAAAGCCATGAAAAACATGAGGAAAAAAACAGCATGGACACTATTTTCCAGGAAATTATCAAAGAGAACTGCCCAGATATTTTGGAAACAGAGGGTAAAATAGACAATGAAAAAATACATAGATAACCTACTGAAAGGGACCCTAAAGTCAAAACGCCAAGAAATATAGTGGCCAAGTTCAAGAACCATCACATGAAGGAAAAAAAATATTGGAAACTGCTAGAAAAAAGCAATTCAGATATGGAGGAGCCACAATAAAGATAACCCAGGATCTAATAGCGTCCACATTAAAAGAACAAAGGGCCTGGAATATGATATTCCGAAAGGCTAAGGAATTTGAAATGCATCCAAGAATAATTTATCCAGAAAAAATGAGCATCGTTTTCCAGGGAAGAAGATGGACATTTAATGAAATAAATGAATTCCATCAATTCTTGATGAAAAAAAAATCTGCACAAAAAGTTTGATCTTCAAATAGAGAACTCAAGAGACTTCTAAAAAGTTAAAAAGAAATCTTGAGAAATAAGAAATCTTGAGAACTATATTTCTGGCATAAAGATATGTAAGGAACACATGTATAATTTGTCTCAGAAACTAGAGGTGGAAAGGAAATTATATCATAAAAAAGGGTAAAGTGGTGGTACTACAGCTCATGAAGAGGCAAAGGTAAACTATTTTATATCTGAGAGAAAGAAAGGAGGGGGATGAACACAGTGTGTATCAACAGACATATTCGATTTATGGTGAAACTTCTTCCACCTCATTGAAAAGTGGAGGGGAGGAGTAAGCTAAAGGGAAGGGAATAGAGAAATTGTGAGGAAAATGGGTAAAATAGGGGGAGGTACTTTATGGTGAGGGAGGGATACTAAAAAGGGAGGGCTGTGAAAAAAAAGTCATGCTCACAAGTTTAATACTGGGTAGAGTGGTAAGAGGTAAGGAAAGGAGAAAAGCATGAGCAGGGTTTAACAGGATGGCAAGCAATATAGAATTAATCCTTCTAACCATAAATGTGAATGGGGTAAACTCCCCCATAAATAGGAAGCAGTTAGCAGACTGGATTAAAAGCCAGAATCCTACTATATGTTGTTTACAGGAAACACACCTGAAAAAGGATGATTCATTCAAAACAAAAGTAAAAGGGTGGAGCAGAATCTACTATGCTTCAGGTGAATAAAAAAAGGGGTAGCCATCCTCATCTCAGATCAAGCAAAAATAAAAATTGATCACATTAAAACAGATAAGGAAGGGCATTATATCTTGCTAAGGGTAGCATAGATAATGAAGCAGTATCAAAATTAAAAATATATACACCAAGTGGTGCAGCATCTAAATTCTTAAAAGAGAAATTAAGAGAGCTACAAAAAGACATAGACAGCAAAATTATAATAGTGGGAGATCTCAACCTTGCACTCTCAGAATTAGATACATCAAACCACAAAATAAATAAGAAAGAAGTCAAAGAGGTAAATAGAATACTAGAATAGTTTGATATGATAGATCTTTGGCAAAAGCTAAATGGAGACAGAAAGGAGTACACTTTCTTCTCAGCAGTTCATGTAACCTATACAAAAACTGATCTTATGCTAGGACATAAAAACCTCAAAATCAAATGAAGTAAGGCAGAAATAGTAAATGTATCCTTTTCAGAACACAATGCAATGAAAATTACAATCAATAAAAAGCCAGGGGAAAATAGACCAAATAATAATTGGAAATTAAATACTCTTATACTAAAGAATGATTGGGTGAAACAGCAAATCATAGACATAATTAATCACATCACTACGAAAATGACAATAATGAGACATCATACAAAAATGTGTGGGATACAGCCAAAGCAGTAATAATGGGAAGTTTTATATCTCTAGAGGCCTACTTGCATAAAATAGAGAAAAAGAGGGTCAATGAATTGGGCTTATAACTAAAATTTCTAGAAAAGGAACACATTAAATAACCACAGACAAACATGAAACTTGAAATTCTAAAAATAAAAGGTGAGATTAATAAAATTGAAAGTAAAAAAACCCAAAAAAACAAACAAAAACAAACAAACAAAAAAAACTATTGAATTAATTAATAAAACTAAGAGTTGGTTCTATGAAAAAAAACAAATAACAAAATAGACAAACTCTTAGTAAATCTGATTAAAAAAAGGAAAGGGGAAAAGCAAATTGTTAGTCTTAAAAATGAAAAGGGAGAACT